>NC_050577.1:8115343-8715343 GCF_011100635.1 Trichosurus vulpecula
CTACTCAGTTTCTATCTGGAAAAAAAAGAATAGCTTGAGAAGATGATTTCCCTATTGAATATATTGGATTTGAGGTATTACAGGAACATCCAAATGGAAATATTCATTAGCACAAAATAGGGTCTTCATACATCTAAAAACAGAAACAAATCATGTAGCTTCAGCAGTGTTCTAGAGCTTGTGAGCAGTTAGAACTGGAGATTTAGTTCTGTGAATTTTCTTCATGGGCACTGAACTCAGAGCATTTGGGCAAAAGGAGAGAGTACATACGAGATGAGTACCAAGGACAGTTCCTTGCTAAACAGCATCATTAAAGAAAGGAGAGAAAGAACAGGGGTGAAAGGCAAGAACCATTCAGAGAGGTTTAGAAACAAGCATGTGCCACAATACAAAAATGAATGGGAAAAGATAGTGGTTAAATGATGAAGGGGGCTAGGTGGGAGACTGATTAAAAGATAGTCTGTGTCTTTTGGCAGTTGTTGGTAGGATTTGATAGGAGTTCTTTCAGTAGCATCAAAAGCCTGACTGTGATAAGTTATGGAGTAGAGGATGGTAAAGAAGAAAATGATATTTCTGAAAATTTTATTCTGAAAAAGCAGAGAAGAAAGAAAATGTTAACTTGAAGAAGTAGTAAAATAATGGAACAAGAAAATGTATTTGATTTATTTTCTTCTGGGTGTGTGTGGGCCTGCATTCTTAGCAGAAAAGTTTCCAAAGCATGTTTATGAGGGAGAAGAATCATTTGAAAGGAAGAAATTCATGTGCACATAAGAAAAGAATACTTCATGTGTGGATCTACACATATGTGCTATGTCACTCCACGCACATATCCCCCCAAACACACACACACACACACACACACACACTGTACAATGTAATCTCTTGGATGGGGTGATAGGCAGGCAGACAGCCTCTCTCTCTTCTCCCCTCTTCCCCCTCTCCCCTTTCTGTATGTCTGTCTCTTTGCTTATCACAGGACATAGTAAGGACTTAGTAAAAATAAGTATTTATTGAATAGTATTAAGTAATAATAATAATTTTAAAAGGTTCTGGGTAAAGTCAGAATATAGGATTAATATCCTAGAAGAAATGATTAGCCTTAAAAAAGTTGTTATTTAAGTACATGTGGATGTGTCTTGAACAGAGGAGTTGGATAACAGGAAATAGATTTGGAAATTGCAAACCAAAAAGAAACCTTGATGTTGATACAGGCAAAATATGTGGTGTCCCAAAAATTTTAATGCAGAGAAACATAAAATGGCAATAAGATTTTTGGAACAGCTTGTATAAAAATAATCTCTCAGAGAAGAGAGTTGTGGGGTATATTCGGTAAGAGAAATGCATGCCAATTCAACCTTATTTACTCCACTTTTGTTTGGGCTCCCAGACTTTTAAGTCCTGATAATGCCTTAATACCATTAGACATAGTAGCTAGATTTCAGTAAACAGTTCAGCAGTTTTTAGAATATCCTTCAGAACAGGGTATTGAAATAGTAACTTGATAATGATGGAGCTACTTAGGTTTTTATCTGAATAAATGATTATTCCAAGAGTTTCATCTGTGTTTCAATTAAATGTGTATTTGTGTTCCATAACATCAGTTGGATTCCTTCTCCTGCTTGTGACAATCAGTCCACTCTACCCTTACTGGCTTGTCATCTCATTTCTGACAGTGACTGTTCCCACACTTCTTTTTTATTTGTTTGTTTGTTTGTTTTTTCCTTTCAGATGGCCTCGCTTCCTCCTTCTCTGGGATGACAGAGGCTACACACTGTGAGATCTTTCAAACTACTTCTTATCCCTTCTCCTCCTTCCCTCTGATGGCAAAAGCAAAGTTGTTTTTAGTCTCTTCCTTAGCCTAATCCTGTCTGAGCCACTGATCACTATTTTTCTCTTCCTACAGGACTTTGGGTCAGCAATGCACCTACACACCTTCAATAATTCCTTCCTCATAACTATTAGATTCAAACCTTCTTAGGTATCAATCATAAAATGCCACCTTCAAATAATGATAACAATAACAGCAATCTTGTTTAGACCTTTGTAATGCATTGGGAAAAATATTATAGCAAAGAGGACTTTGGGTTAATAATGTCAAGAGATGGGCATTTTTTTAAAGGTTAAGCTCCATTAAATGTACAGCCTCTCTGACCTGACCCTATGTTAACGAACATCAAAATTTAAATTTTCCAAGAGTTATCAATTCAGGGATATCTCAGCAATATTAGGTCTAGGTAAATTTTATCCTGAAATCTACTTGGTTATTTTGGTAGCTTCCAAAGGACCAAGAAAATATATTAATAGAAGTCACCTATTTTTTTTAATTCCAATGTGATTTGTTACTAATCTGCTTTTATAACTTCCATTTTCCAGGGTTTTTTTCCTTATGATATAGTACTTCTGAATTCTATTTTTAAAATGAACTCATAACTAGAAGTAATGAGCCCTGACACAGTTCTGGAATCCAGGGGAAAGCACTGAGTAAACATTTTTTTGAATTTGTAGGTCATTGGTAAATTCATATTTCTCAAAAGAGATAGTGTAGATAAAGAAACATGAGAACATCTATCATGCTACTACTCTAGGCAACCTCATTCAAGGATTTTGAAAGGTGCAGAGACTTGCCAGATCAACTCTTAGGAAATAGCAACTGGGTCATTGTTGAGGCTGAATCTACATGAGGGGACTGACTGCTTTCTAAAATGTCACTGATTCTATTACGAATCATATTTTCTTTTTCCTCTTTTGGCATTGTTTGCATACACAGAATAGAGATGACAATAAAAGGATAGGATACAGACCATTTACATGTCATAAGATTTGAATAAAAGCTGGAGACACTGGAAAATAGTAAATGCCATGAGTGATATCGTAAGACTTTGTCCACCATGGTCATGGTCACCAAATGAGGTAATCATTGATGATTAAAATTGCTTTTTGATGATTAGTCTTTAAGCTAAAAGGTCCCATAAAGATCATTGAGGCATCATATAAACAGAAAGAGTAGGGTCCAAGGAAGGGAAGGTAGTTGCTCTGGGCCATGAAGGTCCTAAGAAACAAAGCCAGGATTCAAACTCATGTATCAATATAAGACATTTCATGCTCTTTACATGACACTGAGTAAGCTTCAATTCTACCTGATTGTCTCATTCTTGTTTTTCCTGCTAACCAGTCCCAATACTCTTCAAGGCATATATCAGGGAGCCAGAGAAGGAGTGGATAATATGGGGTTGCTGGTTCTGTTAGCATATATTTTCTTATATCAAGAAACTGAAAGCTTAATGTTCTGATGTTAGGAATAGAAGACACATTACCTAGTAATGTAAAGATAAGTAACTGGCCAAGATGCTGGGAGCCCTGTATTTTAACTAAACTCCTGCCAATTAGCAGCTATATGTCATTGAATGAATCACTTCTTTATCTGGAAAAAATGAGAGGATTGGACTAGGTGACCTCTAAGGTGCCTATTAGCATTTGATGGAGCTAAGATTCAATTTATTTTAAGAATCAAATCTTCAAGTCCTGCTCCTGTCAAATTTGAAAAATAGGCCTTGTAACCCTTTCATTAGAATTAAAAACCCCATTTCTATTCCCCCCAAAGTCCAAAAGTATCATAGAATTAGGAAATATTAGCATTGAACCACATTGTTCTGTTGCCACTAAGTGTCAGCTAGAACATTAGACTATCATAACTTAGGGACAACATTTTAAAACAGATGCTGCCATGCAAAATATTCAAAATCTCTATGCTACATGGAGTGGATATATTTTACGATAAAGAGTTGTAGCATGATAGAGCAAAATCATGTGGGACAAGAAGAGGCATAATAATTCCCATTATCTTTTGTGTTAATAGATTATGTCAATGATGCTTTCCCTGAGTAGAGTCAGTAAGTTTAAATTTTAATATTTTATTCAATGAGAAAATCAGTTATTTTATTAACTTTGGTATTAGTCTGAACACTATTAAATATAAAAATTATAAGTTAGTGACTTGTCTAAGACAACTTCTTCTGAATTCCACTGAAAGGCTGATAAGAATGAGATAATAAAAATAAAAATAAAAGTAACACTTATAATGCTAATGTCTGACACAGCATTCATATAATTCTCTAATGTGACAAATAACTTTACAGACATTTATTTGATTTTTATAATGGCCCTGTCAAAGTGGTCAATCATTTTTATCTCCAATTATGGGACAGAAAAGCAAGGGTCCTGTAGCCAATATGTGGTTTATTCTGATTCCCACAACTAGTTAAAACAAAATACCTGCACTAATTACTTTAATACCTGTAGATACCACCCAAAGGAGTGATGATTGTACATTTGCACACATGTCAAACTTCCAGTTGGTCAAACGGTATTTTCTCATTTTCTTAACCATTTCATCACAAACGTTCCATGATTCTTGCTATTATGAAAATAGCAGTCAGTAAGCCGACATTTAGTACTTATTTATCAAATGTTTACTATGTGCCAGACTGTGTTATAAGCCAAGGATATAAAGGGGGGGGAGGAGGGATGGAAGGGTTTATTCACCACCTTGATACCAGACAAAGCTGAGGGGGTGGGGGAAGGGAGAGGGAGAGGGAGAGGGAGCAAACTGAGGTATAATTTAGAGGTCAGAACCTCGGACAGCACCTCCACTCCTGAATTGCCACTATCTTATGACTCCTTTAAGTTCAGGACTGGCCACAAGCTTTAGTTTACCCACAGAAGAAAGTCCTGGATTTTGGGATAGATCAATCACAGAATTTTGTTACTGTAACCCTCAAGTCACCATCCTTGTTATGAAGCTTCTGCTGAGAAACAACAAGATGGCAAAGTGTCTCATCCTCTTTTGTCTTCTTCCTTTATTCCCTTAATTTGGGAGCAGCTCAGGAAATTGCATGCTATCTATGTGGTCACCCATGTGTTCACCACTGGACTGAATGACAGCAGGAAGAGTTACTAAGCAACAATAAGTCTGGACATCTGTGTCATCCTCTGAATCTGCTGGGCAGGAGCACAAGACAAGCTGCAGCATCAAGGCAAAGGAATGAGAAGTCTGTTTGCATGTGTATGTGTGTGTGGTGGGGTGTTCTTTTTGACAGAATGAAGACCCATCATGGCTCAATCATCCTGGAGCTCTTTTTCAAGGGGGCTACATCTCTCACTTTGGTCTCCAATATTATTTTGAGTAGGAAATCATCTGTTGTGCACCGTTAACATTAGATATCAGGGCCCCATAGGAAATAAAGACAAGGGGGTGGGGTGGGGGTGTGCAACTGGGCCAGGTGCCAGGAGAACATATTTGACAAGATAATTTTTGCAGGGAGCACAGAAGGAGGAGGAGGAGAAGGCTCCTGTTCGTGAATACCAAAGCAGTTCTCTCTCATTTGGAGTTTCCTTATAAGCTCATTTATCCATTCTTTAATTCATATACCAGCTCTCCATGACTTTAAAAGGAAATAAAGATAAAGGGTTAAAGCGAGGTTAATAGTGATGTTCTTCCATTTTTAATAATTATGTCCTGCTACATAGTGTTCTACGTTCTTTGTCTGTACCTTTGTCAAGATTGTGCCCTATGCCTGCAATGCATTCCCTCCTCACCTCTGCCTTCTTAGAATCCTTAGTTTCCTTCAGTGTACAACTCAGCAGCCACTACCTACACAATACTTTTCATGATGTTAACAACGGTTGATTTCCTCCCTCTTGAAATTACTTGGCATCTATTTAGAAGCAATCTTATATTTACTTGTCTATAAGTAAAGCCCAGGCGGATGAGTCACTTTGCTTTCTTGTTGCTTATAAGCAGGGGTCTTGTTACTAGGATGGCAGCTTAAAAGTCTGCTAGATCTCCTCTTGGAGAAAATGAAGCTTGTGATGAGACTCAAGACCTCAAAATGAAGAAGCTTCTTCATTAAGCTATGAATACTGGCTTTTGGGGGAGGGAGATTGCTGTTCCCACTTCTGAATTCCGAAAGCTACCTTGCATTTGGGCAGAAGGAAAGGACCCCATTCCTTTATTAAGCACAGTGTTCAGACTTATTTCTCCTAAAATTTTTTATTCCCTCTGTTGAATGTTAGCTCATTTAGAATCAGGACTGTTGTAATTTTACCATTGTGCACCAAGCCCAGAGCCTAGACTATAGTGAGGGACAGGTGCAAGCAGTAGACTATTGGTTTCATTGGTGCAGGGAAATCAAGAATGAGCAAAATTCTTTTTACAGGTACAGGATGGCAGCCTCTTTCTAACTGAAAGTCTTAGAGAGGAAACCAAGTGTACTGATAATTTAAGTCACTTGTCAGGATCACCCCAGTAATATACATCAGAAGTGAGACTTGACCTCAACCCTTCTTAACTTCACCACTCTATCCACTCCATATCTATTCTGTCACATGGCACAAAGTGAACACTCAGTAAACACTTTTTGAATTAACTTGAATCATACCAACACTCAGGTAAGATGGAGCCAGTGGTGGCAACTAAATGATTACATGTGAAAATATACTCAGTAGTCATAGCTATTATGTTTGTGAAAGATCTTCCCCAAGTCAGCTGTGAATTGACTCATGTGAACAACAAGAATGTCTGTTCCCATTGGCTTCTCTTAAATGTCCTCCCTAGGAAGGATATAGGAAGGCTCCTGGCTGCTTTCTGCTGTCATCAAAGAATGAGAAATGTTGATTTTATTGTGAAAAGTCCAGGAAGTACTTTCTTGAATTCTGGGATTCATCTGAGCAGAAAAAGTCACTGAATAAACTCCCAAACTTGCCATTCCCTCTGAAAGTTCTGTTCATAGTTCAGAAATCCTGCAGGGACCACTCATGGTTCTTCTCTTCTCTTTATTCCACCCTTTCTATTGGAGGATTAAAAAGGAATTGGATGACTCATACTTTTTTTCCCTATCATGTGAGAAATTCTTTTTTTTTTCAATAAGGATATTTAGGTATCAAAGCAGTGGGCACGTTAAACACAGCAATTTACCTTAAAATTATTTTTCTAATAGTTATTTCCTTCTGACTTCAAGAATGTTATACAAAGAAATATTAAAAAATGACATTCACATTTTTATTGCAATTCTATTACTTATCTTGTTCAATTGGCCACTACCAAGAAGTGAATCTAAAAGAAAAGATGAAAATAAGAAGGCAACAAATTCCACATAAGATATGTCTGCTTCAACATGGCATGTTATCCATGGGCCTGTCAAAGAGGACCTGAGAAACAGGTAGAAATAATACTCCAGAAGGAAATTTGTTCGGGCTAATTATTCTATCTGTAGAGAAGTTGTGTGGTGCAATTGATAAAGCACTGGCTTCAAGAAGACCTTAATTCAACTCATGCTTCAGGCACTTAATAGCTGTGTGATTGTGGCCCAGTCACTTACCCTCTGCTTCATCTGTAAAATGAGAATAGCCCCTCCATACAGGGTTGTTGTGAGGATGAAATGAATGCTTTGGAAACCACAAGGTGCAATATAAATGCTAGCTCTTACTACCGAATCATCTAAGAGATAGGCATAGAAGCACAGAAAGAACTCTGACATCCATCCTCCAGTGCTTCTTAAACTGTGGGTCACAACTGGGATTGTAACCCACAGTTTAAGAAGCACTGAAGGGGCTCCAAGTGGAAAAACTTTAAGAAACCCCCTGTCTAGTACAGCCCATGCTTAAACCACAATTTCCTCCAAAATTTCATGAAGCAACATCCAGGCTTTGGTTTTCCCTTTGGTGTCTGCCCTTTCATTTAGACCCGTGTGGTGTCATCCTCCTCAAAAAGCCAAAAATCTGAGTTGGAAGGGACAGCAGAAGCCATCTACTACAAGATACCTTTTGCCAAGAGCATTCTCTCTACATTCCCAACAAATCACCCACTTCCTCATGAGGATTTCCAAGGAAAGGAATTGGGGTGCCAAAGTAGGTTTTCATTCTTTTGCTCCTTAGCTATAGACCTCTTAAATACTTGTCTCCACCATATAAAAGTTTGAAGGCAAATGAGAGAGAAAGATGGAATTCAAATTATTATTAGAGGTTCTGGAGGGCTTGGGAGATCATTTTTAGCTTTCATTTATTTGATTTTCCTGAGCCCATTACTTTACATTATTAGGAGTTGGCTACCCAGCGAATGTACCCTTAATCACTGATTCATGGAAGAATTAATGGATGCCTAGAGTCTGGTCTACTTAACTTATGGAAATAGGCTGGACCTAATTCTTTCTGATAGTATAATTCCCAGAACAAGGGAGAGCTTTCAAATGACATGTTAGGCCATATTTGAATTTAAAATCTGCTGGGGGGACAAGTTGTTCATTAATAACCCATAACACCCAGGTCTTCCTATCTCTTAACAATTGCTATTTGCCGAAAGATTTCTGGACCTAAATCTCTACTCTTCTCATAGTTCCTTAACTTGAAACTAATGATAATAATGGATATTTGTAGAGAAATTAATATTTTCAGAGTACTTTACATATATTTCTTGACTCCTGTCTCAACCTGTAATACAGAGGGCTACAGGTATTATCATAACTATGGACATGTGAAAAACTAGTCTTACAAGGCTAAATGATTTGCCTGTGGTGACCCAGCTAACATGTTTTCAGAGCCATAGCTAAAACTCAGGTCCAGCTGTGGACCTAACCAGCCAATACACTCCATTTCACGTCCCTTCTTCAAAATTCTGATTCCAGGGCCTGCTGTTGTCCTGCACTTGACCCTGAATTGATTGGCAGAATTGAACCAACTATATGTTCTCAGACCAATGGATACCAAGCCCATTTGTTGTCAGCAAGGATTCACCACCTCACGATGAGTCATTATCTCATGCTTGGATTCAATCTCTCTGACAGCTTTATTATAATTACAAATTTCCAAAAGACTTGACATCATTGCTGTCATCATCACATCAACATATTTTCCCCAGCATTTAAGAAGCCATCAGAGTCACAGGCTCATGAAATGTTAAGGTTGGAAAGAGCCTTGACAATCATCTCGCTCACCCCCTCTAATTTACTGCTCAAGGTGATTCCTCCAAAGTCACAGTGATCTTAAGTAGCAGAAAAGTGGCATGAAGTGAGGTCTTTAGATTCCCGGCCCAGTAATCTTTCCAGTCAAGCATACACGAAAGTCTGCATTAATTCCACAGTTAATTGAATGTCAGACCTGGAAGCCGAACACTGGACTTCAAATCTCATGCCCTACTCCCACCTTGGCATTCATTACCTGTTTTAGTGGGCAAGTCACTTAACCTCTCTAAAACCAGGTGTCTGTAACAACAATATTGCTAGTGGCTACTGTGGAGGTGAAAGACCAACAACAAGAGCACACAGAAGGACTGCTAGCACAGGTACTTTGATCTGCTTTTCTAAGGAAAACAACTTTAAGGGGTTAACAATACCACTGTAATTAAACACACATATATCATTTACTTCAGGGGAAAAAAGTTAGCACCCTGAACTTCAGAGCAAATACAAACAGAAAATTACAAACAGAAAATATAAAAAGATCAACGAATAGGCTTTTATCTGATCATGGCAATAGATGCATAGTTTCTAGAGAGAAAAGCACCATCATCTGGGTTTTCAAAGCTGGGGAGGGGGGTGGCTCTTTCAATGGCTACCCAAAGTCTCATCACCAATGCTCTTTCAATGAGCGTGCCCCCAAAACAAAACACAAACCTCAGATCAGGATCTTGATTACCTCAGTGCTGAGAAGATGCCAAAACAAAAGACAAAAGGGTCCCACTTTACTTATCCCATTCAAACAAAGGCAAGACTTGTTAAAGGCACCTGATGGCCTTAGCGTTCCAAAAGAGGAGAACAGCAAAAAAGTCCCACCCTAATTACCTTAACAGTGTCCTCATCTCTAAAAGGGGATAATAGAACCTCTTTCAGAGGGTTGTTGCAGAGAGAGAGAGAGAGAGAGAGAGAGAGAGAGAGAGAGAGAGAGAGAGAAAGCGCACACCAAAAGAATCAAAATTGCACTAAGACTTTTGGGACACCCTGTATCTATGTGTATGTGTGTGTGAATGTGTATACACGTACACACATATATATTCGTAATGTATGTATGTGTGCATATTTTGCACATACAGGATATGAATGCATAGATATACATATATGCACATGCATATGTACGTATGATTTTTTAAATGTCAAATCTGTACAAAATTTTATTCTACTTGTTTTGATTACACCTTCAGAGGCTCATTTTCCTCATTTGGAGGACAGTCATGGTAGGTGATTTGCATAGTTGGATGGCTTTGTAACGAGAACCAATGGCCTGGAATCAATCCTCGCTTCTGACACATCAGTTCTCTAAATCTTTCAGTGATCTTGGGTAGCTCTCTAAGACCAGACATTGGAGATGAGTTTCTTATTTGGACTGATGGAAAGCACTTGCACATCATGAAATTCATACAATCAAGACATCTCAGGGCCCCCAAAAAACAATACCCAAAATCACATTGAATATGATACTGATCCAAGCTACTTGCCAAGAAATAGGAGTGATCACCAACTTCCCATCTGCCCCTGGGGCATTGCCTGAGACCACTGGCCTGCCAGCATGGAGCTCCATTTGCTCCAGGTCCTGCGCTGCTGCAGCCAACCCTGTCCTCCTAATGTTTATGGTACATATTTCTCCGCTCAGCTGAATTCACTTTATCACAGGAGCTGAGAATACTGACTCAGGCAGAGTCTTTCTACATTTGACATTTTTGGCACCTCACCATCCATGGCTTCAACTTTGTTTAGCAGTAGCTAAATTTCAAGATAACAGAAACATGACTTGAGATGTCCTGACCCTTCACCGTATTAAAAAATAAATATTTCTAACTGACAGAATCTAAGGCTTCTGGGTAGTGTTATCTAATGTACCAGAGTCAACAATAACAACAAAACAACTTTATATTTGGGGACACTGTTTGCCTCACTGTTTGCTTAAACTTGCTTTCCCATTCTCACCACGATCACTGATAATTATCTCATTAATTATGAAATCCCTTTTTCTCAGCCCATTTTAAGCTTATCTCTTCTGAATCTAAAGCAGGTATCTGTCTATGTCACCTAGTCCAGTTCCTCATTTGGTCCCTTGGGAGTGAATATGTGGACTCCCAGGCTGAGAGATGTCACAACTGGCTCACCATCACTCAGGATACCATTAGAGCTTTTTTGGAGGATTAAAGGCATTCTTCCCTGAACAAACTCCACTCCCTCAATCTTCCTTACTCCTTAATAGAATGTAGTGTAATTCAATTGAGGAAAAAACAAACAAACATTAGGCATCTATTATGCGCTATGCACCACGGACATGGCAAAAAAAAATCAGTCTCTAAAGTTAAAACTTACCCTCTCTTGGGGGAGAGAGGGAGGCCCAAACATACAGAGACAAGTGAAATCAAAATGAAAATTGCAGTCTCAAGAAGGAGAAATTCCTTAGACCTGGAGAGATGCAGAAAGGTCTCATGTAGGAGGTGGGGACTGAATCATGCATCAGAGGAAGTCAGCTATTCTAAAATGACAATGAGATGGCTGACTTTCCAGTACAGAGCATGCTATCTATTACCATGGAATCAGGTGGAGCAAGGGGTCCTCAAAGATTGGCTTTGAATGCCACCTTGGGGCCAACACGTGGTGTTCAAGGATCTAGCAAAATCCGGAGAGACTCGCTACCTTCCTTGCATCGAGGGGATTCATTTATTCACTGATTCATACAACAAACATGCATTGCGTATGTTATGTGCCAGATACTAAATAACCACTGGGGAGAAAAACAAAAAAAATAACCTCCAGGCTAACCGTGTTCCTCTAGCCAACAATACATTTTCCAGGCTACTCATTATCCTCCTGCTCCTCTTCATCTCTATGCTTTCCAGCTCCTTCGGGTCCTTCCCTTCTGAATATCTTGTCAGGTAGCAATTATTGATAATTCTGCCTTCACAATATCTCTCAGTTCTATCTGGTCCCTTTTCTTTATGCCAAATGACTTTATTATAGCTCAGGTCCTCATCACCTCTCATGGGAACTAAAGCAAGAGCCTTGTATTTGGTCTTCCTGCCATATTCACCTTTCCCTAATATATCATCCATACCACTGCTCAGTTAAAATTCCTAATGCATGGATGTGATCATTTTACCAGCCTGCTTGATTATGTTCAATGGCTTCCTACTCTCTGTAAGATAAAATACAAACTCCTGGCATTTCAATTGCTTCACTTACATTTTCAGACTTAGGTCATATTTCTTGACTTCATACATGCTTCAAAGCCAACCTTATATTCTGTTCCCCATGCATGGTATTCCATCATGCATCTCTCTGCTTGTGGACAAGTGGTCCCTTGGAAAAGGAATTCCCTCTCTCCATTGTTGATCACTTAGGTTCCTTTGAAGGCACAGCTCAGTGCCATCTTTACACTGAGACTTTCTAGATCCCCTCCCATTGCCCCAGCCCTCTCAGCTGGAAATTACTTTACATTTGCTTCTCTGTATTTGTTTCATTTTGCTCAATTAAAATATAAGATCCATGAGGGCAGACACTTGAATTTTTGCCTGTAAATGACTAGCACTGCACTTGCCCAATAGTAAGCCTGTAACAAATATTCTTTAAATTGAATCCTCCAAGTGTAGAACACTGAATACCCCAGAGGTTGTACTAGCGTATTCCCCTCAGGTCAGAATGAACTAACTGTTCTTTGTCAATTTCCCAATAATCAGATTGAATCCAGGAAAAAAAAGCAAGAATTTTGTAAACAGGAGTTTGTTATTTTCATGTTGCTTGCCTTCTCAATGGACAATGCCATGGGCTCTAAATGGCCACATCTGGGGGTCCAGTTGCTCTTCTTTACCGGTGCCGATGCCTCCAAATCCAGTTTCATTCCATGTCATACTACAACAATGGCCCTCAGTGTCCTTAACCAAATGGGAGGAACTGTACAAATGAGAGACTTAGACTAAAGCCAAAGCTGTTCAAACACTCAGGAAGTGCTCACATCCTAGGCAATGTCCCAGGAAATCCCTATGTTTCTTTTGGGCACTAATGTCCATTAGTCTATGTTGCAGTGTGGGTATGTTAGCACAGATCTCTCACCACACTGGGAATTAACAAAACAAAACAAAAATAAAACTCCTGCCCTTCTCACAACAAGAAGTCATCATCAACAGCTGTGTTTGGGATGCTATTTATGCAAGGGTTGTGTGGTGATAGCTTTGAGTTCCTCGATATTATTGTTTGCACATAAATCTCAACGATGTGAACCTTGGTCTTTGTCTTATCTTTAAAAAATACAATGTAGATTTCAAGTGAAATACAAATCTCAGAACCTCAGAGCTGGAAGGGACCTCACATGTTCTATTGCCCAATGCCTCCTCTGAGGGGAAGCACAGTAGCCCCAGAAACAGTCCCTTGCTCTTTGGGACAGCTTGCTATGTTAGGATGACATGATTTATATCAAGTCGAAATTTGCCTCTTGGCAACATCTCCTATCTCCTGCTCAGGGTTTGTCCTCAGGGGCTGAACTGAGGAAGTCTAATGTATCTTCAGTGGAAAAGAAACCTTCCAAAGTCTGATGACATCACAAGGCACTAAGCCATAACTAGGCCAAATGTTCCAGATTTTTCAGCAGTTCAGAACATGACATGGATTCAAGTTCCCTCACCATTCTTGTCAAGTGTTTCAATGAGATACTGGGACCGACCACAGTACTTGAGATAATGATTAACCAGTGAAGAGGTCAAATCAGATATCATTAACCTTCATCTGGATTCCATATCTATGCAAATGCCAAACAAGATCTTTTTTTTAGCAGTCCTCTGAAAGGAAAGACAGGACCAGAAGTGGAAAGGATAGTGGCATCTAATTCGAGCCATAACTGGACAGGATTCTTTCTTTATCATCCTCAACAAGTGGTCGTGCAATTTCTTCTTTAAAAATCACCAGTGTGAGGCAGAGCCAAGGTGGCAGAGTAAAAGCAGGGACTTGCTTGAGCTCTCCCCCAAATACCTCCATATTAATGTAAAAAAATGACTCTAAACAAATTCTAGAGCTATGGAACCCACAAAGTGACAGAGTGAAACAAGTCTCCAGCCCAAGACAGCCAGGAAAGTCAACAGGAATTTCTATCACATGGTGCTGGGAGTAGAGAACCTCCTGTGTGGGCTGGGTCAGCACAGACTGGGCCGGAGCAGGCCTTAGAACACTGAATCACTGGCAGCTGTGGCAGTTTCCATACTTCTCAACCCACAAACACCAAAGACAATTTAGCAGGTCAGTGGGAAAACTCTGTTGGACCTGGAAGAGAGAAGAGCACTGTCTGGCCCTGGCCCTTGGGTGGTGAATGTGGCTGCAGCAGTAGTGGCTGCTTCCAGAGCTCCAGGTCCACAGATAGTGGGGGAATCCAGTGGCTAATCAGAGCAGGGGTACAGGGATCTCTTTGCCAGGACTGGGGCAGGATTCTCTTGCTACACCTTGTTTAGACCTGGGTCACAGTCCTGGTGGTTCTGTGGTGAGGAGGAGTTCTGGTGTGGAAGAGCTTGTGGTGGTTGTGGAGAGGGAGTCTTTCTCATAGTTCCAAGGCAGAAAAGAGTGCTTGAGGTCACTCACAGACCAGAGAACAGGGCAGGAGAGGAACAAATACCTCACCTTGAATAATACCACCTTAGAAGAACTGAACATTTACAGGTGCCTAGAAGTATCTCTTAAAACAGCTGCACAAAACCCCTGAAACTTGGGACAACGCACTCTCCATTCTGGAAGCAGACTCATACCTTGGCAAAGAGCTCAAAAGTCAAGTAATTGTCTGGGAAAGGGAGCAGACAGCATAAAAAAACAAACAAAAAACCTCAGACTATAGAATCTTACTTTGGTGACAAAGAAGATCAAAAAATACAACCAGAAGAAGACATCAAATCAAAGATCCTACATCAAATCTTCCAAGAAAAATATGAATTTCTTTCAGGCCATGGAAAAGCTCTGAAGGGATTTGGAAAATCAAGTAAGAGAAATAGAGGAAAATTTGGGAAAGGAAATGAGAATGATGCAAGAAAACCATGAAAAATGACTCAACAGCTTGCTAAAGGAAAACTGAAAAATACCGAAGAAAATGACACTTTAAAAAATAGACTAACCCAAATAGCAAAAGACGTCCAAAAAGCCAATAAAAATAAGAATGCCATAAAAAGCAGAATTGGCCAAATGGAAAAGGAAGTTCAAAAGCTCACTGAAGAAAATAATTCCTTAAAAATTATAATGGAGCAAATGGAAGCTAACGACTTTATGAGAAATTAAGAAATTATAAAAAACAGAACCAAAAGAATGAAAAAAATAGAAGGCAATGTGAAATATATCATTGGAAAAAATTCTACTGACCAAGAAAATAGATCCAGAAGACGTAATTTAGAAATGATTGGAATACACACACACACAGAGGGCACAAGTTGAGTTGAATATGAAGGCATGATATCTAAAAATAAAATTAAGGGGTGAGAGGGGAATGTATTGGGAGTCAAAGGGGAGAGATAGGAAATTATCTCACATAAAAGAGGCAAGAAAAAAACTGTTATAATGGAAGGGAGGAGAGGAGAGGTGAAAGGGAATGAGTGAACCTTACTCCCATCTTGTTTGGCTTAAGGAGGGAATAACATACACACTCACATGGGTATCTTGTCCTATAGGAAAGTAGGGGGAAAGGTATAAGAGGGGCAATGATAGAAGGGAGGGCAGATTGGGGGAGGGGCTAGTCAGAAGCAAATACTTTTGATAAAGGGCAGGGTCAAAGGAGAAAATAGAATAAATGGGGGGGTTGGACAGGATGGAGGGAAATATATTTAGTCTTTCACAACATGACTATTATAGAAGCATTTTGCATAACTGAACACGTATAACCTATGTTGAATTGCTTGCCTTCTCAATAAGGGTGGGTGGGGAGAGAAGTGAGAGAATTTGGAACTCGAAGTTTAAAAACAAATGTTAAAATTGTTTTTATATGCAACTGGAAAATAAGATATACAGGCAATGGCGTATAGAAATCTATCTTGCCCTACAAGAAAGTAAGGGGGAATGGGATAAGGGGGGTGGTGGGGTAATAGGAGGGAGAGCATAATGGGGAAAGGGCTAATCAATATGTATGCCATCTTGGGGTAGGGGGAGGAGAGATAAGGAGAAAATTTGTAACTCCAGATCTTGTGCAAATGAATATTGAAAACTAAAAATAAGTAAGTTAATAAAATAATCACCAGTGACAGGGAGCAGTCATCTCAGTGGGCAGACTATTCCATTTTGTGACCCCTCTAATTGTTAGTACTTTGTCCCTGAGTTCAAACAGTAATCTCGCCCTCTACTGTTTCTGTCCAATGTTTCAAGATCAGTTCTCTGAGGCCAAGAGGAAGAAAAAATACGATCTGTCATTCCCTTGATAGTCCCTCAGGTATTTGATGAGAGATATCACCCCTCTTCCACTGATCTCCTATAGTCCATGTGGGTGCTTTTTAGCCTCGTAGCTTACATTGACCAGCTAGCCTCATATATGTTGAGCTAGAAGGCACCTTCGAGGCATGTCATCTAATGATGAGGAAACTGTTAGACTTAAAAGGAATTGCCAGACATATCATTGTGACATATCAAGACGAGCAATGCATTTCAGCTAGTTGACTCTAGGGAACTGAGAAAGTTCAGCTAGAGGGGTCGCTAGGGATTTGGACTTATCTTTTACTGCTTTCTTTTAAAACTGTCTTATTCCTTTCTTCTCCAAAGGGAAAGCCAGCATCAACTGTTGGTTGCCATGTAGACTTCAAGAATCTGTCCACCATTGCTTGATCCATCTTTACTGACCCCCTGTCAGGGGCAGATACCATTGTGATTCCAAAGAGGTTATAAGGGATGATGGCGGAAGAACCCCAACTACTCACACCCTCCACTTTGCCTCATAAGTCATCAGCGGGATTTCCTCCCATCTTACTTGATCTATGCAGCAGCCCTTTGATCTATGAAGTCATTGGTCCAGAGTAAGCTTGGATAAAATTCTATTCCAGCTCATTTTCGGTGGTCACTGACAGGTTAGATTTTTTTCCCCTTCAGGTTCTGCTTTGCTCATGATGGTAACTTTCTTTTCTTAGTATTACTTTTTTTCTTTCACGTATTTCTGCAGCTGCTGTGTGAATACCTCCTCAGGCAGGATCTGGAGAAGTCCAGATGCCCACCTCTGACTCTAGTCAAAGGAATTCCTTTTCCTGTTATCTCTCCAGCTCTGGTGAACTCCTTACCCCTTTCTTCCCACACTACTGCCATCTTGCTGCTTCTGTCCTTGCTGCTCCATATTTTACCATCCTGGGGCTTGTTTGTGGACCCCAAGCAGGAAGGATCCAGTGAATAAGTCCAGGCAGCCATGGTGATTGCTACCTAAATGTGTAACCTCCCCCCTCTCCCGCCCCTGCCCCTGCCCCAATCATCCTCAATCAATAATCATCTAATTCTACTAGTAACAGCAGGAATAGTTAAATGACCAGAAGACAGAGCCAAATTTTCCCACCCACCCCCACTCATAAAATACAAAACCCTTGACTCTGAACACCTTGTCTCAGCAATTTGAATTTTTCAGTTTTCAATTAATTTTTCAGTTCTCTTTACAAGCATCAGATACATAGAGAAAGCAGAGCACAGAGTGCTTGAGGGGAGAAAGAAGGAAAAGGGCAAGGAAGGAGATCCCACAACCAGGATGACAGATTTCCAGGCACAAGGACCCTTAGAGGTCATCTAGTCTAACGTTCTCATTTTACACATAAGGAAACTGAGTCCAGAGAGGTAAAAGTATCACTGATCTATAGCTGGCAACCTTTAGAACAGAGATTCTTAACCCTTTTTGTAGGGCAAACTTTTTGGCAGATGGATCAAGCATATGGAACCCTTCTTGGAATAACTAATATGCATAAATTCACTGTATTAATGCAGATGTAATTGAAATATATATAAAACAATAGTTATATAAGAAATCAGTTATATTGAAATAAGCCATGTATTTAAATCTATGTTGGTATAAAAGCTCATGGACCTCAAATTACAAACTTCTCTGGTACAACTTCTTCATTTTCGAAATGAGGAAAATGAGGCACAGAGAGATTTAAATGAGTTGGCCAAGGAGACACAGCTGTATTCCAGCCCAAGTACTCTGACCATGGATCTGGGCACCTTGGTATAGGGGACTCCTTGATTGGTCTTACAATTTGCAACCTTGGATTCTGACACTGGCACCAAGTGAGTGTTGGTGACACCATCTGTAGGATGTATTTGTTCATGTTTGCCCAATAGGGATGTTATGAGAAAAACACCTTAATGAAAGGGCCTACGGGGATATCCCAGTGGAGTTTCACAGTGATAGTTTCATCAAAAATGATGAATTCTTGGACCACAGGAGCTCTTAAATGCCATGTAGTAGAGGAGTTGTGTTCTACAGGAGTGGCGCGCAAACCCACAAAACTGTTGTGAGTAATATCTTCTTGATTTGCCCTCTATCCTCTGCATAGTAATGAATATTATAAATCACAAGTAATATGACTCCCCTACTCAAGAAGCTTCTGTAGCTCCCTCTCACTACTAAAATAAAAATGTAAATTCCTGTCTTTTGTATTTAACATCTTTCACAGACTCCAAAGTACATTTCTAGGCTGGAGAGTCTTACATATTAAGCCCAGTCAGCCTGGCACAGTGAGAAGAAGACAGACTTTGCTCAGAAGAACTGGATTCAAATCCTATCTCAGTCACTTTCAACATGTGTGCCCTTAACCTTTCTGGGCCTCCATGATCCACTTCAGGTCCTCTCCATTCTAGCCAAACTGGTCTCCCTGTTCTACAAATGGGACCTACATGCTCCCATTCTTCTGCCATTACACAGGCTGTCCTTTCCTGGGAGTTTCTCCTCCCTCACCTCTGCCTCTTAGAATTCCCCATTTCCTCCAGAACCTAAGCCCAGTGCCACTTCCTTTATGAGGAGGGATCTTGAATCTTCTAAGGCTCCTGAATATCTATATCTGTATTCATATGGACCCATGTTTTTCTTCTAATATGATGTAAGCTCTTTTATTTTATTGTTTGTTTTCATAGCACCTTGAAAGCAGTAGGCACTCAGCAAATGCTTATGGAATGGCAAAATGGACAAGATGAGACATCTGTAATACATGATGGTAAGAACACACATAGAACTGTGGGCAGAGATCATTTTCATGTCATTTTCTCACAAAACCAGAATTAGCAATGAGGGATCCAAAGCAGATTCCATGAATGGTTACTATTCTTCCTTCCCAATCCAACTAAAACATATGAACTCTACTGTGGGTTGTAGGAGGGTCACCCACCCCAACATAGCTCCAGCAAATCCTTCCCAATGACAGGAAATTGAAAAGCCTGGTTAGGTTGTATAGCCCAGCTAGGTGACACATTGGAAAGACCAGAGTTCCAGAGTCAGAAGGCATGACTCTAAAGCCCAGCTCTGCCAACTCCTACCTAGGTGACAGTGGGCAAGTGCTTTTATCTCTCTGGGACTCAGTTTCCTCCATTGTAAGATGAAGCTGTAAAACTCAGTGATGATGTTTCTCTCTGCTTTAAATTTGTGATCCTCAGACAATCATTGTTTTCCTCCAAAAATAGGTTTCACGATGCTTATTTTGTGCTTCATAAAGGATACTTGTGGTTAGTTTAACAGGTTACCCAATAAGGCAGGTTGAGGAGGCATGGGTATTTTGATCCTGCCCCCCACCAAGTGACTCAATTTCAAACACTTTGGAGCTTATTCCCATCTGTCTTTCTCTGCTCCATTCTCCTCTCTGTAGTGGGCCACCCCATCTCTGTGCATTGGCCCCTGTCAGAGCATCAAAGCAATGTATTCGCTGTTCTGCCCACCTGCTGCTGCCCTCTGTACCTTCCCCCAGCTGTTTCCCTTGTCCCTTTATTCCTTTCTGAAATAATTCAGCTACCATTCGGTGTCACACCAGAATTACTGCCAAGCTCTGGCTATTTCTCCCAGAGCTGCACAAATCAGTTTCCTTATGCTGATAGTCTCCTTAGCTTTAAAATAAACTAGGGAATTAAGAACATGGAGCACAAGCATTGTTACCTGGGCAATACTAAAGCTTTGCTGCTGGAATTTGTGTCTGGGCAGCCAAAGTTTATCAAAAGATCCATAGGAGGGATCTGGACAGCTGCTACACATTTCAGGTTTTAAGTCAACAAGATAAATCAAAGCTGCACTTTTCTTAGGGAAGAAAAACATTGAGTTAAGCAAAAAATAGACTTTAATTGTTTTATAAGTTCCCTGTTTGTTTCTCACCTCCTGTCAAACCAAGGGGCTCAAGAGAAGAGAAAGCTCACAGGTGAAGGTGTTCAGGGAATTTTAAGCCAAAGCAGATGGTACAGAGGGAGAAGGATGTATTTTCTTTAGTAATGCATGATTTCAAGTATGTCCTGCCTTATCTAAAAGTCATTTCCTACACTTCAGAACTCCCTTACCCTTCACAGTTTCTTTTCAAACAATTGTGTCAAAAACATCAAGGACTACCTCAAAGTTCCACCCCTTCCATCATTAAAGTGCCCAGTTATACGTATTTTTCACAGCTTTTCTGTGGGAGTAAAAGTGTAGATTAATTCTCTCAACTTTCACCTGCACAGTGTGAAGAACACTCCTCTAACCTGTTCATGTTAGTTTCAGGCAATTTGTGTCTCCCCTGCTTTTCAGGGATTTTTTTTTCTTCCTCTCTGCCTCAAAGTGTGTGTGTGTGGGGGTATTGTACTGTGAAAACTGATCAGGAGGAAATAGAACTTGGGGAGAGCATCAGAAAAGATTTACCCCTCCCCCATGGCCTTTTAGCAAAGAAACTACATTCTACAGGCATTCCCTTCCTAGGACTTAACAATTTATTGTTATTTGTTACTATTTTTGTTATTATTATGTAAGGAAAGGTCCCCTTCCCTGTTACTGTCCTGCTCTCACCTCCCTGACATGGAGTTAGCAGTTCCTAGGATGAACTATCAGGAGATAGAAGGTCAGTTTAAGTTTCAGTTTTAAGACCACAATCAGCAATCTCAAAGCACCTTAAGTCCACAAGTTGCCAGGGACCTGAGTTAAAAGCTCTGCTTTAATGAACCTTAGCTCAGTGTCAGGAATAAGGGATGAGGCTGTAGCAATGGGCTGAAGAAACCCTCCAAACCTCATGTCCGGAAGGATGGAAAGTTGCCTCGGCCACCTGGTCAGGGTGGGTCCCTAGAACACAACCGCGCATCTCTGTTACTTGTAGGAGATGGACTAATGAAAAAAAGTGGGACTTATCTCCGTAACGAGGAGAAAGATTGTAAAGGACCTTGGTCTCTCTGTCTGTGGACACTGCCAGTGGTGCCAACTGCTCTGAGATTTCCTTTGGAGAAGACAACTTGATTACCAGGCTGTCAGCTCCCTGGGAACTTTCAGAAGCCTTCAGACTCAGCAGGGCCAGCGCCGAAGGGCGCCGCCTCTGGACCCTGCCCTCCTTAGGACCCGAGTACTGACTGAGAGAGGAGAGCGAGTAGCCCCCAGGCCCAAGGTGATGACTCCATAGCTCCTAGGCATGCTACTGTCCTTTTGATCTTGGGGAATTGAGAACTAAAGTCTTTGCCCCAAATACCCACTCTCTCCCAACTTTCTCCAAAGACCTTCCTCCCCCAACCCCAGGGCTAGCCCAGGATCAGCTTCTGAATGAGCCCAATTCACTGCAGTGTGATGCAGGAGCGGGCATAGAGCGGGGCACTCCTGGAGTCGGAGCGAGCCTGTTCCCGGAAAGGACCGCGGGGCCCAGAGACCAGAAGGACCCCAGCCGAGCCCAGCCCTCTAAGGCTCCAAGTGCCAGGCTGCTGAAAACAACGACTCCCCCCCCCCCCTCCCTACACCCACACACCCCAGAAACGGGGGCTTGGGGAACTCGGAGGCTGAGGGAGGCTTCTCCAACAGCGGCCACCTCCCTCCCAGCTCCAAGAACCCCAGAAAGGATGGAAGCAGCTAGTGAGTGCACTTTGGGCTACCAGCGACCGCCTGCTGCCTTCCAGTTCCCAGCCCCACCAGCCACTCACTACCCACTGCCCCAGAGATGGAACAGCGGGCGGAGAGACTCGCGGCTAGGTGGCTTCTCTGCCTTCTCCCCTGCCTCACCCGCGGCCCTCGCAGACTCCCCCCATCACCAGCGTGGCAGAGAGAGAAGCCTAGGAGGTGGGTGGGTGGACTGGGCTGGGGCGTGGGGGAGGCAGAGATCGGACCCCAGCCCGGATGAGGGGTGGAGAGAGACATGGCCGTACCTGTTGTCCCTGGCTCGGAGGCTTCTCACGCCTGGCGGGGTCCTCTCTGGAAGCGCGGAGATGGAGAGGGAGAGAGATGCGCTGATGCTGGAGGTGTGCGTGTGTGCGGTGTGTGTGTGTGTGTGTGTGTGTGTGTGTGTGCGCGCGCGTGCCTGCGTGTGTGAGCCTGTGCACCCGCTGCGGGGGGGAAGGGAGGGCTGCTGCAAACAATCCTGCCCAGCTCTGGCGGCCTCAGCGGCGGCGGCTGCTTCTGCCTCTGCCTGGAGCGCCGGGGAAGATGAGGCAGGCAGGAATAGAGATGACAGCCGACTCAACTATTTATTGTCGTTTGCGGGGCGGCTGCCGGGCTCAGGCGGCCTCCCCACGCAGCAGCCCAAAGTTTCCAGCTTCTTCCCATCCAGGAGTAGCTTTTCTTCAGCCTCCAGTCAGGTGTTTTTCTCCTCCCCTCCTCTCCCCTCCCATCCTTTCTGTCGTTCTTATTGGGCTATCTTTGGCCGGCTCTGCTCGCAGCTGCCGCACCTGCAGTATCCAGGCAGGTGCCTAGGCCACTGGATCTTCAATTTAGAACTGGAAGGGTACGGAGAGGCCGCTTTCTCCAGACCTCCTCCTTTTACAGATGGAAAAACTGAGGCAAGAAAGGGTGGGGTATCCTATTCGAGCTCTCAGAAGCCCTCTCTTCCTTCAGTGGGAAAGCTGGATTTGAACCTAGATCTTCCTGACTCCAAATCCTTCACTATCTTCTGTGAAGGGAGGTGTGGGGGGTGGGGCGGGGGCGGAGGGAGGAAGCAAGAGAAAATGACCCAGGCTGCAGGAAGGAGCAAGCACCCATTGCTAAGTTGACTCCCTTCCCTAGGTCTCACGTTCTCCCTCCCAAATGAGGAGATGCTATAGATGTCCTCTGAAAGCCCTTCGAGCTTGAGACTTAGGAGCTTTCAATGGACTGTGGCACCAGGGCAGAGCCCCCGGCATCATCGAGGTAGTGCTAGAAAGAACCCGAGACCTCATCTAGTCCAGGGCTTCCTAAACGTTGTCCACTCCTGACCCCTTTTCACCTTTTGGCAGCTTTGGTTGGCGTTTCTTGGCCTGAGGGCATGCGCAGTGCAAAGTGCTCATGCTTTGTGTTAATAGCCAAGCTCTGATTCTAGTCCAAGCACCTCGCCTCTTAGATGGGGAAAGCGAGGTCGCTAAACGTTAAGTAAGGCATCACTAGCTCTCCAATTCCAGCAGCTGAGGAGGGATTGCTGTGATGTGCCTGGCCCTTGTATGTGCAGCAGACGCTTACTTTGCCCCACAGGTGCTCTCTGATTTCACTAACACAAGCACAGCTGTTTCCTGAAGAAAACGGAATCAGATTTGGAGCTGGTAGGTACAGGGAAGCCATCGAGTCTAACCCCTTCCGCTCATTTTACCGATAAGGAAAGTGAGTAGTTGAAGTGACTTGGCTGGGATCAGGTAGCTAAGGAAATGCCTCAGGTGGGGTGCGAAACCCAATGGACTCCTCTGGGCTGCTGTCGTGCTCCATGCGGGCAGTAAACTCACCCTCTTCCTCTCTTTAGCATTTCCCCCCTTCCAAAACCCCAAGAGAATACTGATATATAGGCTTCAGTTAATTGTGCAAATTTGCCTTTGCGTTATTATGTGTATGTCTACTGACTCATCACATTCCCACAATTCTCAGAGATCCCCATTATAGAAAAGGTAGTGGCAAACAGAATCCATCCAGAGAAGGACAGTTCAGACAGTGAGAGCAAGAGAATCACCATGTCATCTGAGGATCCCTTGAAGAATCTAAGAAGAAAAGAAGATACCAGGAACCCTGACACGTGCCTTCTATTATCGGAAAGACTGGCATGGGAGGAAGGAATTAGATACTTCTTTAACTTGGCCCCAGAGCACAAAACTAAGAATAATGGGTGGGAGTCACAAAGACATACATAAATAGAAGCTCAATATAAGGGGGGAAGAGGGGAGGAGAAAGCCGGCCCACCATTTATAGCTAGAAATCGCAGAATGTTCAACCTTGAGAGGTGGTGGGTTATCCCTTAGTGAAAGTGTATATTTCTTGAAGCAAACACTGTGGTCCACTTGAGGGATGCTCCTGGCCTTTTCCAGGCCGTTCCAGAGCATATTTATTTAGATACAGGCTTGTGCTAGCCAACCTTTGAGATTCTTTCTAAGTAAGAGATTCTGTGATTACATGATATTGATTATCTCTATCCTGATGGGCACTTCCCATCCTCAGCACCACAGAGAAGAAAAGCATCTCCAAGCCAATGCACATTGGAAGATATTGCCAAGACAGTCCTGAGATTCATTACTGAGGAATTTATTTTATCCATTTAAATTGTGCAATTAAGGAGGATAAGTGAGAAGAGCCAAAGTCTGACTGACTTGAGATCACTCTGACAGCACCATTACTCTAGTTTCTCCAAATGACAAGCATAGTTCTCCCTTGTTGCAGTCTGTTTCATCTTCTTGAGCTCACCTCCTCCAGCTGTCGAAAGGTGGTACATGGCCATCCTAGCAATGCCCCCTTACACAAAACAATCCAAGAGATTTTTATCTCCCTTATACAAATTATCCAAGAGTAAATCTACTCTGGGTTTTCTCTAAGCTAAATTAAGATGATTCCTTTCCATCTTGTTTGGGAGCCACGCCATTAACATTCCTTGATTCCCTTGGGGTAACATTCCATGGTGGCCACATCTTGTTTCAGTTGTGGAGTAAGAGTTTGATTGGACCAGCTACAAGGAGAGCAGAACACAGAGTGAATCTAGGAATGTACATGTCCACAGAGATTCAATCACATACTCCTTGACATGTCTGTGATAAGCAAGCCCTGCTTGCCACTAAACAAAACCAAATCAACACAGATTGATTATCCAATATTTATTAACTTACTTAAACTAAGTCTCATCAGAATTCAAAACAGAGGTTAACCCAAATAAGAACATGGTGTACAGCATCATGGAGAGCATTTTGGTTCCAAGATTCCAAGACAAGAGGCAGCTGACTTAGGCAAGAACACTTCAGTTGATATCTCCTAGCATCATCTGTTTGTTTTGCATGCTCATACCGATGAACTATATTTCTTTGCTCTTTCTTATGGGACAGTGGAAACACAAGTCACTTAATTACACACGTGTACATTCTGCCCTAAACTGGAAGCATCACTCCCAGGTGTATGTGTAAGGGGGTGTTGCATGTGATGTAATTCAGATAATATCCACTTGCCTAAGGATAGGAGATAGTTTAGAGTCTGGACCTCTACAATTCATTTGTTCATTCATTTCTTTGGATACCCATCTTTATGATTCCTTCAACATTTCAAGGAGATCTCATTTCATCTGTGGAGCATTCTTATTGGTGATCCAGATTTCAACCCCACATGACTTAGCAAATAGTCTCCCTTGATTCCTCTGTCCCTTTCCCCCCAAAAGCTTATCCTTCACTAACCTGGGGATGAGTATCCCTGGTCTTAGCTGGGCTAGTCCTCAAATGCCAACACTTCCCATTACGAAGCTCCTGATACACTCCTTTCCAGCTTGGTAGGACAAACCCACTTTGTCCACTTCTTCCAAAGTCTTTAAGAAACTAAGATCTTCTCTGGACCATTAGGCTCCCCGCTACCTGTCTGACCCCAGACTCAAGAAAGCTATTTAGGGTTGCTAACCATAGCCCTTAAGTCCCCATCAAGAAATACGTTTGTTAGTGTCCAGAGGCATATGCATCGTTCAAGCACAGATAGTTAATGAAATATCTGAGTAATAAAAATAATAGCAAACTATTCCCTTTATGCCACCGAGGCTGATGCCCACAAATGCAGAAACCTTCAGTGGGATAGGAGGCCAAGTAGAGCTGGATAGGCCTTATCACCCTCATTTCTTAGCATCCCTAGCTTTCCTTAAGTCTCAGCTTAAATGCCACTTTCTTCAGGAGGACTCTCCTGGTCTTGCCAACTTCTAGTTCTTATTTTGCATTTATCCCACGTGTACTTATTCAGATTTATATCATAAAGTAAGCTGCTGAAAATTCAAGACTTTTTCTCCTTTTCTTTTTTAAAATACACAACCCATTTTAAAGTTTATTTTGCAACATCAAGATTTCCTCCACCATTTTCTTACATCTAAACAATGAACAATAAATCAAATCCCCATTTATAGCATGTCAATTCCAAACCAAATAAATGAACGATTATCTCTTGAGTCAATTCAGGTTATCTCCAGTACATCCCTGAAAGTAACCCACATAAACAAAAACTTTTTTGGTAAGGTGCTCAATATTGTAAGAGCACAAAGGCATCCTGAAACCAGAAAGTTTGAGAGCTGCACCCTCATTGTTATCCAAACAGGCAAGTTTCTCTTACAAAGTCCATATGGTCATAGAAGAGAAAGGAGAGAAAGAAACCGGCTGTGTATATGTCAGAAGCTGGGAGGAGAGTAAAAGATGTCACCCATTTGGAGGAAATTATTTAGGAAATAGTTCCCTGGGACAATTTGATTATGATAGATTTGTATTTAGCAACAATAACAGTAAGTAGAATTCACATATGGCTTTAAGCTTTGCAAAGCACTATTTTTGTTCCTTCTTTCCTTCTTTCTTTCCTTCCTTCCTCCCTCCCTCCCTTCCTCTTCCTTCCTTCCTTCCTTCCTTCCTTCCTTCCTTCCTTCCTTCCTTCCTTTCTTTCTTCCTTTCTTCCTTTCTTCCTTCCTTCTTTCCTTGCTTCCTTCCTTCCTTCCTTCCTCCCTCCCTTCTTTCTTTCTTTCTTTTGTTTTTTCTTTCTTCCTTCCTTCCTTCCTTCCTTCCTTCCTTCCTTCCTTCCTTCCTTCCTCCCTCCCCTCCCCTTTCTTTCTTTCTTTCTTTCTTTCTTTCTTTCTTTCTTTCTTTCTTTCTTTCTTTCTTTCTTTCTCTTTCTTTCCTTCTTTCATTCTTTCTTTCTCTCTCTCTCTCTCTCTCTCTCTCTTTCTTCCTTTCTTTCTTTCTTCCTCTGAACTAACTTAGCTCAGTGCCTGGCATATGGTAAATGTTTAATAACTGTTGATTGAATGCCTGTCTATGCTACATTAAGCCACAAGAAGGATTTAGCAAAAAATCTTTCTCATAACCTTCATTAAAAGTCCCAACATTCTTATTGGTGCAAGGGGCAAATTACCCTACCTTGTATTACGGAGTTTGAAAATTATATTCTCCTGGCAAAAGAAAAGCTTTAGTGCAGAGAAGTGTGTGTGTGTGTGTGTGTGTGTGTGTGAAGAGATCACTATCAGATGTGAGATATCAGGGAAGAACATTGCCAATTTCACCGCTTTGCTTAGGGATGAGTGCAAAGCAGGCTTACTTAAAGGATGCTCCTCTAGGTCTGCCCTTGAGAACAGTTGTTCCTCTTTCCTTGAGTTTCTGGGACTTGGAGATTTTTTTATTTTCTGGGCTTCTCCACTTTCTGCTTAGTGATGTCCCCTGCTCCATGCCAGAGAAAAATTACAAATCTATTCAAAATTCTAATTCAAAGTCCATTCAAATTTTTGTTGTAATATGTTCCCTCAGTCCATCAATTTAGAAAAAAAAATCCTTTGATGTATGACCGATAATTCACTGAGAAAATCAGCAAATCATAAAAGAATATAGATGGAATCAAGGAATGATTGCATCTTAAAGCTGTTAGGGACCTTGATTGCCAACTTAGTTTAACTTTGTTTTATAAATGAAGGAAACTGAGTTTCAAGGAAGTTAATACTTGCCAGGAGTCACATTGTTTGGTAATGATCAAGCCATAACTTTGCCAGTATTTATCACTACCAAAGCCAAATGATCTCTCCCCCAATAGAAATCTGGAACATAAACATACAGCTTGATGCAGTGGCAAAGTTACTGATTGGAATCAGAGGACCCTCGGTCAACTTCCAACTCTAATGCTTCTTACCTATATGACTGTGATGAAGTCATTAAAACTCCATGACCCTTGGTTTCCTTACCTGTCAAATTTTGAGGGGCTGTTTGTGTGGGGAGGGTGAGTGTGTGCAGGGGAGAGCTAGAGGGTTTCTGAGATTGCTTGCAGCTCTAAATCTGTGATCCCATTATGTTTTTAATATGATTTTATGAAAACATTTCTAGATAAGGGCAAGTACCCTGTGAGATATTTACCAAATATACCACATAGCTACAAGTTTATAGAATTTTATGGAACATAGCATTCTCCCAATGAATGGCTATTTCCTATCAGAAAAGCACTCTTTCCAATTCTTGGGCCTTTTGTTGGCAGAGCAGACCTTGTGCAGAGAACACTCTGCTCCAGAAGCCCATTAAACACTGGAAAATTTGTAGCTGCTCTTTAATCCAATTACAGAGTTCTCATGTTCCTCCTTTTAAATACTGCCCTGAGATCCTAAACAAAAGATGACACAGGATTTAAGAGCCTCCACCATTGATCCTGTATGTGGGGACCCTCTAATGGCATTATTTGGTTTGGCTTCATGTAGATGATTATCAGGGTAACTCTTAAAGGCAAGGTCAGGGAGGGAGAGGGAGAAGGCTTGCCCAGTGCAGGAACCTTACAAAGGTTACAATTTCATACTTAATGAGTTTCATATGGCCATATAAACAGGTGATTAAAAACACATTATCTTTCCAAATGAACTCATTCTCAATTATTTGTTAGGTTGAATTTTTATGGTGTTTAGAATGTTTGCAACTAATTTGTAAATACACACACCCATAATTATTTAAGTAAACAGTGAGAAAGGTCTTTAAGCCCAAAGCAAACTGGACCCAGTTGAAATCCACACCAGCACATATTTAGGAAATAGGCAAAATTCCACACAAGCGAAGCAGTTCTTTAGATGGACATATTGCTCCTGCTCTCTCAGGGCCCTTTTTAAAGAATAGATAAATTAGGGGAGTGGTAAAACCAGGAAGGCTAGAATTCACTTCCTTATTGTTCTGTTGCACATTGGGTAGTAGAATGGCCATTCTTTGGGCTCAGGGACCCTTTTGTTCATCATCATATACCCAGAACCTGGACATACTTAGTTGTTATTTAGTAAAGATTAAGTAAATTTAAACTATTCATCCTAAGCTCCAAATTTCATGCACTCAATTTGTCTACCTGAAATTAATGGAGAGACAGGTTGGGCAGCAACCCATCACACCCTAACAGTCATCAATCTGGGGGAAGGGAGTGAGGGGCATGGAGTTATAACTGAAGGGATCAAGGGTGAGAGTTTCCTTCTTCTGTTCTAGAGAAGGCAGTGCAAACCAGCCTAACAAGCCCAAGGACCCACTATCTTACTCATTTTTCAGGGATAAATAAGATGAAAGGAAGGAAAATTCAATTTATTAAGCAGGTACTATGTGGCAGGCACTATAAAAATTATCTCATGTGATCCTCATAACAAGCCTGGGAAATAGATTTCCTTATTATTTGTATTTTATAATTGAGGAAACTGAGATAAACAAAGGTTATATGTGACATGTCCAGGGACACACAGCTAGTTAGTATTTGAGGTCCAATTTGAACTGAATTCTTCCTGACTCCAACACCCTATTCACTGCACTGCCCTGAGTTATTTATATTGACTACCCCTTGACAACAGGCAAAGCAAAGTTAGTATTCTTTTCTTGATTATGCACTATGAGCCAGACACATACCCAGCTTTGCTCCTCTCCTTCTCTGCCCGCTGACAGAAGAATGAGGGTATCCTGGAGCCAGTAGAAAACAGCTACCAGCATCTAGATTGAGTCATCAATTTGGATAGCATTTGTGACCTCTAAGGAGGATAGATTGGTAAATGATGATGGGAGGAGAGTCTGGAAGTGGCAATAGAGAACAAGAACTCTGAGCTTCTGCCCACTGTGACTGGTGATTTGGGTGATATCAGTGAAAGAGCAAGCAATATTCAAAAGGGCTGGCCTGAGATGTACTGTCAATGGGAAGGTGGCACGTTTGGGTCAATTTCAGAAGATGGAAACAGGCTAAATGAAAAGGATTAGATAAGAGGAGTTTTGTTAATTATGAAGCAAACATTCCAATTAGCAAAGTGAAAAGGGTGGGCAGATAATACAAGAAGGAAATTTTGGGATTAGTGATGCAGGCAGTAAGGTGTATGTGTAAGGTGTATGTGGGGGTTGCTATAGAATTTGTACATTTGTAGCTGGGCTTCCAAGTCACTGATCAGAGGGGAGAATGGGTGACAATGCACACTACTGAGAAATTAGGCCAGGCAGAATATCACTGATTAGAGAGACAGTTAAAGGTCCTTTCTTCAGGTCCTACCTAGTGCCTAGGTTGTGCTTAGTAGTGCTAGTAGTAGGGCCTAATAGTAATGCTAAATCTTTTGAAACCCTGGGAGGCCTGACTGCTGGCAGAAGCTGGAGCATATGATAGCTGATACAGCCTGGCATTGTCTGATGGTCTGACTTGTCATTTATTTAAGCTAGTCATTGAACAAAGCCACTGTCTCTCTTAGAAATATATTTTTTGAATCTATGGCAATGGTGGTAGGATAACCCCCCCCCCACCATGGTAGGTTCCCCTTGCACCCCCCAAAAATTCCATAAGTAATATTCACCTAAAATGTGAGTTTTGAATGGCAGGAACCATGAGGTTTCCTCCTTCCCTCCCTCCCTGCTTGCTTTCTTTCTTTCTTTCTTTCTTTCTTTCTTTCTTTCTTCCTTCCTTCCTTCCTTCCTTCCTTTTTCCTTCCTTCCTTCCTTCCTTCCTTCCTTCCTTCCTTCCTTCCTTCCTTCCTTTCTTTCTTTCTTTCTTTCTTTCTTTCTTTCTTTCTTTCTTTTTTTCTTTCTTTCTTCCTCTCTCTCTCTCTCTCTCTCTCTCTCTCTCTCTCTCTCTCTCTCTCTCTCTCTCTTTCTCTCCCTCCCTCCCTTCCTTCCTTCCTCCCTTCCTTCCTCTGTCCACATGAGGAATCACACCCTAGTATGTAGGCACTCTGCAAAAGGAATATAAATTTATAGAAATACACTCTGGAAAACTAGGCTTTGATAAAGCCCATTGGATTTCAAATGAAACTACTTGACTATGCCTTAAAACCAAATTACTCTGGCTCTTACTGATTGGCCAATAATAGGTCTTGGTCCAAGCATCACTTGGTCATTGTTTGGGTTTTGATGGCTCAGTGTGAGTGGAAATATGAATTGTTGTTTTTTTTTTTTTTCTGGCCAGAAACACTGAGGGTCTTCTCTTTCCAGAGTGATCTTTCTCTTCCTTTCTTATTTTGTTTTTTGAGTAGGTAAAAGAGGCCATCTTTTGCCTCATTTCCTATGTAGCCTTAAATCACTGAATGGGTGTTGCCTCAGACTAACTGAGACCTGGGAAAGACCTTAGCTTAAAAAGGCCAAGGTCTTCCACTGCATCCCAAGCCATCTCCCCTCATCTTGATCTATATCTTATCAGTTGACTCAGATGAGAATGACTTTGCACAGCTCTTAAATCCAATACACTTTTAAGTAAAGACATCACCTTGCTAATGTCATTGGTCAACTTCAAGAATTAAGGACAAACAACAACCTTCCTTCCTTCCTTCTTTCCTTCCTTTCTTCCTTCCTTCCTTCCTTCCTTCCTTCCTTCCTTCCTTCCTTCCTTCCTTCTATTAATTTGTGTATCTATCTCGCTATTCCAAGGTTAGCACAACGCTGAACTTATAGTGAGCACTTTATAAATGTTGTTTTTAATTGGTTGCTTGTTTGACTTGAATTGGGTTATTCATTATTTTTGCTGTCTATTGCCAGTAAGTGAAAGTGAATTGTAAGAGGCTAGGCATCTGTGAGCACCAGACACTCTGAATGGAAATTTCTAGACCGAAGATATCCCGATATGCCTGCTAACACCTCAATTACACATCAAAAAGAGTGTTATTAGATTATTGCCAATTTAAGATATGTTTTAATGAAGAGACAGCTGTTATATGATAGAGAGGATTTAATAAAAAAAATTCATTATCATTAACTTCATCGAAATAAAATTAGCCATCTGTGTAGGCTTTGCCTGGTTAGGGAGTTTGGGAGAGCCATTAAAGAGGTTGCTTCTTCATTTAACCTGTTGTTTTATATAAAATGGAGAGTAGATTGAAACTGACAAAAGGATTTCTTTCACATCTCTTACTTACTTTATGTTGAGTGAGGCTCCACTTAAGCATCATTCGACTCTCTTAAAATGGATGCTCCCTGGTCAATTTAGTAATTTCATTATATGGTTTTCTCTCTACATGGGCAACAAGATGGAGTAGCAGATATAGCACTGGACCTGCAGTCAGAAGACCTGTGTTCAAATCCAACTTCCAACACTTATCAGCGATGTGACCCCGGGCAAGTCACTTTAACCTTGTTTGCCTCAGATACCTTATCTGCAAAATGAGCAGAAGGAAATGGTAAAACACTCCAGTATTTCTGCAAGAAAACCCCGAATGGGGTCTGACTGAAATGATTGAACAACAAAATTATACACAGGTACCCTAATGATCTCAATGAGGCAAACCATAGTAGGAGACATGATATTCATCCTCCTTTCAAAGCAGAATGAGATTTCAACCAATACTTATTTGGAACAGTGGAACTCCTCTTATGTCCTGATGTCCTTCCAATGAAGGCTTGATCACTGCATAGATATGATCCCTGACTTTTTGAAGGCCAGGGTAATGTAACACAGATTCTAGAAGAGCCTAATAGGCTTTGAATATGCCTGGGGATGGGGTTGGGGTGGACTCTATTACATCTGTCACATGAGGATCATAAAGCTCAACCTTTTTACCCAAAAGTTGAGAACCAGGCTGGCCACAGGAATCTAGGTAGATCCTCTAGGGAAGGAGTTTTTAAGGCCAACTGATCTCCCTGGGTAGATTTCTTTAGGAATATATGTAGATAGATAGATAGATAGATAGATAGACAGATAGATAGATAGATAGATAGATGGATGAATATGTCTCTGTGTGTATACATACATATATATGTACATATGCGTGTGTACATACAGATATATAATATATATATATATATATTTACAAACATAAGTGTAAATATTTTTCATTTTATGAAATTATTTGAAATTGTTATTCTGAAGATGGGTCCATAGACTTCACCAGACTGCCAGAGGTACATGCAAAAATGTTAAGATCCCTGTCCTAAGGTTTAGAATAGTCAGAACTGGTGTTCTCAAAGGCAGGGCCCCTTTCATGGTAGTATAGTTCTTTGGTAGTCTTGCAATGGTGCATAGAACACAATCGTTAACATTTAGAGTTTTGTTGGCAAATAGATGACTGCATCATTACTCCACCATCCCTTCTCCCTCCTTACTTTGATGATGACAGTGATGACCGCTTGATAGCGCACTTTCCAAACTTTATCTTATTTGATCCTCATTGATATTATTGCTATTCCCAATTTACAGATGGGGAAACTGAAGCCGAGAGGAGTTAAATAACTGGCCCAGGGTCTCTGCTCATCCGTGTCTGAGGGAGGTTTTGAACTCAACTTTTCCTGAGTTCAGGCCTCCAACTAAAAAACTATCCATTATGCAAGCATGAAGAATTTCATCAATTCATCTCATAAATATCACCTACTAATTTAATAAGATTTTTTAAGTTACTGGAGATTATCTAAGTTATGTAATCCCTTTTCCAGTAGAATATAAGTTCCTAAAAGGAAAAGGGCTATTTTGTCTGTTTGGTTTGTCCCTGCCTCCCCAGGACCTTTCCTAAGAACTTGTTTAATAAATGCATGTTGGATTGGATTGTACAGTCATTAAGTATTGACCTTTATATTACATGGCCAAAAGGAAATATTATTCTCCCTTCAGTCAGGCAGCTAGTATTTATGAAGTGCCCAATATGTGCCAACTGCAATGTGGGTATGTTGTACAGTAGGTGCTTCATGTTGGTTGATTGATTAATTCTGCTACTAGCCCCTGATTCTGAGGCTTGTTGTACATGATCTCAATTTCTGTGTTGATAGTCAGAGTTGTTTGAAATTTGGGGAGCAATCAGCAGGAGGGCTTCATCCTGTGGCTGCTTGAAACACAGTAATGAGTCTCACACCTTGGTTTAAAGGTAACAAACTGTCAAAGGTATTTTTAAAAATCAGTTCCACTTTTCCTCCGTTGGCCTGACCTGAATTTAGTGACTACATCTGCCCTGAATGACAGATCTAAAAATTGCTTTTGAGGTTGACTATTTCCATAAAATACTGACACACAACTTGCTTGACATCAGAATGACTGACATCAGAAAGATGAGGGCAGAATTAGCCCTGTCATGACAGGGCAGAGAGCGTGATGTAATGCTCTTTTACACAAGAGATGAAAGGTTGATCCATTTGCAGCTGTACTGAGGGAAAGAAAGATCAACTTTGAAATCATTTCTCTATCTTTTGCTACTTCAATGAATTTGTGATTTCACCAGAATTGTCACTCCTCCTAGAACAGATAGCGACCCATCTCTTCCCTCTTACCCCATGCCAGCGTTGCTTTTGGGCACAGAAGCTGTTCCAATACAATCCTTTTGTTGATTCCTATGCAAAATCCCTGCTGTGCCTCTGCTCTCCTTTGCTTTTACTCCATGACTGGCCTGCCTTTTTCCACTGGGTTACATGGGCAGAGGTGATCTCTAGAACATGGAAAAAGGGACCTGGATTTGGATCCTAATTGTAACCTGGGTAATTATTATTGTTATCATCAAGCATGCTAATAGTGATTAACCATAATAATCATTGTCATTACTTCCATAGTGCCTTAAGGTTTCCAGAGACCTTTGCAGATGCTGTCTGTTGGATTCTCCCAAGAAGGCGCACAAACCCTGTGCTGTTATCCTGCCCATTGTATGTAACAGGAGACTGGCATCCAGAGAAGTTAGGGGAGCTGCTCAGGGTCACACAGCTAGTGCAGGCCTGAAGCAGGATTCCAACACTGCCCTTCCTGACTTCACCCCAAGCATTAGCTGGCACATTACCCATCTCTGGCAGCAGTTTCCTCATCTATAAATGGAAGTCATTTTAGTATGACAAGATTGTTACTCTTGTGTGTGTGTGTGTGGGTGCGTGTGCGTGCGTGTGCGTGTGCGTGTGTCTGTGTGAGTGTGACACTCACCCTTTTGATAGTCTGAGGAAGCCTCTGGACTCCTCAATTTTTTTAAATTAAAATATGTAAATTTCAGTAACAGTTATTGAAAATAAAGATATGATTTTTCCCTATCCAAGTTTATAACCCTGAACTCTATTAACTACTTCAGTCCCTAATTGCCATGCCCTGTTCCTACAAAGGAAACATGAAATTGTTCATGCTCCCAAGGACCTGCACACATACTCATATACCTTGGGGATATAGCATCTATACACATAAATAAAAATTACATGTAAGGCATTTTTAGGGAAATAGAGATTTTGGATTACGTACTTTGAGATAGTTTATTGTGGCAAAAAGGAGAACCAGGAAAATCTTATAAGAAAATTTGGGGAAGGCAAGATCACTTTCTTTTTAGGGGCAGGAATGGGGGAGTAGAAAGAAGAAAGGCTTAGATAAAACTTCATGAATGGAACTGGCACCTGAACTTGGCCTTGAAGGAAGAGCAGGATTTCAAGAGGCAGGCATACTTTGCTTGAGGCAAGGCTTGTGGGAAGAAACCAATTGAGTGGGGACTGAATTCCACTGAAAGGCGAACCACATGGTTGATGCTCTAGTAGAGAGAAATACAATGATCAATGAGTGCAGCCGGGGGTGAGATTAGGTCCAGCCAGGGGAATTCAGACAGACACGGTTGGTCTGCGAACCTCCTTTGGCTTAAGCATGGAAGGGGAATTATAAGAAATAAGTTTAAAAACAAATTGGGGCCAGATCCACAATGACCTTTAATATCAAGGTTAGAAACTGAGGCATGATTTGCTAGACAATGGGGAACCATTGATAATTTCTCATATGGGAAATGCCATTTTCAAAGGAGAGATTTAGAAATACTGAAGTAGCAGAGATAGGCATAATGGACTGGAAAAGGGAAAGACATGAGAGTGAGCAGTTTTATAGAACCAACTCTGTGCTAGACATGGTGCTAAGGTTTTGGTTTTTGTTGTGGTTTTTAGTTTTCTTTCTTTTCTTCTTTTTACACATATCTCATTTGATCCTCACAACCTACTATTATCATTTCTATTTTAGAGTTGAGGAGACTGAAGCACACAGAGGTTAAGTGACTTCTCTACAGTCACACAGACACTAAGTGTCCGGAGCCGGATTTCAATTTCAGTTTTCTACATGAGTTAGCATTAGTAGGAAGAGAAACTATTTAGTATTACATGGACTTTTCCATGTAGAGCATGCATCCACCAGGCATCCTCATCTCAGCTTCCCAGTGTAATGTGGAAACTCTCCATCTTCTTGACTGGTACCTTAATTTCTTTTATTATTTTGTTTTTTCCAATAAATAAATATTTCAGACCTTCCTTCCCACCCCCCTGCTAGGGTAAAAATAGGAAATCAAAACCCTGGTAACAAATATTCCTGTCTTTCCATGACATCCCATCTGCCCACACCTTACCCTTCCAAGTCTTACTTTCTAATACCCCTCAGCAAGGACCTTCCCTTCTTCCCATCATTCCAAAGCTACAGTGTCCCACATTCCACTTCCTGCCTTCCCTCTTTTTATTCACCTCCCTTCAGTTGTTCTTACCTTTTCCCCTTCGTGGGCTATGACACATCAAGTGTCATTGATGAAGCCTTCTCTTAAGAGGGCCATCTCTCACCCACCTCATAATTCCACAGGCCACTTAACATTCAAAGTAAATTTGAGCAACCAAAGCTATCATAGGTCTACATGAAATATGTCAACTTAGATCATGGATGTAGAGCCAGAAGCAGCTTTAGGGGTCACTGAGTCCAATCTTCTCATTTTACAGTCAAGCAAAGTGAAGCATAGAGAAGTTAATTTACATGCCAGGCGTCACACAATTAACAAATATCAGAGACAGGTCTTCCAGATTCCATATTAAGTGCCCCAACTACTAAACCATACTGTCTCTCACTAACATAATCAAGATAAAGTGTCAGTAATAAAGCTGCCTCTCCCTCGTGGTCACTAGAGCTTCCATATCGCTTTCTAGATGTTGGAAAAGAGTCTATACTTACTTCATTTCATATATATTTGTAAAACTGTCTGTCAACCTGCACTGGTACCATCATCTAGTATCTCAAACCAGGTTGGATCTGACCTCTGGAAGATTCTGCCAATGGAACACGTGGTACTGACAGGTACTACCCAGATAGTAAGTTTTCAAACCATGCCAAATAACTGGCTGAACATCTGCCATCCTAGCATCAGCCTGGCCAAGTTGGAGACTCATGACCACAGCCTGGATACTGAGTGGTACAAGTGACAGATTGGTGACTGTGGTGTAGAAGGCTTGGGTTGCTGGGTCAGTGGCATCCTCATGGTAGCAAGGGAAGCACCTGTATCAAACATTTTTAATATAGGTTCTGTGGATTTCAGAGTGTCTAAAAACTTGGATGGGGAAAATGACATATTTGTTTCAATATAATGGTTTTCCTTTGTAATTTTAGGTATTTTATTTTATGCATTTAAAAACATTGTTCTATGAAAGGATCCATAGGCTTCGCCAGATGTAAAAGGCATGCATGACCCAAAAAGGAACCCTCGGCATGTGTAGGAGGAGGGCATCCCCATGTAGACCCTCATGCTATAGCCATAGAAAACAAAGTTTAAATTAAATCATTGGGATGCTATCAAAAGATTTCCTACTTTGGATAAAGCCCAAATTTATGTTCCATGTCTTCATTTGCAGACTTTTAAGCAGGCACTAATAGAATCCATGTACTGAGCTGGACAAGTAGTTCTTGTCCCAGGGGAGGGCAGTCATCCAGGGTGGGCTCATCATGGGTGGGCCCTGTTGTAGCTCTTGGAGTTTAGAGAGGGCATTGTCTTCTCGATGCCTCTCAGCTAGTCAGGGAGCCAGAAGCCTCTGTCTAGGCACATTCCAAATCCTTCAGGAACATTTGGGGAAATCTTTTCTCTGACAAATGCTGAACATGAAAACACTGCTCTGTGTGGACACCATAGGGGCCAATATAAAGCGGGCTTTTCTCAAACTGCTGGTTGGGAAATCTGCCATTCACATTTCATCTGAAGCCGCCTCCATTCCATCAGCAACAACCTATTCTCTCAACCCTGCAACAGGCTGGGGCTCCTTGGGAGCCGAGTTTCCATCCACCCTCTCATAGGGGGACTTGAAAAGCAAACACCTACACACAGGCTGTAATGCTCTAAACACAGAAGCCAGGCAAGAGGAGAATAAAGGCTTTGATAGCAACCCTCTGAGTGCCCACTCTGCAGCAATCAATCAACTGTTCTAGGTGCCGAGGAGACAATGATAAAAGGAAAATTCATACCCAGGCTCAGAGGGGCCTCTGTTTTCCTGGGGAGGTATACCATGTACTCAAGTTCGGTCAAGATGTAAAAAAAAAATGAATCCAAAGAGAGAGGGGCAGGGGCGGGAAGTACCAAGTAGGGGCAATCCTCAAGTTTGCAGACTCCTCTCATCTCCGCTGAAGGCTGCCAAAATTCCGGTGAGTACACATGTCCTCCCACTTTGCTCCTGCTCTGTTAGAGGCTGACAGAGTGATGCTCCAGGTGATCACCAGCCCCTGTCCAGGAAGCAGTTTCCAACTCTCCCATCAGCCATTTTTTTTTTAATTTATGCCTTCTTCTCCAGCAAAGTACATCCTGAGCCATTCCTCCCTGTGATCCTCGACCTTTCCTTATCTATGGTTTCCTTCCCTGCTGCCTCCAAATATGCCCGGGTCTCACCATCCAAATCAGCAACACAATGCTTTACTAGACCTGCCCCAGGACCTCAGGCTACCATTCTTATCTCTTTGCTTTCTCAGCTAAACTCTTGCTTCCTTAGTTGCTGACTCGGCTTCCTTTCCTCTAAGTCCTTAACCCTTTTTGCACTCTGCCTTCCAGCTTCGTGCCATCTGATTCTTCCCTCTCTCCAGTTCTCTTGTCACATCTCTTTTTAGTCTCCCTCCTTCCCAAACTGTCTGCCTCTTCTGACCTGGTTGAAAAGCAGCAGAAGCCCATAGATCGCATCTCTCCCCTGGGCTTTGGTGATGCCCTAATGAGGCTTCCGGTGGGTTGTTTAGCCCTTAGGAGCCTCCAGGCTTCTTGAAAAAGTGGGTGTGAGAGGTTCCTATAGCACATAGCTCCCATGCCAGGAGAGAATATCAGATGAGAATGCAGATAAAATACTTTGCAATCTTTACAATGCCGTGGAAATGCTGAGCAGAAGTCCAGCCACCTGGCATTTGAACGAAAAACATTTTCAGAGGGGCTCATTAATGGAGTACTGTCACTTTAATGAATAACAGCCTCCACGTTTGTGAAATATAACAGAATACCTAATCACTGGTTCTTTTAGCCACTAGTAAATGCATGCTCTGGTTAGCACAAGGTTTAAAACACTCTGATGATAATGAGGGTGGTGATGATGGGCATCATGGTGCTGATGATAACAGCAATGATGATGTAATGACAGAGAAGTATGACCCAGACCTCATCCTATCTGTTTCTTAGTTCAGTGACACGTAATAAAGATTTCTTCAGAGCAGCGCTCAAGTCCATGGAACCTCAGAACGACCCTTGGCAGTCCTCTCTCTGGCAGGGATCAGCCTGTTGAATCATAGTCCTGAGGGTTTCATTAACCTAATTAAGGACCGTTGACCTTAATTAGGTTAAATATATCTCCCTTTGATCCCAATCAACCTCCAAGAGTTAGTGAAGGGGTTCGATCAGATGTTCTCTCAGACCCCTTCAGTTCTGAGTGGCTAGGATAAGGTGTCTATTCCTTAACTAGCATTCACTACTCTTCCTCTTATTTTTCTATGTCCTTCCTTCATAAATTTCTTCTCTTATTTCAGAAAGTGAAATAGAATTCTTAACTGATTCCTGCCCCCAAAAGGTCATCATTCAATTGAACAGATATTTGGTAACCCATATATGCCAGTAACTGGTGATAAAAAGATGGGTTACAGACTTGGCTTGTGATTTCTTTGGCAAAGGAAGTCCTGGATGAGAGAACTCTGTCTCCCCATGAAAGCTGGAACCTTCTTCTCAACTTTTGATCTTGGAGTATTGCCTAAAGCAAGAAGAAGGGAAATTATTTGCCAAGGGTTGTGCGGCCAATGTGGGTCAGAGGCAGGACCTGAACCCAGCTGTTCCTTACTCTGAAGTCATCTCTCTATTGCCTACAACATGCTGCTTCTTGGGGATATGGAGGGAAAAAAGGGAAATAATTTTTTTTCTAATTGGCTTGGCTGTGGTGATACAAAGAGGTAGTAACAACCTAACAGGGGTAGACAGACATAGAGCAATAGAATCCTGCTATACTCTGCTCACACCAGAGCTGACATATTGTGTTGGGCTGTAGTTCCAGGTGGCCCATTTTACAGAGAAAACGATCACCTGAGTAGCAGCCAAGTAGCAACCAGAAAGGGAATAGACTCCTTCAATTAGAATGGGAAGGGACTCTAAGTGGCATGAGGGAACATTGAGAGATGTGGAAAATGAGCCTCAAGAAGGCCATGTGAAGAGGTCAAAGACCCCCAGGTACTCAGCATGTGAGGCTGGATTGGAATCCAGGTCCTTTAATTTAGGCCTAGTGTTCTTCTTACTGTTGCTATCTCCACAGGCTTCTGGAGTTCACAACATGTGGATTATTGAAGAAATTGGGACTTTTGACTTGGAGAACAGAAGGTTATGAAGCACCAGGGCCATTATGGTTCTCTTATAGTTGAAAAGAGGCAATATTGAAGCAGGATCAATGTGTTCTGCTTGGCCCCAGAGAACAGAACCAGACACAAGAGTACAGATTTAAAAAAAATGAAGGCTAAATCCCAGGGAAAAAACAAATTAAAAAAAATCAAACAGACACATTCCTGATGAGAACCACAGGAAATTGAAGAAAGTTTGCCTTAGAGATCTTCCAGTAGAGGCTGGAGGCCCACTTCCCGGAAAGGTGGAGAAGGCACATAGGTAGCACAGCTACATGCTGGACTAGGGCCCTGTCCTTCCCATATGGACACCCAGTTCTTCTGTGAATCCTGAACCCTCCAAACCACTCATTTTCTTGATGGCCAATGTAATTTTTTTTTTCCCATTCAGTTTTCCTACTAAAGTAGTCAAGTACCAATGCATGTGCTATGCAAGCTGGGTCTCATTACAAATGCTCTTCCTGGTGTTGTTTAAATTGAATTGACTCATCATGCTGTTACATGTAAGATTTTGTTCTCTAACTAAATAGATTGAGAAAGGTACAAAGCATTATGTGAATTTGAGGGAAACTGTGCTGTTTGGATGAGGAGTTTAAGGGTAGAGGGTCATGTACACAATTTGAATAGTAGAAATGGATAGAAAGAAGGGGGAGGGCATTCCAGACCTAGGGTGTTGAGCAAGAAGAAACACAGAGGTGGGGAGGTATTGGAAGTGCTCAAGAGACAGAAAGTAAAGTCGTTTAACTAAAGCAACAAGTGTAGAACAGAAAAGGGAAGACAGTCTTGAGGATGGATTTTATTTGATAGATAATAGAGAGCTGTTTTCAAGCAGAGAATTGACCACATCATGGCCACCATAATTGGCCATTGTGGTGCCCCTGGTCCCATCAGGCACTAATTTGGGTAGATTCAACCAAACTGGGAAGGCTTAGAGTATAGGCTCAGGAATGGATAGTCTTGAAGGATGTTTCACATACATCTTATACATGCTTAGTTATTTGTATGTTTTCTCCCCCATCTGGATGTTAGCTCTTGGAAGGTACAGTGTGTTTCCTTTTGTTCCCTGGTATCCTCAGAGCTTTGCATGGTGCCTAGCACATAGTAAAAGCTTAATAAATGTTTGTTGATTGACTGACTACATTGGAGAGCAGTTTTTTGCTTGCCCGTTTTATTTTCCCCCTTCTATTTAAAACTCTTTGAGGGTATGGGGCCAGATCTTAGCCCCATTTCTATCCTCTGTGGTTCCTGATAGAGAGGCTGGCACATAATACAGGGTCATTGTCCATCACTGGATGAGGCAGAGGAAGATGTTTGGTCATTGAGGACCACAATAGCAGCTTGAAGAATCTTGTTCTGGCCCTCTCAGAAGGGCAAGAGATGATCTTACAAAAAAGTTCATCCCTCCCCCACCCCCACTGCCGCTATTCATGCATAGTAAGTACCATAAGTATTTAACAAAATTCCCAGACAAGGAACAGACCAGCCACTTAATTCAGAACAACTCTTATTAATGTCTGGGTGAAAGGTCTTCATTAGCATTTGTAATATAAAGAAAAGGTAGCCTAAGGAGAAGGGCACACTCTTCCTGGAGAACCATAAGCCATTTTAAATGCCGGTTTCTTGGGCAGGGTCATGGAGGAAGCCTTCAAAGAAGTCCAAGTAGAATCAGTGTTCCTCATTGGGACCCAAGTCTTTCAGACACTAAGGATTCCCAAAGACACAGCTCTCTTTACATCAAGCCCTAGGAAATGTCCAAGTCTCCTAAATGAGAGTCATAATCCTTCAAGAAACATAGGCCTAGTTATTAATACTAGAAAATCCAAATGGGTCAAAAAGATCCTTTCCCTATTTCTGAGAGTGCTGCATGCAGTTGAATGGATTGTCTTTTGAGTTAATCCATCATATCCTGGACAGACACCTCAGGTCAACAAAATGCTGCCCTCAGATTCAAATAGAAAGAGAAAAACACTCTGTATTACCTTTGGAAAATGGCACAATGTTCTGAATGATCTCAAGGTACCTGCTGCCACAAATGCAGTAATATTTTTTTACGTTAACTCTTTCACAGTGATGACAGATAACTGTGGATCCTGAAAGGCCACAGTGTTTTGAGATCCCAGATTTGGAACTGAAAGGGACCTTCCAGTTCATATGGCCCTCTTTTTTTTTTTAAATCATTATTTTTTATTTATTTATTTAATATTTTTAGTTTTCTGCCTTAATTTTCACAAGAGTTTGAATTACAAATTTTCTCCCCATTTCTACCCTCCCCCCCACTACAAGATGGCATATATTCTGATTGCTCCATTTCCCAGCCAGGCCTCCCTTCTGTCACCCCAATCCCCCCATCCTCTTTTCCCTTACACTCTTGTAGGGCAAGGTAGATTCTATGCCCCATTGCCTGTATATCTTATTTCCTAGTTGCAAGCAAAAACTTTTTTTAAACATCTTTGAGTTCCAAATTCTCTGCCCTCTTCTCTCCCCACTTACCCTCCCTAAGAAGGCAAGCAATTCAACATAGGCCACACGTGTATCATTATGTAAAACCCTTCTGCAATACTCATATTGTGAAAGACTAACTATATTTTGCTCTTTCCTATTTTATCCCCCTTTATCCAATTTTCTCCCTTGACCTTGTCCCTTTTCAAAAGTGTTTGCTTTTGATTAACTCCTCCCCTTATCTGCCCTCCCTTCTATCACCCCCCCCCCATTTTTATCTCCTTCCTCCTTCTTTCTTGTGGGGTAAGATACCCAATTAAGTGTGTATATTATTCCCTCTTCAGATCAAATCCAATGAGGGCAAGATTCACTCATTCCCCCTCACCTATGCCCTCTTCCCTCCCAAAACAACTAATTTTTCTTGCCACTTTTATGCAAGATAATTTACCCCATTCTGTCTGTCCTTTCTCCCTCTCTCAATATATTCCTCTCTCATCCATTAATTTGATTTTTTTAGATATCATCCCTTCACATTCAATTCACCCTGTGCTCTCTGTGTATATATACATATATATTATATATAATATATATATACACACATATACACACAAATGCACACACACACACATACATACATACATACATATATATATATATTCCCTTCAGCTACCCTAATACTGAGGTCTCATGAATTATACACATCATCTTTCCATGTAGGAATGTAAGCAAAACAGTTCAAATTTAGTAAGTCCCTTATGATTTCTCTTTTTTGTTTACCTTTTCATGCTTCTTTTTATTCTTGTGTTTGAAAGTCAAATTTTCTATTCAGCTCTGGTCTTTTCACTGAGAAAGCTTGAAAGTCCTCCATTGAATTGAAAATCCATATTTTGCCTTGGAGCATGATACTCAGTTTTGCTGGGTAGGTGATTCTTGGTTTTAATCCTAGCTTCACTGACCTCCAGAATAGCATATTCCAAGCCCTTTGATCCCTCAGTGTAGAAGCTGCTAGATCTTGTATTATTCTGATTGTGTTTCCACAATACTCAAATTGTTTCTTTCTGGCTGCTTGCAGTATTTTCTCCTTGATCTGGGAACTCTGGAATTTGGCAACAATATTCCTAGGAGTTTTCTTTTTGGGATCTTTTTCTGGAGGTAATCAGTGGATTCTTTCAATTTCTATTTACTCTTTGTCTCAAGAATATCAGGGCAGTTCTCCTTGATGATTTCTTGAAAGATGATATTTAAGCTCTGTTTTTGATCATGGCTTTCAGGTAGTCCAATAATTTTAAAATTATCTCTCCTGGATCTATTTTCCAGGTCAGTGGTTTTTCCAATGAGGTGTTTCACATTGTCTTCCACTTTTTCATTCCTTTGGTTCTGTTTTATTATATCTTGATTTCTCATAAAGTTGGTAGCTTCCACTCGCTGCAATCCAGTTTTTAAGGTAGTATTTTCTTCAGTGGTCTTTTGGACCTCCTTTTCCATTTGACTAATTCTGCCTTTCAAGGCATTTTTCCTCCTCATTGGCTTTTTGGAGCTCTTTTCCCACTTGAGTTAGTTTATTTTTAAGGTGTTGTTTTCTTTAGTATTTTTTTGGGTCTCCTTTAGCAAGGCATTGACTTGTTTTTCATGGTTTTCTCGCATCATTCTCATTTCTCTTCCCAATTTTTCCTCTACTTCTCTAACTTGCTTTTACAAGTCCTTTTTGAGCTCTTCCATGGCATGAGACCAGTTCATGTTTTTCTTGGAGGCTTTTGATGTAATCTCTTTGACTTTGTTGACTTCTTCTGGCTGTATGTTTTGGTCTTCTTTGTCACCAAACAAAGTTTCCAAAGGCTGAGTCTGAATCTGAGTCTGTTTTCATTGCCTGGCCATGTTCCCAGCCAACTCACTTGACCCTTGAGTTTTTTGTCGGGGTATGACTGCTTGTAAAGTAGAGAGTATTTTGTTCCAAGCTTGAGGGGATGTGCTGTTGTTTTCAGAACTATTTCTATTCAGCAAGTTCTGCCACATCAGTGATCCCCCTCCCCCAAGAACTGCCAACCCGGACCGGACTCAGATCTTAAGCAGGCTCTGCTCTCCTGCTCAGATCCGCCACTTAATTCCTCCCACCAGGTGGGCCTGGGCCCAGAAGCAACTGTAGCTGTAGTTCTGTAGCTGCGCCACCTCCGCTGCCCCTGGGGTGGTGGCCACACCACCCTTTCACTCTGTCCCAGCAGGTTTTCCCACTAACCTTTTCTGTTGTCTTTGGTGTTTGTGGGTTGAGAAGTCTGGTAACTTCTACAGCTCGCTGATTCAGGGCACCCTTAGGGCCTTTTCTGCCCAGGTCCTGGTCTGGTTGGTCGGTCTGGGCTCAGCCCATGCTGGGCTCTACTCAGCTCTGCTCCCAGCTGCATGCCCGATAGACCTTACCCAGTGAATATCCGGGCTGTCCTGGGCTGGAGCCCTGCTTCCCTCTGTTTTTCATGGGTTCTGAAGTTCTAGAATTTGTTCAAAGCCATTTTTTATCAGTGTTCGGAGGGTCCTGGGGGAGAGCCCTAGGCAAGTCCCAGCTTTCCAGCCACCATCTTGGCCCCACCACCCATATGGCCCTCTTATTGTGGAGATGTAGAAGCTTGGATGAAGACAGGTTAAGTGCTTTGTTAACCACACAGAACCCAGCAAGAGAAAAGTGCAGCTGACTTGAAGGATAATGACAATGTGCAGATAGCAGGAAGCCATCAAGAGTGGCTGGTGTAAAAGCTATCATGGAAGACAGATACAACCCCAGAGATTCCTTAAGGGCAGTCTGACTGTTTGGTTCACTGAGTAAATGAGATCTAGTGACAAAAAGAGCAAATTACTCTGGCTTTCCAAGATCTTCATAGCCTGATCCCAACCTATCCTCCCAGTAGCATTATACATGACTCCCCATAAGATGCTATAGAATGCAGCCAAGCAGCCAAACTGCTGTCCACACTCCTCCTCACACCTGCCGCTTCATCTGTCATCCCCAAGTTTCTACACTGACTGTCTCATACACCTGGAATCCATTCTCTTCTTTCTTTATAAAATCCTTTTCCCTCAAGATGAAAATCGAGAAACCCCTTGGACATGAAACCTTTCCTATTCTGCCAACTGCTAGTGTCCTTCCTCCTAAACAATAGCTAATTATATTCACTTTGTATTTATTCCACTCTCCTCCATTCCTCTCTGCTGCCTTCCTTTCCTCTGCTTTCTCCTTCCTTGTCCTTTTTTTTTGGGGGGGGGGTTCTTTTTATCTCCAGTGATTCACACAGTGTATGAGCATAGTATATAATTAATAAACGTTCATTAATTGTTTGGTGGAAAGAGAGGTGGGCTAGTTATCTAATGAGAGTGAAGCACAAGGGCTAGCCCCAGTGCTCCATGGGTATCCAATAAATATAACCATGCCTATAGGGCAGAGTTCTGTACATTGATAGGATATTCAGGGGAGGACTTCTGAAAGGACGTGCCTGACAAGCATCACACAGATAGAAAAATTTGAGATGGCTGGTAATGGGTACCATGCTTGAAAGTATCCAGATCAATGAGATTACAGAACCATTGACTCTTTGGAGTCCTTACTGGATTCTTGGAGTGGAAGGTCCTATTTTTGTTAATCTATAGATTACAGTTACAGACAATAGAAAGAGAAAACTTCAGAATCACAGACATTCCAAGTTGTGAGCTACTCCAAAGGCCCTGTAGTCCTACTTATTAATTTACCTTCTGCAAGAAGGAGTTATCTTGTCTTCTTCTGAAAGCCTTCAATGAAGGGAAGCTCACTGTCTTCCAACTCCCATGTCGCTCGAGGACAATTCTAAACTAGGAAGTTTCCCACCCCCAACATGTCTTCCCCTATCCCCTCCGCAGAATATAAATTCCCATGGGGCAGAGACTATTTACTTTTTGTCTCTGTTCCCCCTCCCCACCCCAATCATGAAGCACAAGGCCTAACACATAGTATGTACTTAACAAATTCTTGCTGGCTGATTGACTGATGCTTACATTTGCCTCTTTGCAACTTCTTCCTTTTGATGCTAATTCTCCCATGTGGGTTCAAACACTACAAGCTGAATCCTTTTTCTAAACAATGGGCCTATGCACACTTGAAGCCTACTGTGCTATCCTCTGTGAGTCTTGCTTTCTTCAGGCTAACCATGCCCAGCTTTCTTGGTCAGCACATGTCATATGGACTTAAAGTCCTTCCTCACCCCAACCATCCTCCTTTGGATTCTCTCCAGGGGTTTAATGCCCATCCTAAGCTGGAACACAAAGGATCCCCAATAATACACCAGGTGTGGTCTGACAAGGAACACAGGAAGAAGTAGCTGAATGCCATGCTCTACTTTTTATTATAGATCTACAAGGAAACCTTTTTCATGCACTTAACTCAAATTGATTCTGTCTACAAATGGTGCCCCACATGCTTACTGCCCCCTATAGTGAATTTGCCTCTGAAGATGGGATTTGTTGTAAATGCCTGTTTCTGAATGAATATCCACTCAGGCATGAGGAACTCCAGAATAAAGAGAAGTTTCTTCCAGGCTCACCCACAACAGCTAGCCAGCCACTCTGTAGTGATTCATGAGCTTTCTCACTAATTAGACTCCTACGATCTATTGATCATGCTTGATAGCTAACAGATTTTTAATGTAGCCAATTAATTTTCCAGAAGTGACTGAAGTTCAAATAAAGGAAATATGCTCATATATAAAGAACCATGAGTTTCATTACTCAGAGTACAACCAAAGCCTCATGGTGCATTCCCAATGCTTCCAAGTTCAGATTGTCCCAGGGATGCAGAGGGTGTGGCCTCTTTATATGCCTTCTTGCCACTCACCTGGAAGGCACTGAGATAGTTTCATTTTTCTGAGCATGTCAGCATGGTCAAAAGTGAGCAATCTACCCTGCCTTCTGCCCCAGTATTAATGAGGCCATCACTACTCTTCCCCTGGAAGATGACTTCAGCAGGCCATTGATCCATCATTAGACCATGTCTATCTTTATCAAAGAGAAAGCCAAGATTCCTAAGCAGAATCACACCAAGACTTATAATGTTCAGACTGTTCTGTCAAAAGGTCTCTTTACAACTCAAATAGCCATCAATGTTTGCTTTGTTAAAGGAATCATATAACAAGTTATGTAGAATAAGGGGGTGATCTCAGGAGAGGATGACCCACGTCTCACAGTGAGAACTCTCACTTCCAGAAGAGTCAGTTCCCACTGGTCTCTTACTGCATCCAGAACCTCTCCAGTCATCCTGATTTATATTTGGTCACTGGGCCAAGATGGCTCCAAAGGAGAAAGTGATGCTGGTGACTTTGCGCAGCCGTACTTCACTTAAATCCAAAGCACATGCAAGTCATGGTATCACCTTCCTGAAGCCAGGGCCCTCTTGAAGAACAAAAGACAAACAGCAACAAGCACAGCACCACAATCCTCATATTGAATGATGATATCAACACCACAAATGAAATAAACAAGTTGGCTGTCATGAAGTTGCTATGTTCAATAGCTGATTGTTGCTTTCTTTTTTCTGTGTCCCCTGTGTAACTCAGTCACAGTCAAAGCTCTTTGATGAAATCTTCAGGATAAAGCGAAGAGTCCCTGATTCATGACATTTCTTCCTATGGGAAATCCCTTGAATCTCACTTCACAGGTGGATCCCACTGGGAAAACAGGAGAAATCACACCAGGATGGGCTTCTTGCCATTTCCATTTTCCTCGCTAACATTAGACTTTTTTAAATACTGAGAGTGAGTCAGGCCCAAGAAAAGGTTAGTTGCAGTGAGAGGCATGGATTTGAGCTTTGCCTCTGATGGTTGTGAGCCATTTGGCCTTAGAAAGTTCATTTAATTTTTATAGCCTCAGTTTCCCCAACTCTAAAGTGGAAATACTATTACTTCACCAACATAATGGGTTTATTGTGAGGAAATTGATTTTTAAACATTAAAGCACCATAGAAATTTGTTTAAATTTTCTGCTAGCAAATTCCTGTGAAAAGAAACATTTGGGATGGCTTTAACAACACAAAGACATCAGAGAAGAATGGCATTCTTGGACAAAACAAAGATATTTGTTAAGTATCTGCAATGTTCTGAGTACTTTACTATGTGCTGGGTATACAAAGATCAAAAGCAAACTGTCCTGACCCTTAAGGAGTTTATGTTCTATTGGAATAGACATTCAGCATATGTAGGGGCCATGAATATGAAGGGGGAGGGGTCTGTCTCCTCTTTACTTTGGTCATGGTGGCAGGGAGGGGTTGTTTTTTTTTTATGGGATAAGTATTTCACAGCACATAGTGATAGTGGTAGTCTGAATCACTCTGTCTGGAGAACTCAGGAATGTGAACAGTCTCCAGAAGATGAAGTCCCCCATTCATGGGAGCTTCTAAAGCCCGAACCACAGCCAAATATCCCAGGGATATCTCTTCTCTTGGGTCCAGAGTTTTATTTTTCTTTTCTAGATCACATAAACATTACATTATCATGGAGAATCATTTTGAGTTATTATGTTCTACTTCATCATTTCCAAGTGATTCCCATTGGCAGATGCTTTTTGGAATAAGAACCAAGTCAAATTAGCAGAAGGAATCACAAGAGTCATGAAGGGTAGAGGCACTGCCCTCCCAAGAAGATCCGGAGTTGACAAAATGCTAAGAAAGGAGATGACACATTTTTCTCCCTTCAAAATGACCTTAGGGAACTGCCAGTTTAATGAATCTCCCTGGAATTCTTGGATAAACATGTCCAGAAAAGCTTCCACAGGAGGCAGGACGAGAAGGGCCATCTTACCTTAATTATGAACTTAACTAGACTCTGATATCCTTGAAGACGTAGGCTGGGGGTGCACTTGAAGCCTGAAGGAAGCTAACCCAGGCAGAAGAGTGCAGTGCCATCAGTTCAGCTGGCACCCAGGGCCCGTCCACCTCCTAGCCTCAGCCTCTGACTAAAGTAGCCAATCAGTCAACATGAATTTTGACATTCACTGCTATATTGAAGGCATAGAGATAGGCATTGAAGGCACTAAGAGAGAAAGAATACATTCCTTGACTGCAAGGAACTTGTATTCGATCGGGGGAGAAGACATATGTAAACATATATAGATAACCTTATGTCTATGTCTATGTCTATGTATTTTCATTGGTGTTGTCCAGTTCTTTTTAAGTCATGTCCAATTCTTCATGACCCCATTTGGGGTTTTCTTGGCAAAGATCCTGGAGTAGTTTGTCATTTCTATGTGAGGAATCTGAGGTAAGCAAGGTTAGGTGACTTGCCCAGGGTCACCCAGGCAGTAAGCGTCTGAGGCTAGATTTGAACTCAGGTCTTCCTGACTATTATATATATATATAGATATAGATATATATATAGATATAGATATATAGATATAGATATATATAGATATAGATATATATATATAGATAGATAGATATAGATATAGATATAGATATAGATATAGATATAGATATAGAGATATATAGATATAGATATATATAGATATAGATATAGATACACATTCACACATGTATTATTCAAACATATTTATATGTATATACAAAACCAACACAATATAATTGAGGTGGTGGCAATAGCAGCTTGGAGGGGCATTAGTAAAGGCTTCATAAAGAGGGTGGTGATTAAATAGTCATGAAGGAAACTAGGGCTTATATGCGGGGGGATAAAAAGCTTGAGCATATGGAAGGATATATCAACCACTAAAAACTGAATTATTTTGCGGTCAGAGATGCCCAGTCAACACCCCTTTGCCCCAACAGAAGTGAAGTTTGGAGAATTCTATTCTTTGCCACATCGAGTTTGTACAAGCCAGAAGAGTAGTAGACAACGGCAAATATAAACAAATAGACATCTGGGGATGTTATCTGTTTGATGATGATGTTGATGATGACGATGATGACGATGATGACGGTGATGAGGATTATGATGATGACACTGATGACGATTATGACAACGATGATGACGGTGATGACCACGATGATGATGATGATGATGATGATGATGATGATGATGATGGTGGTGGTGGTCATGATTTGTATAGGCACTGTGCTAAGCACTTTACAATTATTATCTCATTGATCCTCACAACAATCCTGGGAGGTACTGCAATTATGATTCCAATTTTATAGATGAAGAAAGTGAGATAGGTAGGCCTAAGTGACTTGCCCAAGGTCATCCAGCTGTAAATGTCTGAGGTTGGATTTGAACACAGGTCTTCTCGACTCCCGTCCCAGCACCCCCTCCCCTGAATTTCATCATTGTGGGAGGACTTTTGGTCGTGGAAGTCTCTGTGGATAACCATGTCTGCCTTATTGTCTTAGAGAGCTGTCTGCAGCAGGTATAGCCTGCAGGAGTTTTCCACACTCACTCAGCCAGACTATAACAGAGTTGAGACTTAAGCCAGGTTGGAATAAACCAACCAATAGCATGCTTTGCTTCTGCGAAAGGCATCCATGGCAGCCCACTGTCCTGCTCTCTACTCACAGTCCTCATGCTCTAGATATAGAGGCTGCCCTAGGCTTCTTTCTACCTCCTACCTGTCTGCCCCAGGCTCAGGTTCCCAGTGCTCCTAGAGAAATCTCTACCTCCCCCACACACACCGCCTTCCCTTGTTCTCTGCAGATTCCATGGTCTATTGATGACAAACTGTCCTTCATGTTGAACTCCCACCCTCTTGATGGAAATTCATATGCACAGAACTGTACCTATTTACTTATTCATACGTCTCCCCCCGTCCCCACTCCCCGCCCTAGGAAATATATGCTCCTGGAGGGTAGGGAGTGATCAATTTTGTCTTCATGTCTATCGTCAGTGTCTAGAACAGAATGTGACGTATAGCAGGTGTGTAATCAGTGTATGTTGAATTGGCCCAAATTTCTGACTCCATGTTCTCAGCTGTATCTACTACACTATTCTACCTCTCATGGTTGTGTGTGTGAATGCATACACATAAATATGCATACATATATATCATATATATCTAATTATAATATAATAGAAACACACATATCCAATATACAATTATATACTTAATATAGCTTGTATATATATTGTGTATATATCAAACATAATATGAGAATGTATAATATAGTATATGTCTATCTATAGACATGCATATGTGTAAGTACATGTACATATGCATATGTATGTGTTTATATATGTAAGTGTATATAAGTAAATATAATATACTATATAGTATATTCTGCATATATATTAATGTACACAAAGGCATATGTACATGTGTATTGTCCATGTGAATATATGTATGTAAGTATATATGTGCAAAGAGACGTTAGGATAATGTCCTCTCTGCTTTATAACCACCCTCAGGATCTCAAGAGAGTGATTCAGCTGGATTTAGCAAACCTCAAAGGACAAGAGGCTGCTAAGTCATGGCAGCAAAGGAATAATCTGGAGCATCACTAAGGAACATGGAGGAGACATTCTCCTTCTCAGACAATGTTTCAACATTCCGGCTAGCAGCTGCTGTGGGGGTGTAAGATCCACCAACAGCCAGCACTCAGAAAGCTGCCAGCACGCTGCAAAAGCACGGGTTCTTTTGATCTGCTTTAATAAGGAAAGCAAGGTTAAGGGGTTGACAAGCTTACTTTAATTCAGCACACAAATATCATTCACTTAGTTCAGGGGGAAAGACCAGCACCCTAAACTTCAGAGCAAAATACAAACAAAGTACAAACATCAACAGACAGACCTTGTACAATTCATAGTTATCAACATCTAGGTTCAGCCCGGGAGCTCAGAACAAGGGCTGGCCCAGAGTCACATACGCCACCACTGCTGTAGGTAAGAGCTCCAAAGAAGAGAAAGCCAACCCCTGGTTTTATATCTTTTTCAGGGTCAGGGGTGAGTCACACATGCGACTCACCCATGTGACCTAGAATCGTCACAAAGAGGCCACTTAAACCCAAGTGGTCTAAAAGCCTCTGCTGTTGAAAAGATATAAACTAGGCCCTCCCTGGAGTTAGCCCCACCTTGGGCCCCACCTTAGTTGCCAATCCACACCCACATAGGTTTTGCACCTAATAGGGGTTTGGGCCTTGGACTTAGCACCTAGTAAGGCTCAATGAAATACACTGACTTACTCAAAGGGAACAAAAACCAAACTCTTCAAGGGCACTTGGTTGAACTAAGTGCCAAGAGCCCATTTTGCTTACCAACACAGACAAGCAACTGAAAAACAATTTCAGTGGGAACTAACAACATTGGGGATCATGGAAAGCTTTGATTTGGAGATGGCAAGTAAGGGAGCCTTAAAGGAACCTAGGGATTCTAAAAACACTGATGAGTAGAGAATGCATTCTAGCTATAGCCTATGCAAAGATATGGAGGTGGGAAATTAAATGCCAAATTTAAAGAATAGGAAGAAGACCAGTTTGGCTAGGATGTAGTAAGAGTGCAAGGGAACAATGTAAAATTATATGGTTTAGTAAACCAAGAGCTTATGTCAACACATTCCATAGGGTCTCTTCCATGGGAAAATGGCACAGGTAAATGTCCCTTAGAACCACCTTTTTTTTGTTTTGTTTTGTCTCTTAAATGTCTTTGGATGAAATTAAATCTATATCCTCCTTGCACTGCTATCTGCTGGCTAATGACTGACTCTAAAGTGACTCTAACCTGGAGACATTTTTCCTTTGATTGTGGAATTTGCATCTTTTGAAGAAATTGGAAAGGCATTGAGCAGTATTTGCTGTGAGGCTCCCCCTAGGATTCTTATCACAGTTAAGTACGCAGACAGACACATCTCAACCATATAAAGTTAGCAGTTTATAGCTTAGCTTATCAAGTTAGTATGAAGCAAGGCAAATAAATAGGGTGGGGTGAGGGAGTTTTGAAATGGAACCTCTTGATAAAGATTTAGTAAGAAATGACTAGAAATATGTGTTTGTTTCCTTGTTTTTCTCTGCATCAAAAAAGGATTGAGCAGCCTTGGACCTATATTATATTTTACACTAACTTATAGCACAATTTCACGCTTTTTTTTGTTTTTGTTTTTATTTATTTTCCTAAGAGACAAGTCTTCATACTGGCAAATACCTAAGTAATTTCATATGCGTAAATCAAAATGTCGGCATAACACGGAGTAATTTGCATTTCAAATGAGCTATAAAAGGAAGGCCACTCACCAGCTGCCTGTAATGCTAAGGTCTATAGCCCACTGAACAATCCTTAGAGCTTTATCTTTATTGCAGCCATATTTAGGAGCATCTGAGAAAAGGAAAGTTCACCATATAGCTTAGGAAACAAGAAATTCCTGACTTTTTTTCAAAGTTAGATGATCAACTTGATCATTTAATTAAAATAAAAATGAACAAAGGCTTGCTTTACCCAGATTAATGCCTTGGTGATGGTTTTGGGGCATCATAGGTGTGATTTTGCAGTCTATCTGTATCAATCACAATACTGCCCCTGCTTAATTCACTGCCTTTGCTGAACACAGCAGAGTCCCTAACTGTATTCCCCCCACCCTGCTGCAACGTCTACTTCAATCCAACACACAGAAGTGTTTGTGATGGACAGGGAAAGATGACCTAGAAAACAGCATTGGCTGTATTTGGGGAAGATCTAATACCTGTGACTGTTTGGGGTTTAAATACATTTTCCTTTTTTGACATTGGTGCCCTAGGGGATAGTCACTGCATGTGGTCTTGCCCCAGAATGAAAAGCTCTCTGCTTTTCTTTTGGCTCCCTTCAAAAGTCATATTGGAACCTATTGCTTTAGTCTGCCCTAAAGAGAGACTCTGTCTGGAGTGGGTGGGAGAAGTGGTCGATAAAGAATGTTAAGGAAGATCCTTTTTCTTATAGGTTTAAGTCTGGTGGCATAATTTAAAAAGTCAGCAAGATCTGAGTTCAAGTTCCGCCTTAGATTTTTACCAGGTGTGAGACTTTGGGCAATGCAATCACTGAACAAGCATTTTAAAAAAGTGCTTAATATGTACCAGGAATTATGCTAATCACTGGACATATGAAGAAAGGGAAAATGAACAAACAAAAACCATAGCATTGTCCATGCCTTCAGGAAACCCGTATTTCAATAGGGGTGATAACGTACAAATGACTATGTACATTGAAGATCTATCTAGCTAAAAAGAAAGATAATCTGAGAAAGAAGGCACCAATATTAGAGAGGAGGATGGAGGTGGGAAAGCACTCCTGGAGAAGGCTGGATTGATCTGAGTCTTGAAGGATCACTGGAAAACTAACAGCAGGTGATGAGGAGGGAGAACCCTGCTGATCACTGGGATTCTAGTGCAAGTATAAGGAGCCAGGAGATGACTCATCATGTGTGAGGGAAACTAAGGAGACCTATATATGTTGTTTCATGGAGGAACACAGGGAGGCACAGAGTATAAGGACACTGAAGGAGTAGGGACCATGTTGTAAAAGGTGAAGGAAAGTGTTGGAAGAGAGGCAGGTCTTCCAAAGGGAAATCATCATACCTTTATCTTGTGACCTCCCAGAGTTTCTGGGAAATCATTTATGTCCAAATAATGGAACATTGCCAAATGTATTAACATACTAGATGTGATTCTAAATTAGCAGCTGAGAACATCTCTAGTGAAACAATGGATCATGTAAGGGCATAGAACTAAGTGTGAATAATACAGTTAATAAAATTGGGAAGGGATAGCATGATTTCAGCTCTCATACGAAATTCAATTATATTACATAGGAATTTATTTGGGACTGACGGAAGAGACACAGTCACACTCAGTTTTTGTTGTTGTTTGATTTTATTCTATGACAAAAAACCAAGTCAATCTGGAATTCATCATACCAATATTTGGTATTCTCAGTGACAGAAGACTTTCAACCTAAGTTCCCAAGAGGGAATCACTTGGAGGCTATTTCTTCCCACTCCCCTCACTATATACTTTGATCATAGGATGTCCTATGTCATATGACATAGGGTGTCATAGGATGGTTGGAAGAGTCAAATTTCTCATTGATATACTTCCTATGTCCCTAGAGTATTGGTGACTGGCAGCAGTGGCTGAAGTAGAAGCCAATGAGAAACAAAATGTGAAAATGAAAGGACACTTCAGGACTTCATGAGGAACTTGGAAGAAAGCTACTTCATGTTTCAAGTGGGGGTTCATGATGGCTCCACAAAAGGGACAAAATTACATCTAGGCAAGACTTCCAGGAGCTGTACTTTACTCCCTTCTGCCACATTTACTCAATGGTTGATCGATCTCATTTTCCTTTAAACTCTGTAAGAGCTTGTGGGAAATTATGCCCCATGTTTATTTTTGGAAGGAGGAGCAGAAGGGAAGTGGGCAAGAGTTTTACATAACTCTACTTACTATGTCACCTTGGTAAATACCTCTTTTCAAAAACAGCTAATTAAGTCTGATTATTTCAACTCATAATTATTGGACATAAGCACACAGGTTGGGGCTCATGAGTAAAATGAAGAACTGCCCAGCCCCTAAGTTTTACATCTGAAACTATGAGAGAAGAAGCAAGTAGCTCAATTTTGGGGATGAAGCAGGACAGTTTCAGCAGGGTTAGAAGAGCGAACCTTAGACAGATTCTTCTTTTTCCCTTGTCTTTATCCCACAAAGTTAGTTGAAAAAAATATTCCCGGCATAAGAGGAAGAAAGGTAAATTTAGAAAATCTGGGGTGTTTCTATAGCTCAAACAATATTCTTAAAATCTCAGTTTTCATGACTATGGCATGAGGATTCTGCACAGTGCCAGAGAGAAAGGTTTTTGTTGGTTTAATTTTGGGTCTAAAACTAAGCATTGAACTCTAAGGGCTATTGGAGAAGGGTACCTGCCTCCCACAAAGTCAATGGAAAATTAATTAGCTTGTGCTCTCCTTTAAATGGGAACCAATGAGGACTTATGAACACTCCTAGCACACTTTCCCTGAAGCCTGGGTTGGAAGGAGCAGACCTTTCAATTATACTCATCATGGGGTTCTTATCCCCAGGTTCCCATCTGTTTAATTGTGTTTAAGTAATCTGCATTTAAGTAAGTGTCAGGCGCACACCTTCGAATACTTGGTGACATTGGAGTCTCTTAACTAAAATGCAAATCTTCTCCTCAACCTCCATTTCTGTTTTATCTGGCTTGGTAATGAAAGTCCATTTCCTCTAAAACTACTTCTGTACAAATGCCAGTATCTGTGACTTCGAGTCCTATGCATCCTATCAGAAGTACTCACCTAGCATTACCCAAATGCTTCTCAGGGTTTCTAGTAAACGGACTTGTTCCATAGGTTGCTAAAACAACCAAAAAACATTAACACGTGTGTATGTATGTATGTATATGTATGTATATATTTATACTTATATACATACACACACACACACACACACACACACACACATATATATATATATATATATATATATATATATATATACACACACCTGTATATAGTGTGTAGATACAGATATGGTATGTTTATAGTATGTGTGTTTACAATGTGTATGGGTATGTATATGTATTGTTTGTGTGTGTGGTATGTGTATATATATATATATAATAGTATTCATATATATATATGTCTGTATATACACAGTATATGTATTTATATATGTATAGATCTATGTGTGAAAGACAATCTTGATGTCAAGTCAATGAGTTAGATCAATGTGTAATAAATATCTCTCTATCTACGTCACATTTAGAGGAGGTGCACGCATCCTCTGACTGATTCTTCCAGGTAATGCTGAGGGTGTAGCTATGTGAGCCAGACATCCAAAGATACTCTGAAGGGGGATATTTCTTCCTGGGGTGTAGTACCTGCTGGGTTCATCAGACAAAGGCAATGCTGTGTTCCAGTGGTTGGTATAGGGATGCCATCTAGGGAATGGGTGAAGGGAGGAACAGAGGAAGGAAGGAAGGAAGGAAGGAAGGAAGGAAGGAAGGAAGGAAGGAAGGAAGGAAGGAAGGAAGGAAGGAAGCATTTATTAAGTGCTTACTATGTGCCAGGAACTATGATAAACACTTTACAAATATACCTTATTTCATCTTCATGGCACCCTTGGGAGGTAGATACTATCATGATCCCCATTTGACATTGAAGCAATTGAGGAAGATCTAAGTTATTTAACTTGCCCAGAGTCACATCATTGTCTGAGTAAGTGTCTAAGGCTGGATTTGAAGGTGTGCTCCTGACTCTATCCACTGTGCCATCTAGGCATCTCTGAATGGGAAAGTTGGATGCTGGATTCTGCAGGCCTTGTCAATGTTTCCAGGGGCTCATATTTGAAAGATGGTCATTTCCCATTGTCTCAGTCAGAATTTATATTTCTCTCTGTATGTTTTTTGTTCTCAATCTGTCAAGGCCTCCTACACGAGGATGTTCCATTTTTGGCAGCTTTATGTCAGGAGTATTCAGGCTCTGCATCAATGTTATTTGGTGCCAGTGACAATAGTTTTAGACATTTACTCTGGAGGGGCTTTCCTTTTTTTTAAATTTAATTTTCTTACTTTTGAAGCCGTAAATATAATTCACCATTAAATCATGTACTAAGTGTCTACTATATACCAGAGTATACTTGGTACTAAGAGCATAAATTCAAATGAAACAATCCTTATCCTAAAAGGAGATAACATTGCATCAGGGTAGAAAAAGTGGATATCTGTAAGTAGATATACCATGAATGTATAATAAATAACAAATCATTTTGGGAAAAGAAGGTAAAGGAAGGTGACAAGCATTTGTAACACTTGCTCTATGTTCAGTACTGTGCTAAATGTTGAAAAAATATTTAATATTGTATTCTTTCCCCAATTACAAGTAAAAACAATTTTAAACATTTTTCTTTTAAATTTTGAGTTCCACATTCTATTCCTCCTTCCCTCCACTCTCCCCTCATTAAGAAGGCAAGCACTTTAATATGGATTATACATGTAAAGTCATTCATAGCATATTTCCATATTAGCCATGTTGTGAAAGAAAACACAGATCCCCGCCTCCAAGAAAATAATTTTAAAGTTAAAAAAAGAAACTATGCTTCGATTTGCATTCAGACTTAATCAGTTCTTTCTGTGGAGAAAGATAGAAATTTTCATCAAAAGTCCTTTGGAATTTTCTTAGATCAATATATTGCTGAGAATAGCTAAGTCATTCACCCTTCTTCATCTTACAATATTGCTGTTATTATAACACTATTCTCCTGGTTCTGCTCACTTTGTTTTGCATCAGTTCATATTAGTCCTTCCAGGTTTTTTTTCTGAGAGCATCTTTTTCATAATTTCTTTCAACAGCACAATAATATTACCTCACAATAATATACCATAACTCAGTCAGCCATTCCCAAATTAATAGACATCTCAATTTCCAATTCTTAGCCATCACTAAAAGAGCTGCTATTAATTTTTTATACATATAGATCTTTACTTTTTCTTCTGGATTTTTATCTCCTTGGGAGTAGCATTGCTGGGTCAAAGGGTATACATTGTTTTATAGCCCTGAGGTCATAATTCCAAATTTCTTCGGAGAACGCTTGAATCAGTTCACAACCTCCCAATAGTGCTTCAGTGTCGTAATTTCCCTACATCTTCTCCAAGAGTTATCATTTTCCTTTTCTGTCATATTAGACAATATGATAGGTGAGAGGTGGTATCTGAGAGTTGTTTTAATTTGAATTTTTCTAATAAATATTGATTTAGAGCAAGTTTTCATATGACTGTAGATAGCTTGATTATTTAAGTCTAAAAATTGCTTCTTCATATCTTTTAACCATCTATCAGTTGGGAAATTGCTCTTTTTATGAATTTGACTCAGTTTTCTATGTAGTTGAGAAATGAGGCTTTTATTGCAAATAAGCATTATAAAATTTTTTTCAGAGTTATGGTTAATAACTGTGTTTCTTTTCATCCTATCCCCCATTTATCCTTCTCTCTCTCTCTTCTCTTCTCGCTCTTCTCTGTCTCTTCTCTTTCCTCTCTTCTCTTCTCTCTCTCCTCCCTTCTCTGTCTCTCTGTCTCTGTCTCTCTGTCTCTGTCTCTATCTCTCTCTGTCTCTCTCTGTCTCTCTGTCTCTCTCTCTCTCTCTCTCTCTCTCTCTCTCTCTCTCTCTCTCTCTCTCTCTCTCTCCCTCTCTCTCTCTCTCTCTCTCTCTCTCTCTCTCTCTCTCTCTCTCTCTCTCTCTCTCTCTCTCTCTCCCTTTTCACATTGTCATCAAAATTATTTTACTTCTGATTACTGCCTCCCCCAATCTGCCCTCTCTTCTATGAGCCCTACTCCTTCTCTTATCCCCTTCTTCTCCTTCTTTCCTGTAGGGTAACAGATCTCTATACCCAACTGTGTGTCAATTTTATTTCCTCTTTGAGCCAATTCCAATGAGAGTAAGGTTAAAAAGTTTCCTCCCACCTCCCCCATCTTCCTTTCCACTGTAAAATCTCTTTTCTGTTTCTTTTAGGTGAGATAATTTACTGCACTCTACCTCTCCCCCACTTCTCCGAGTGCATTCTTCTTTCTTACCTCTTAATTTTATTTTTAAAAGAAATCACATAATATTCAAGTCACACCATGTTCTATGACTATGTATATTTCTCACTGTCCTAATAATGAGAAAGTTCTTAGGATTTACAAGTATTATCTTCCGATTTATGATTGTATACAGTTTGACCTTATTGAATTCCTTATGATTTCTCTTTCCTGTTTACCTGTTTATCCTTCTCTTGAGTCTTGTATTTGAAAGTCAAATTTTCTATTCAGCTCTGTTCTTTTCATCACAAGTTATTGAAAGTCCTGTTACATTGAATGTCTATTTTTTCCTGGAAGGATTAGATTCAGTTCTGCTGAGCAGGTGATTCCTGGTTGTAAAGCCAACTCCTTTGCCCTCTGGAGTATCATATTCAATGTATTCTGATCCTTTAATGTAGAATTTGCTAAATCTTGAGTCATCCTAACTGTGGCTCCATGACATTTGATTTTTTTTTTTCTGGCTGCTTGCAATATTTTCCCCTTGACCTGGTAGCTCTGAAATTTAGTTCTAATATTCCTCAGATTTTTCATTTTGGGATCTCTTGCAAGAGGTAATTAGTAGATTCTTTCCATTTCTCTTTTTCCCTGTGGTTCTAGGATATCAGGAGAGTTTTTCTTAATAATGTCTTGAAATATGATGTCTAGGCTCTTAATTATGACTTTCAGGTAGTTTAATACTTCTTAAATTATCTCTCCTTGAACTATTTTCTAGGTCATTTGTGTTTTTCAATTAAATATTCCACATTATCTTTTTTTTTAAAATTTGTTTTCATTGCTCCTTGATATCTCATGGAGTCATTAGCTTTCACTTGTCTAATTCTAATTTTTGAAGATTTATTTTCTTCATTAAACTTTTGAACCTCATTTTCTATTTGTCCACTCTACATTTTAAGGAGGTCTTTCCTTCAGTGAATTTTTTGTATATAGAATTATTCCCATTTGGGCAATTCTGCTTTTTAAGCCACTCTTCTCTTTATGCTTCTTTCATCATATGGCCTATTCTATTTTTCCGGTGTTATTTTCTTTATTTGTGTGTGTGTGTGTGTGTGTGTGTGTGCGCGCGCCTCCTTTACCAAGCTGTTCACTTTCCACCCACCGCCTTGATTTTCTTTCAATACTCTCATTCATTTTCCCAATTTTTCTTCTAGCTCTCTTATTTGATTTTAAAAATGATTTCTGAACTCATCCAGGAATTCTTTTTGGGCTTAAGATCAGTTCACATTTTTCTTTGAGGATCTGGATTTAGAAGATTTTACTTTTTCTTCTTCTAAGTTTGTGTTTTGATCTTCCCTGTCATTTCAGTAATATTCTGTGGTCAGAATTTTTTGTTGTTTTCTTGTTTCTCCAGCCTACTTCTTGACTTTTGACTTTATATTAAAATTGGGCTCCGCTTGTGGGTTGGAAATGGCATTGCCCTAACTTTCACAGTGTTTTTGCAACTGTTTTGAGAGCTAGTTAAACTTGAAGTTCTTCCAAAGTGGAAGAGTTGTGTTTACTATTCTCCTGGCCAGTATTTTGGTCTTGATGTTACCACAAACACTTGTTTCCTTTCTGGAACTCTGACGAGGGCTCCTGTTCCTGTGGCCACAGGCTCTGGTGTGCTAGTACTCCTCTTCACCCTGAAACTGTGATCCAAGATGATCACCTGGATCAAAGCAAGGGCAATTCAACAGAGTTCTGTACTTAGTGCTAGTAAAGGAAAACTGGTAATCTCCTTCTGACCCTTTGTCTGACCTCTTTACTATCTCTGGGCTGAGAGTTTCAGAAGCTGCCACTGCTAATTCAGTCACCCTTGAAGTGTGCTGCTGGGTTGCTGGGGCTTAGCCTATGCTCTACTCTCACTCTGTGCTCTGTTTTCAACCTGGCATGACAGACATTTCCTGCCAAAATTCTAAATTGTCTTTGGATGGAAAATTGTTTCCCCCTATCCTTTTGTGGGTTCTGCCCCTTGCGAAGTTGTTTTGAATCATTACTTAAAGTTGTTTGGAGGGGAATTTGGGAGAACTAACATACTCCCTTCCTTTTATCCACCACCTTGGCTCCACCCCACGAAATACGTTCTTTTTACAAACTTTTTTTTTAAATTTAATATGTACAACAACCCTTCAAAGTAGATACTATCCCCATCTTATAGCTGAGGAAACTGAGGTTAATTTTTCTCCTAGAAGCAACAGGAGATACTGGAATTCACTGAGGAGAGTTATGGGATTAGCAGCTCTGTGAAAGGGCAGTTAGGTGACACAGTAGATAGTGTGATAGGCCTGGAGTCAGGAAGACTTATCTTCCTGAGTTCAAATCTGGTCTCAAAAGCTTAATAGCTGTGTGACCCTGAGTAAGTCACTTCCTACTGTTACCCTCAGTTTCCTAAGCTACAAAATCAACTGGAGAAGGAAAAGGCAAGCCATCCCAGTATCTTTGCAAAAATGAAACAAAGGAAAGCACAATTGGGGGTCACAAAAAGTCAGACATGACTGAAAGGACTGAACAAGCTCTGTGAAAGGTAGAGCAGAGATGGGAAAGATAAAATAGATAAATGAGGAGGCCATTTCAGTGGTCTGGGTGAAAGGTAATGAGCCAGTCCTAAATGAGTGGCCATGAGTAGTTGGCAGGGATCCTATAGGAGAGTTATTGTGGTGGGGGAGGGGTATTTTGGAACAGATTAGATATTGACTTTGAGAGAGAATAAAGATTTGAGGATAATTCTGAGATTATAAATCTGAGATAATATCAGAATGCAGTGCCCAGAAGAGGGGGCAACTTAGGCAATGCTTTTTGTTTGTTTGTTTTGTTTTGTTAACATAAAGAACAACTATTGAGACAAAGAGAGAATAAGAAGTTAACTAAAAAATTGAGATGAAAGTTTTCCAGTTGATGCAACAAATGTGTATTGTAGTAAGCACCTAGCTGGCCCAATGTATAGAGGCCAAGGCCTGGAGTCATGAAGTGCTGGGCTCAAACCTGAGAAAATACTATTAGCTGTGTGAACTTAGCCAAGTCACTTAACCACTGTCTGCCTCAGATTTCCCAACTGCAACATAGGCATAATAATAGTACTATAATTATAGGGTTGCTTTGAATATCAAATGAGATTATATTTGTAAATCACTAGAATAGCGTCTGAAATATAATATGTGCTTAATAAATGCTTCATCTCCTCCTATACCACATACCAGGTATCTAGGCTATGTGGAAAGCTAACGAACAGAAAAGACTATAAGTCATTTCCTAGTAGATAAGTGACCAAAGAATATGAGCAAACAGTGATAAAAAGAGAAATTGTAAAGGGCAAATGTACCACCAATGAAGATGAAATTAAAGGAATTATTAAGTTATTTTGCCCAATTATGTGCCAGTAAAACTGAGAATCTGAGTGAAATGGATGAATATCTATATAAATAAACTGCCAAGATTAACAGAAGAGGAAATAGAATATTGAAATAGCCCTGTCTTAGAATAAAAGGGATAGAACAACTCATCCATCAAATGCCTAAGAAAAAAAAATAAATCCCCAGGACCAGAGGTGTTTACAAGTGAATTCTACCAAACATTTAAGAAATAATCCCAATACTGTATAAACTATGTCAAAAAACCCATAGGTAAAGAAGGAGTCCTATCACATTCCTCTTATGACACAAATATAGTTTTGATGCCCAAACTAGTGAGAGCAAAAAGGAAGGGGGGAAATACTATAGATCAGTTTTCTTAATTAACATGAATGCAAAAGTTTTTAAAGAAAATTCTAGCAAGGAGATGAAAGCAATATATCACAAAGATCATCCACTATGAACAGGTGGAGGTTATACCAGAAATGCAGGGCTGGTTCAATATTAGGGAAACTAGCAGGATAATTGTTCGTCTCAATATCATTCTCATATCAATCGCAAAACCAGTGAAAATCATATGATTATATCAATAGATGCAGAAAAAGCATTTGGCAAAATACAATATCCATTCATAGATATAGATACAGATAGATATGGATCTATAAGCATATATATATATATATATATATATATATATATATATATATATACATCTATCTGTATGTATGTATGTAACATACTAGAAATCATAGGAATCAATGGAAAATCTCTTAATATGGTAAGTAGTAACTACTTAAAACCAAAAGCAAGCATTGCCTGTAACAGGGATAAATTAGAAGCCTCCCCAATAAGATCAGAGCTGAAGCAAGAATGTCCTTGCACGGATCACCACTATCATTATTCAATAGTGTACTAGAAATGTTAGCCATAGTAACAACACAAGCAAATAAAATTGTAGGGATAGAAATAGACAAAGAAGAAATAAAACTATCACTCTTTGTAGATGGTATAATGATACTCATTGAGAACCCTAGAGAATCAGCTAGACAATCAGCCAAAAAAACCAACCACTTCAGCAAAGTTGAAGGGTATAAAACAAACCAACATGAATCATCAACATGTCTATATAATACCAACAAAGTCCAGTAACAAGAAATAGAAATAGAAATTCCATTCAAAATAATGGCAGATAATATAAAATACTTGGGAGTCTACTGGGTAAGAGAAAACGAGGAATTAAGTAAATAAAATTACAAGACACTTTTCATAGAAATAAAGGTGGTTCTAAACAATTGGAGAAATATTAATTTCTCATGGGTAGATCAAATGCATACAATAAAAATAATAATTCTGCCTAAGTTAGTTTACATATTCAGTGCCATAGTGACAAAATGATTAAAGAATTGTTTTAGAGAACTAAAAAATCTTTTGGAAGAAAAAGAAGTTAAGAATATCAAGGGAATCAATGAAAAATAATGTTAAGGAGGACTAGGACTTCCAGGTTTTATCCTCTAATACAAAGCATTAATCATCAAAACCAGCGTAGTACTGGCTAAGAAATAGAGTGGTGGATCAGTGGAATAGATTAGGTACACAACATACAGTAGTAAATGACTGAAATAATTTGGTTTTGGATAAACCCAATGATCCAAATTTTTAGGGTAAGAACTTTATATTTGACAAAATATTGCTAGGGAAACTAAAAATCAGTTTGGCAGAAACTAGATATAGACCAACACCTCACACCATATACCAAGACTAGGTCAAAATAGCTAAATGATTTAGACATAAATTGTAATATCATAAAAATAGGGGAGCATGGAAAAATGTACCTGTCAGATCTATTGATAATAAAAGAGTTCATGACTAAACAATAGATAGATAGCATCACAGAATGCAAAATGGATCTTTTTGATTACATGAAATTATAAAACTTTTTTTTTTCAGAATTAGAAGGAAAACAGAAAACTGGGGAAATGTCAACAGTACGTTTCTCTAGTTTCTCTAATAAAGGGCCTTATTTCTGAAATATATAGGGAACCAAGCAAAATTTATATTTAAAAAGAGCCATTCTCCAATTGATAAATGGTCAACGAATAAGAACAGGTAGTTACCAAAAGAAGAAACAGTCATATTAAAAATGCTGTAAATCACTAATGATTCAAGAAATGCTAATGAAAATAACTCTGATACACTATCTCACACTTATCAGGTTGGTTAACATAACAGAAAAGAAAAAAAATTATAAATACTGGAGGGAATTTAAGAAAGGGGGGGGGACATTAATTCATTGTTGGTGGAATTGTGAACTACTCCAACCATTCTGGAAAATAATTTGGAATTATACCCAAAGGGCTATAAAGGCATTCACACCCTTTGACTCATTCATACTACTACTGAGTCTATCTCAAAGAGTTTGAAGAAAAGGGGAAAAAGAATGCATTTGTAAAACTCTATCTATCTTTCTGTCTGTCTAACTATGTCTCTATCTATCTACCTATCTATCTCAGATCTTTTTGTGGGGACAAAATATTAGAAACCAAAGGATTGTCCATCAACTGGGGAGTGGCTAAACAAGTTGGGGTATATGATTGTGATGGAATACTATTGTGCTATAAGAAATGACAAACAGGATGGTTTCAGAAAAAACCTCAGAAAACTTTTATGAACTCATGCAAAGTGAAGTGAGCAGAACCAGGAGAACATGCACAGTAACAGCAACATTGTAAGGATGATTAACAAATGAAAGACTTTGTTACTCTGATCAAGACAATGACCCAAGAAAATTCCAGAGGACCCATCATGAAAAGTGACATTTGCCTCCAGAGGTTTCAACAAAAAAACAAACAACAACAACAACAAAACTGATGAACTCTGAGTGCAGATTGAAGCAGACATTTTCACTTTCTTTATTTTTCTTGCTTATTTTGGCAATATGGAAATATGTTTTCTATGGCTATATTGTATGATTGACATCAAATCATTTGTCTTCTCAAGGAGGGACAAAGGTCAGGAGGGAAGGAGAAAATTTTGAACTCAACATTTTAAAAAATGATGATTTTTATATATAATTAGGAAATATTTAACAAAATTAAAAACAAAAAAAAAACAAATTAAAGAAAACACATAAAAAAGAAATGGAAAGAATTAACAACCATGTGATAGAGTGTTACAAATCCCTAATAATAAAACAAATGCTAATCAGGACTCCCCTTGGTTTTCACTTCACATCCAGAAAATTGGCATAGTTTTGGAATAGAAATAGTCAATGTGGATGGATGGTGAAAAGGCAGACATTAATATATTTTGGTTGGAGTTGTAAATTAGTACAGTAATCAGAAACAATATTGTAGAATTACAAAGATGAGGTTTTCACCAATGTAGAAATATGAGAAGATATCATTCCCAACCTCTTTGCAGAGGTGAGAGTTAGGGTATCCACACATTTGGAACATTAAAAATATTGTCAGATTTTTTATGTATTGTTTAGTTTTGCTGAAATGTTTTCCTCTCTTCCTTTTTTTGTTTCCTTAGAAAAATCTTAATTATAAGTGATATATTTTGGCAATGAAAGAAATGACATGATTCTGAGTGAAACACAGGCAATGTAAAATCACAGATATCAATAAAATATATTTTAAAATGAATAAATTAGAATATTCATTTGTAAGACAAATTGGATTGATACCCCATGGAATGATATTCCGAATAGCTCCTCATTCAAAAAGCTCTCCATAGCCTTAGTCCCTATTTTTATATATTAAAAAAAACACCAGTTGGATGCAGACATAAGTAGAAATTTATGAATACTTTCCTAAGATGCAAACCAGTAAATCTCATGAAATGGAACAACCCCTGAATGGAGAGCCATATTGGGAGTCCTATAATTCAAACCACACCTGCACAAGAATCCAGTGGACCATCCTGTTATTGTGTAGCCATTCGTCCTTTTTCTGAAGGCCCCCAGTGAGAAAGAAGCTACCCTGGGGTAAGTCCTTTTCCCTTCTACCCAGATCCCATTTTGAAAAAATTTTCTTGACACTAAGTCTAACTTAGGTTCCCTGCCTTATAAACCCATTCTCAGAGCTTGGTCTTTCTTCCTTTCCTTTTTTGCTCTTTTAACTTCTTTTTTATTTATTTTTTTTTAATTTTTAGTTTACAACACTCAGTTCCACCATTTTTTCAGTTCCAAATTTTCTCCCCCTCCCTCTCCACCCCCTTCTCCCCTAATATGGCATGTCATCCAATATAGGTTCTATATATACCTTCATATCAAACTTATTTACACAATAGTCAAGTTGTAAGTAAGAATTATAATCAATGGAATGAATCACGAGAAAGAAGAAACAAAACCAAAAAAGAAGGAAAAAAAGAGGGCAAATAGTTTGCCTTAATCTGCATTCAGACTCCATAATTCTTTCTCTGGATGTGGATAGCTTTTTGCATCATAGATCTTCTGGAGCTGTCTTTGAACCTTGTATTGCTGAGAAGAGCTAAGTCTATAAATGTTAGTCATCACAGATACTGGATGTCTGTAATTGTGTATAATGTTCTCCTGGTTCTGCAGAGCTTGGTCTTTCAGGGCCGTGATAGTGTATTGTTCCTCTTTGCTTTGACAGCTTTTGTGGCTTCAAGTTTGACTGAAGTGAATGAAAGGTTATTGAGTAGACCTTGGGCAAAGGAGGACTTTTATCCCCTAAAAATCATAAGCTGATGTTTTCCTTAAATGCGTTGTTAATGTGAAACCAGATGCTTTTCCCTCTCTACTTTCTTTGAGAATTATGCAAATATTCTTTTTATTTCCTTGTTTCTTCTTTCGTTGTGTCTCATCCTCACAAATTATCTTTAGGTTACATTTGAGGAATACAAAATATCAAGACAAGTGAATCATTTGCCCCAGTCTGAAATGAAATGTCTTATCCTGATAAAGGATTTCCTTGCCCACTAAATTGAGAGATAATTAGGTTCTGTGACTGATGGTTACTTTTCTGATTCCTTGTTCGTTTTTATTTAAAATGTAACACCATAAAACATCCACAAAACTGGTCTGCAGTGGTTTGTGTACCATCTTACTGTTATCATGTTGATTAACCCAATATTGACAATATTTTTCCCATAAGTTCTCATCAACATTTATTCAGGACATGGCTTCTTTTGGGAAATGTGCATTGACAAACTTCTTAACAGATTATTAAGATCTCTAACATAACTAACAATACAAATATATGTACTTTCATTAATAACTGTTCTAACCTGTGCTTTTCAGAAGTATATAATCTGTGCTTTGTTTAAGAAAACATACTTGCCGGTCCTCTTTGCACAAGCAAGGCCAGAGTGTACATGCTTTGTTATTCCTCATGACACCAAATCTGTATTTTTATGACCACATCATTCCAAAAAGCAATTCCCCAATGAATTAGTGGTCAAGGAGTATGAGCAATCAGTTTTCAAAAAGAGAAATTCATACTGTCATTAATCATATGAAATATTACTCCAAAAAGTCCCTAATAATAAGTGGGTATCTTATACAGAAATTGGTAAAGACAACTAATTATAGGGAAAGTCAATGATGGAGGGGTTGTAGAAGAACAAATACATTATTTTCCTATTAGTAGAGCTGTACATTTCTTTAACTGATTATCCCTGTCATCCCACAGCTAGGCATATCTATCAAGGGAGCCAAAATAGGAAGAAAAGTTTCAGGTATAACAAAATATACATATTAGCAATAACAAATTGAATACTCATTCTGTAGGGAATCACTAGACAAACTGTGGTATATTTATGAAGTAACAAGGAATCAGTACAATTATTTGTGCGCAGAAAACTGGGAAATTTTATGTGGACTGGAGCAGAATGAAGTAAGCAGAAGAAGAAACAATATAGAAATGACTATTGATTAAGTGAATGAAAAACACCAACCAAAGAAACCCAATGCTGTAGAAATGTAATGACTAATTTTTGCCCAGGGGAAGAAATGAGGAAAGATCCCCCATCTTTTTTTTTTTTTTTTGAGAAGTGAGAGTCTATGGGCAAGGAATGTGACAACTGCTATCAGATTGATCTCTATGGCTTTAACTCATTTTCTCTGTTACAAAGGAAAGTTTACTAGTGGTCTGTAGGTGGTAAGAAAGAAGGTGGTATAACTAAAAATAACTGATTTAAACACAAAGATGTTAACAAAACTTTTTCCCCTCTAAAAGTGGGTTATGACAGAATATCCTCGTATTTCCTTTGGGGAATGAGTCACTGGACTAGTAGATCAAGGTAGTACTATAAAAAGAGGTGAATGAGTCTTCTGCAAAGGATTTGTTAAACTTGGTCATGTTATTCTTATAGAAATGGCAATGACATATGAGTTTGGTAACTATAGTGGACTTGGAATTGGTTGAATTAGTAGACTCAAAAGATAGTCATTACTGGTTCAATATCAACTTGGAACAAATGTATTTGAAAGGGTGCCTCCAGGATCTATCCTCAATCCTGTGATGTTCAATAGGTTTATAACTGACATGGAAAGATGCACAAATTCATATAAATGACATCAAGTTGGATGGGAAAAGATTTCTAACATGTTACTTGGCACAAGATTCAAAATATGTTACATATTTTAATAATGGAAGAAATAAAATTATCAGTAATAGTGATAAATGGAAAGATCCAAACTTCAGTTAAAAAAGAAACTTAAGAAGTATAATATGGGCATCTAGGTGGTACAGTTGATAGAACATGGAGCTTAGAATCAGGAAGACTTATCTTCCTGAATTCAAATTTGGCCTTAAACACTTACCAGATATCTGACCCTAGAAAAGTCACTTAACCATGTTTGCTTTGGTTCCTCATCTTTAAAAAGAACTGCAAAAGGAAATGGCAAACCTCTCCGGTATCTTTGCCAAGACCAGTACCCTAGAATGGGGAAATGAAAAGTTGAACACGACTGAAACAACCCAACAGCAGTGGTACTAGCAGCATAATACGGAGGAGATGATAATTATGACAATCACTGCCCTTTATGTTAGTTTTCAGAGTACTTTATGGTTGTTATTTCATTTGATCTCAAATAAAACCTGCAATGAAACAAATCTTCTCCATTTAGTGGACTACAAGCTCAACAAAGATGAACCATATGTTATGGAAGTCACCAAATGAATGTTCTGACTTATGTGGACATATGTTTAACATTACTGTACATGTGTAAACCATATCAGATTGCTTGCTCTCTTGGGAATGGGGAGGGAAGGAAGGGAGGGAGAAAATTTCGAGCTCAAAATCTTATAAAAATGAATGTTGAAAACTATCTTCACATGTAATTGGAAAACTTTAAAGTGGAAAAATTAATATTCATCACCATCATCATCATCATAACAACACCTGCTTCACATGGTTGTTATGAGAATCCAAAAAAATAATGTTTGTAAACTGTTAGGCTACTGTAATTATAAAAACAAAATATTATAAAGTATTGTATATAGCAAATACTATTATTATTAATAAGCATTTCAGAAGTTTGAGCTGGGAAGATCTAAATTTTTAGAGAAGTGAATGTTCTCCTCAGCTGCATTGGGGTCGGCATAATGTTTTGTCCAGTCTAAACTCTAGTCACGGCCAAAGTGATATTCCTAAAAAGGAGGGTCAACAATATCACCTCCTGCTTAATCAATGTTAGAGGTTATTTATTACCTCAAGGAATAAACATAAAATCATTTGTTAGCTTTTATCACTTGCAACATACCCCCCCTTCCTACCTTTCTAGTCTTCCTAATCTTGACTTACCTCTACATACTCAATAGCCCATTTCCACTGGCTGACCCTCCTTGAATGAATGCTGTCTCTCCTCATCTGTCTCCTGCTTTACATTGCTTCCTTCACATCTCAGTTGAAATCCCACCTTCTTCGGGATGACTTTCCCGGTCTCTCCCCCCTACTTTACCTTTTTCATCTCTTACTACTAGTGTCTTCCCCCTAAGAAGGACCCCAATTTATGTTGTACATATTTTGTTTGTACTTAGTTGTTTGAATGCTCCTTCCCTCACAATGTGTAGTACTTAGTAGGTACTTAATACTTTTTTTACCCATCATGTTGATACCTCTAGTAAATGCTTCAACATCACTACTATAGCCTTTTAGCACACAGCATATACTTCATGATCCAGTAACAATGGACTCCCATTGTTCCTTCCACAAGACAGGGCTTTCCCATTGTCTACCCATTGTGCCTGGAATTCTCTCCCTCCATATTTGAGCCTCCTAGTTTCCCAGACTTCCTTCAAGTCCTAGCTAAAATCTCACCTTAAATTTACAAGATGTCTTTCTTAATCCCCTGCAATGCTAGTTCCTTCCTTCTGTTGATTACCTCTCACATATCACGTGTATCTTGTTTGGCAATAATCATTGGACATAATGATTGTTTTGGACATTATTACATTATTTTAATTAGACTTAGTGCATCAGTGTTTCTATAGAACCAAATGGCTCAGACAGTCTCTTTTACTTTGTTGCAGGATTTCAGCTTCAGACCAGTTGGCCAAGGTAGGATTGAACTCTACAAAGTTGGTCCTTTGCACAATGATTCAAGGAGAAAAGACCTTGCACATAGTAGGTATTTAGTGTTTATTGAATTAAATTATACAGGTTTCCCTTAAAATTCTTTCACCTTAAGACTACTGTAACTCCTTGAGGGGAGGGGCCCTTAAGTTTTGGACTTTGCATTTGCAGAGTCTGCCTCAGTGGCTGAATGAATGCCTGGCCATGGGTAATTTATCCATGACTATGTTTCCAATAATCACCAAGGCTGTATGTCCATAGGAAGGTGTGATTTTTATTCCTAGCCATATTAAAAAATACAAAGTACTGTCCTTACCTGGTCCTCAAATATAAATAAGACAACCTAAAATATTTTTTTCTTTGAGTCATTTTTAAGACTTCATTGCAAAATTGTTGTTATTTTTTCTGCAGTGCCCCTGACTGCTGCTGCTGGACAGGATCCACTTCTTTTGACCTCCTTGAGCTACTATGAGGGAGAAATCTTATTAACTGCAAAGCATCAGGTCAATGTGAGTTTTTAACATTGTTCCTTAAGGAGATCTGGTCAGACTTCTCTGACATCCTTACAGAATGTGTGTTCCAGAAGTAATGTCATTGGGTCCTATTGTTACTGAAACCTATACAGCAGAGTTAAGATAATTGTACCCGTTACTTGCTACTCCTAGGTCACACCTCTTAGAATGCCCAAATTCTTTACTTTTAGAAATTTGAGGTCCCAGAAAATTTCTTGATAGGGGAGTGTCTACCAGCTACATGTCAAGGGTTATTTCTATTTTAAGAGGCATTGTGTCCTTCCTACTAAGAGACTGAGCTTCCTAATGCCACAGTTATTTACTCTCTTAGAATTCCAACTTAGATGCCCCAGAGAAGAGTCAGATCAGCTAGTCCCCCAATTCCTATAGTGTTTAATAGAGGAATAGTACTATTCTGATGATTAATGTTTGAAAAGGGGTTTGTCTCTCAAAGGCTATCCTAGCAGAGTGCACCCTCTGACAGGCTATACCAAACCAGAAAGTGTCTAGGTATATTATCAGCAACAAACTAGACTGAACCATTGCTATTGGGCTGGCTCCTTATGTATGAGTTCTTTGAACATGGATACCTATGAAGGAGCGGCACCCCTCTAGTGATGATTACAGTGGAGAAGCAAAAAAGAAAAGAAGGGGCTAATAGTTCTCTTAGGACATCTAATAATACTAAATTGGTTTTTGTTACTCTGGATGTGTGGTCTCTGGCCAAGGGAAGCATCGCCATCATTATCATCATTACAATTAGTATTTATATAGCTCTTTAAAGTCCATAAAATAGTCTCATTGGATCTTCACATTCGCCCTTTTAGAGGAGTGATATTATCTCTATTTTACAGATGAAAAAACTGAGGCTAAGTAACTCGCCCAAGATAACAAAGTGTCTGAGGGCCCTTCCTGATGCTGAGTCCATGATGTCACATAACTGCCTACTCACGAAAGACTGAAATGTACCTTTGTGGACACTTTTTTTCTATCAACTAAATCTCAAGGCAAAAAAGAAATTGCAGATAAATGAAAGTATGACTCACAGGTTGTCCCTGCAGAAGAAAATAAAAGATTTGGTGGCATTGGTTTCATTGTCTGTCCAAAGACCACATGAAATAACAATTCATTGGCCATTTGGCCATTTCATATTGTGATGCTCTTGATAGGTACTTTTAAAATACTCTTATGTAATTCTCTGTTCCTTTGTGTTGCACCCTGTTCATGACTCTTCAGCATCTGTCCATTGCTCTTTGGTCTATGCTCAACTATAATTCTTAAGGGCAGCTACATGCCTCATTGGATGGAATGCTGGGCCCAGATTCAGGAAGACCTGAGTTCAAATCCCACTCCAGACACTTACTAGCTGTGTGACTTTAGGCAAGTCACCTAACCTCTGTTTGCCTTCACTTACTCAAGAAGGAAGTTATGAATCCCTCTAGTGTTCTTGTTAAGAATGCCCCATAGTCAGAGATGACTGAATGATGGAATAACAAAAATAATTCTTAGGAGAATGTGATATTCCATGAATCATAAAATATGTACACACACGCATGCATACATACATACATCACTCACACACACACACACACACACACACACACACACACACATCATCCAAAGAATATTGGGATCCAAAACATGGTGAACCTTAGGTTCATTAAATAATGACAAGGGGCTCCATGGATAAGAGCCTTCATCTCCTTGATCTAGGTGTCTTCTCTGAATATCCCCCATTCCTGGGGAATTCCTCTTCCTCCCCATCTTTACCTATTGGCTTTGCTGGCTTTCCTTAAGTACCAAATAAAATCCTATTTTCTACAGGAAGCCTTTCTCAATCCTTTTTAACCCTAATGTTTTCCCTTCCTAAATTATTGCTTATTTATCTGGTATTTAGCTTGTATGAACATACTTGTTTACTTATTATCTCCTCCATTGGACTGTGAACTCCTTGAGGGCAGGGACTGCCTTTTGCCTCTTTCTCTGTCCCTAACACTTACTACAGTGGCTTACACACAGTAGGTGTTTAATAAATGTTTATTACCTGACTGACAGAATAGCCATTGAGTTAATTGATGCATTCCTATGCAAGTTCCCCAAGTTCAATCTTCCCTCTTCCTTTCTTGTACAAGCTGTCCCCTCTGCCTGAGATATGTTTCCCCTTTACCTCTGCCTCTCAGAATCTCTTACTTACAGAGTGAGGGCTAAGTTCCTGCACCATACCTTCCAGCCACAACTCTCTCCCTCCCTTTGCTTTGGGTACACTCTCTCTCACCCCTTTCCCCCTCCTCCAGTTATCAGACATATGCTTTCTGACTATGCTGAGTATATTTCCATAAGAAGTAAATCTTGTGGGGACAGGTGAATTTTTCTTTTTTGTTATTCTGTTACTGAAATTTCACCAGTTCTTCATGTGTAGCAGGCACTAAATAACCACTTGTTGGATTAAGATGGATTACATTGCATTGCACTGGCTTCACTCTTTAGACTTGCCAAGCGAAGTAAGAGAAGGCTGGGACATTGACCATTTTTGTCAGTGACTTGGATAAAGCCAGAAATCATATGCTAATCAAACTGGCAGATGACATAAACTTGGAAGGGCTAGCTACCACCATGAATGGCCAACTAAGGGATCCAAAGTGATCTTGGCAAGCTAGAACATTAGTCCAGATCTAAAGAGATAGAAATAAACAGGCATAAATATTAAGTCATGCACTTAGCTAAAAAAAACTACGTAATTCTAATGGAAGGAGGCAGCATCCCTAGATAATAATTTGTCTGGAAAAAAAAAAGATGTGAAGATTTTAATAGGTTGAAGGAGTCCAAATCTGATGTAGCAGCAACCTCCAAAGTAGGATAGGTTTGGGGCTGCATAAGGCATCTTATCCAGAGACAAGGGTGTGTTAGTCCCTCTAACTCCAGCCGTCAGTGGGAGGAGGTAAAGGACCTGAAATCATTCAATACACAAGGACAGGGTGAAGAGACTGGGAGGATTGATGCTGGAGAAGAGCTAATTTAGTATAGACATGATAGTGGACCTCAGGAGTCCCCACAGCTACCATGTGGAGGAGAGACTTCTTAGGTTTGCGTCCAGAGGATACATCCAGGAGGAGAACTAGAAAAAAAAGAGCAGGCTGCTGTCTTAGAGGTTAAATCCTCTGAACTGGAGATGAGCGGGCCAGTGGCAGGAACATTGTAGAAAAGGCTCTTGTGTAGGCTGTGTGGTTGGATTCAATGACCTCTAAAGTCCTTTTGAATTCAGTCCAGGTACCTGTATGCCCATAAGTGTCATGTGATGTTATGGAGATTTTATGTTGATCCCCCATAATCTGATATTATGACAGACACATTTTTACAACCCTATTGGATTGCTTTTTTTTTAATTTTAGGTATTCGATTATTTAGAAAATTCTTGTGTGTTTTTTTTCTTCTTCAGGCCATGTTTGCATGGAGGAGGCTGAGTGACCATGATCAGATCCCTTAACATCTCAGTGCTGGTGGAGAGCTCCACACCTCAGTTACACCTAAGGTTCTCATCTCCATCAGAGGAAGAAGATACTGAAAACTAGGGATTCAGTATGGAGGTGAATTCCTGGCTCTGGATCTCATCCTCTCTTTCACCCCAACACACAGATAAACACTCTAAAAGGAGAGGACAAAAACCCCAAAGTGAGACCATGGACAATATAGGAAGTCTAGGCAGGGTGCCTGCTAGCCAAGTTGGCCATTAGTAATTAGAGTGCCCATCTTCCTGAGCTGCATAAACACATAGACATTTACTTATCTAAAGCAAAGGACCCTGCAACCGATAAAGTGTCTCAGCTTTTCTGAAGCCAGTGACAGACAATGTTCCCTCTTATTGTATCCTCTTCTATTAATAGGACCGTAACCCTCCTTGCCCCAGGGAAAGGCAAACAAAAAGGCAGAGCTGTGTCAGAGAGGCGCGTTCCAAATTACAGTAATTTTGTGCTTTTATTGTATTTTGCTAATCCTGGAGAATCAGCAAAGCCTTCTATGTGAGTCACCCTCCCCACCCGTCATCACAGGGGAGGTGAACAGATCCCAGGCCACAACCAACAAAAGTAAACCCCTGGGCTTCATTCCCTTCTTTCTATCCCTCCTCCCACCCTGTTGTTTATTGCTTCCTAGCTCTTGAAGTAACTATGAAGACCTAAGTTTGGCCCAGTTTGGATGAGACCACTGGTGGTGAGGCTGAATAATTAAACATTAAAAGACAATATGGTCTGCTTTTTCTCTTGAACTGTTTCAACAATTTCCTATTCTTGTAATCTAAAAACAAAATCTCATGTTTGAGAAATAAATACTTCATGGTGGGAAGGAGTTCAGTGGAAATGTTTATTTCTTTAGTGATCACTAAGAGTAACATTAATGCATTTTGACTTTTCAATTTTAGGACATGCTAAATAACTGAAAAATCGTTATTTAGAATACTGTAATGCTGGAGAAATAGGGTTGACAAAGACATCTGGTTCAAGTCCTCATCTTAGAAATGAGGAAACTGAGGCCCACAGAGCTTGTTACCTGTCAGTTAGCAAGAATCAGAGGTAGGATTGTAATATGATTGTGTCCAATTTATAGATATACATCCACATATGTGGAGGCAGCTAGGCAGCTTGGTGGAGAAGAGCATTGGACTTGGAGCCAGAAAGACTTAAGTTCAAATCTGACCTCAGACACTAGCTATATAAGATTGGGAAAGTCATTCAACCTCTGTTTACCTTAATCAGGTGGATGAGGAAATGGCAAACCCACCCCAGTATCTTTGCCAAGGAAGCTCCATGGACAGTATTAGTGCAGTATGTATTGTTCATGGTATCATAAAGAATTAGGCGTAACCAAATGACTGAACAATCATATACATACATGTATGCATATATATACATACACATTTATGCACACATACACATACATATATACCTACACACATATGTACACACAGATAATTAAATGTATATGTGTATTTATATATATGCATATACATCTCCTTGCATGCATTTAAATTTCATATATACAGGTTTTAACAAATCCATATATGCTTGTGCATATGTAGGGATAGAGCCATATTTTCTTTTTCTTCATTTGAACAAAATTTCCCCCTACTATAAACATGAAGCCATCCCTCGTACTAAATAACAAAAGAGAAAAAAATAATATTTCAGTAAAATTTAAGAAAAATCTTATTTGATAAGATGCACAGAATTCCATACCTACAGAACTGTACTACAGAGCAGCAGTCATCAAAACTGCCTGGTACTGGTTAAGAAACAGGGGTGTGGATCAGTGGAATAGGATAGGTACACAAGTAGGAGAAATCAACAAGTTTAGCAATCTACTCTTTGATAAACCCAAAGAGGCCAGCTTCTGGGCTAATAATTCACTATTTCACAAAAGCTGTTGGGAAAATTCGAAAATGGTAGGGCAGAAACTGGGCATAGACCAATATCATACACCATATACCAAAATAAAGTCAAAATGGGTTCATGATTTAGGAGTAAAGGCCGATACTATAAGTAATTTAGGAGAGCAAGGAATAGTCTATTTATCAGATTTATGGAAAAGAAAAGAATTCATGACCCAACAAGAGATAGAGAGCATTACAAAATGCAAAATGGATAATTTTGATTATGTCAAATTTAAATGTTTTTGTACAAAAAAAGCCAATGCAACAAAAATTAGGAGGGAAGCAGAAAATTGGGAGAAAATCTTTGCAACTAGTATCTCTGATAAAGGCCTCATTTCTAAAATATACAGGGAACTGAGCCAAACATATAGGAACACAAGCCATTCCCCAATTGAGAAATGGTCAAAGGATGTGAACAGGTAGTTTTCAGAGGAAGAAATTAAAGCTATCTATAGGCATATGAAAAAATGCTCTGGATCACTACTGATTAGAGAAATGCAAATCAAAACAACTCTTAGATACCACATCTCTCCTGTCAGATTGGCTAAAATAAGAAAACAGGAAAATGATAAATGCTGGAAAGGATGTGGGGAAATTGGAACATTGTTACATTGCTGGTGGAGTTGTGAGCTGATCCAGCCATTTTGGAAAGCAATTTGGAACTATGCCCAAAGGGCTATAAAAATGTTCATACCCTTTGACCCAGCATTACCACTTCTAGGGTTGTATCCCAAAGAAATCACACAAGCGGGAAAAGGACCCATATGTACAAGGATATTTATAGCAGCTCTTTTTGTGGTAGCCAAGAATTGGAAATCAAAGGTATGCCCATCAATTGGGCAATGGCTGAACAAGCTGTGGTATATGAATGTAATGGAATACTATTGTGCCATAAGAAATGGGGATGATACGGACTTCGTAACAACCTGGAAAAACCTACACGACATAATGCTGAGTGAGCGGAGCAGAGCCAGGAGAACATTGTACACAACCACAGATATATGGACTCCGTGAGGACCAACCCTGACATACTGCGCTCTTCTCAGCAACGTAAGGTGCAAGGACAACTCCAGGGAACTCACGATGGAGAATGCGATCTTCATCCAGAGAAAGAACTGTGAAGTTTGAATACAGATTGAGGCGCACTACATGCTCGCCTTTTTTGCTTCTCTTTTGTTTTTGTTTTTTTTTTTTGTTTGTTTTGTTTTTTTGGTTATGTGTCTTCTTTCTCATGATTCATTCCATTGGTCATAATTCTTCTCCACAACTTGACTAGTGTATAAATTAATTCAATGCGAAGTTATACATGGTAGTTATATGAGATTCCATGCCGTCTTGGCGAGGGAGGGGGGAGGGAGGGGAGAAAATCTGGAACTCAAAATTATGTAGAACCATGTGTGGTAAACTAAAAATAAATAAATAAATTTAAAAAAAAGAATTCCATACCTGCAGTCACCCCCATATAGATCTAGCCAGATATCTATGCAGATAGCCTGAAATCTGTCTTTATTTTCTCTCTGTCTCTCATTCCTCTCTCTTCTATCTCTAAGCATAGTAAGGAACAAGCGAGCACCATGGAAATTCCTTGAAGGCAGGGACATGTTTAAAAAAATCTTTCTATCCCCAGTACTTAGCGTATGATTATTGCTTAAAAAACAAAAGTTTTAAATGGAATTCAATTTCTCCTTAGGTCATCTTATATTTTGTGATGTTGTTGTTGTTTAGTTGTTTCAGTGATATCTGTTTCTTTGTGACCCCATTTGGTGTGGTTTGCCATTTCTTCCTCCATCTCACTTTACAGATGAGGAAACTGAGGCAAACATTGTTAAGTGACTTGCCCAGGGTGATACAGCTAGAAAGTGTCTGAAGATGGATTTGAACTCACATCTTCCTGGTCTGTCTGCTGCACCATCTAGCTACCCATATTTAATGATTTCCCCCCTTCCTATCCATGAGGATGGATGACATTTTTATCTTTATATTCATAGCCCCTAGAGGGCACAATAATTGACATATAGTAGGTAATGGATAAGTGTTTGCTGAAATGAACTGAATGACCTTTACCAAGGCTTCAATTGGGCTGATTTTTAATTAAAGGTAAACGAAGCTGGGGTTGGGATGGTGGGAAGAAGCATGAGCCCATCCAGAAACAATGCCCTGATGGTGCATAGTCACTAGGACAGTTATTTTTGCCACACATCACTCAAATGAATGACTTCAAAACAATTCCAAATGCTCCAAATCTATAGTGATGTGTCCGTGAGGGAAGACAAAAGTAAAGTCAGAAAACCAAAAGGCTGAAATCTCTTGCTCAGCTGGCCCACTCTCAGACCACCTGCCTTCTGGACCCTATAGAGTCCCATGCCTCCAGGAGTGAGAGCCTTAAGCAAATAGCTCTGTTCTCCCTTTTTATACGGTTTCAGACATCATCAAACATCATCTGAGCTGACCAGAACTTAGGGTCCTATGTTTGGCCCTGGTGTTAGCACCTCCCTTCATTGGCTCCACCTGGAGCCCCACCTTAGTTATCAATTCACACCTACATAGGTTTAGCACCTAATAGATAGGGGTTTGGGCCTGGGGCTTAGCACCTAGTAAGATTCAATCAAAAACACTGAATTAATCAAAGTAAACAGAGGCCAAACTCTTCAAGGATCCTCAGTACACACTCTAAAGTCATTTATCCATTCTGCCTTCAATTTCTTCATTGCTAAGATGAGAGAATTAGACTAGATGAACTCTGAATTTATGAAGGGCTGTTTGCTGAAATGAGTTTAGATTGGTCCCACTGGTCAAACTGACACTAGCAGATACAGGAGAAAGGCAATTACAAAACAATGGTTTTATGTGTAATTACTAGGAGCTAAATTGTAACTTACCAAGAGGGCATTATTTTGAAATAGATAATTACATTTTATCCATACAAGTCATACCTGAGTAGGTGATGGGGCGTTGTGTCCCACTCTCCATTTGGGGTTTTCTTGGCAAAGATACTGGATTGGTTTGCAATTTCCTTCTCCAGCTCATTTTACAGATGAGGAAATGAGGCCAAAAGGGTTAAGTGACTTACCCAGGATCACACAGCTAGTAAGTCTCTGAGGCCTGATTTGAACCTGGGTCCTCCTGACTCCAGGCCTGATGCCCTATCCACTGTGCCAGCTAGCTGCCCTTGTCAGTCTTTGCATAAGTAGCAGCAGTATCACAACAACTACTAAAAGTGTCGGAAGATGAGTCCAAAATGTAGAAAATAAGTCACCAAGACCTTATGTTGATATAATGCCTTCACTGGTTTGGCTTACCGATTAGTCAGCAAGCATGTATTAAGTATCTACAATATGCTAGGCACTAGAGACACAATGAAACATCTGATAAGGCATTTTCCTCACAATGGCCTTGCTAGCTACACGATTATGGCCTAATAGTCCCATTTTGCATGCAAGAAAACTGGATCTTCTGGAGATTAAGGTTTGAGAGACGATATGGACCAGAGCCAGAACTCGGACCTAGCTCTTCGGGCTCCGAGCTGGCGTTCCTTCCCCTCTCCAGCATTGCCTCTAAATTCCACACCCGAATCCCAGAAGGCAGCATCCTAACCCTAGGAAATTCTCTTCTCTCTTAATTCCTTTAGCATCTACCTATGATTTCCATTTCTTAGGTAAAAGTTCAAACACCATATGGTCTTTTGGGGTAACTAAGAACCCAGCAACATCAAAACTATTCTATGTCATTTGTAACTTTACTTGTAAAATAAACCTCTGTATATAGAAATGGAACAAAACAATTCTATTATGAACCTTTTAATTTATGCCTCCTACATTCCATTTTCTCTGGCTATAGTTTTGTTGCCCATAAATTATCTAGTTTAACTTATCAAAGATGTTTATTCTCACATCCCTGACCTTCTGATAATCTGTAGTGATTCTGCTGTGTTTAGACAGACTTTCCTGCATTGAGTGAAATAGAAAAACACATGAGACAAATAAGCTGTAGTCACTGCATAGATCACCTGTGAGTCATAGTCATCAGCAGCGTCTAGGGAACACCTACAATAGGCCAAGCACTGTCCTCAGTCTTCTGAGCCCTGGGACACTGTTGTGACTAATCAGACAGTGTCAGAGTTGAAAGGGAACACAGGTGACATCTGATTAAAACAGCACTTGAATTAACATCTCTGAAACCGGGCTCTGAAAAGTGGTCATCTGCTAGCCTTCACTTGAAGACCTCAAGAGGAAGAACCAGTTAGTTTCTAAACCAGCCCCATCTGCTTTGTTAAGATGATTAGTTTCGTTTATTTTTAACAAGTTATCAAAATATGCTTCTAGTAGGTTTTAACTTGATTAGGGAGGTCAGTTTACCCTTCTTTTAAATTCCCTTCCTTGAAATTTTGCTCCCTTTCACCCATCTCCCACCTCCCTGCCATATTGATTTTAAAACTCAGGCTATTATTAATATGAATAATACTATTCATTATATCATAATTATGACAGGTGAGGGAGGAGATCAGGAAAGGCTACATGTTAAATACTGTGCTTCAATTTTGTCTTGAAGGAAAAAGAGAGATTCTTTGAAGTGGAGGTGAAGAGCTGCACCATTCCAGGCATGGTCAATATCCAATGCAAAGACATAGAAACAAAGGATGGGATGCCATATTTCAGAAACAGAGAAAAGGCCAGTTTGGCAGGATCAGATAGTGTTGGGAAGAGAGAAATGCCCAAGAAGGCGGGGAGGAGAGTTGGGGCCACATTATGAAGAACTTCAAAAAGATAAAAAAAGACTATTTTATAATAGAGACAACAGGGAGCCATAGGAAATGACTGTGTAGGGAAGTGGAATGGTCTAGCACTTTCCTACTTTCAGTCCAATGACTGTAACTTTAATGATCTTACGACCCTAATTTTCTGCCTCTTGAAATCTTATATATTCTTCCAGAACGACTCTGAGGACCACTCCTTGGCAGAAGCTTTTCCTGATCTGTCACATCAGTCAAATTCCTTCCTTCAGCCTCGCTCAGCACTCTTTACATTTTGTTTTGAGAGGGGAAGTCAGGGCAATTGGGGTTAAGTGACTTGCCCAAGGTCACACAGCTAGTAAGTGTGATACATTTCTTTCTATAATATACTATACACTATAATGATTATATATTTGTATATTATACTATGCATCACAAATTGCATTCATATTTTGGTAAGGTCTGTTTATGCACATAGTTTAAGCTCCATGTGGGAAGCTTGACTTAATTTCTTAATTGTTTTCCCTAAGCCAAGCTAACTGCTTTGTGTTCTTTTCTAATTCCGGCTTGTTCTGTGATTTCACTGGTGTTGTAAATTCCTTTTTGTAATGCTCATCTGCTTTGTAATTTTGAGTCTAAATGACTGTTTGCCCAGGTACACACAACCTGCACACATGAAAGACACTCCTTGAACTCCAAGCCTGGCTTTTGATGCATGATATCACTCTGCTTCCCTCAAGAACAGCTTGTTGAATGAACGAGTAGCCATTTGCTACTTGGACAATAGTATCAAATGCTACTAGAATTTGCTAGTTTGGAGGATGCCCAATGTCCTGAACCTGCCTTTCATGTACTTTACCTGCAACAATAGAATAACATGTCCTGTGGAAGTGAATGTTGAAAATGAAAAATAAACTAATTATTAAAAAGAGAGTAACACCTCCATTAAAACCCTAATGGTCATTTTCGAAGGGCCTGAGAAGAGAAATAGTACACAAATCTATGGAGCAGTTTGATCTAATCATCCTTTTGATTCCTGCTCCCAGGAGACTGAGACTTCCCTTCTTCTGTAATTAAGACACAACCCCTGGCCACATGGAGATTATACCATGTATGTAAATAGAATGTACTCTTATGTATGATTTTTGTTTATCTGCGTACAGGTTGCATCCTCTCAGAATAACCTCCTCTAGGCCAAGGAATAGCTATGTTTTTGTCTTTCTATTCCCAGCACCTAGCATATAGTAGGCCCTAAATAAATGTCTGTTGAATTCAGTTGAACCTGAAGACTGTTACAAAAGCCCTTCTCTTTATTGAATGGATGTTAACTCACTCAAAGTGAGAACCTGAAAAGATCTCAGCCTGAAAGGGCCAGGGTCTCCCAATGCATCCTGGGACATCTCCGGTCATCTTGGTGAATATCAGACCACTGGACCCAGATGGCTCTGGAGGAGAAGGTGAGGCTGGTGACCTTGCCCAGCCCTCCTCACTCAAATCAAAGTCAACTGCAAGTCAGGTCATCATCTCCCTGATGTCACGGTCCTACTCAAGAACGAAGGACAAACACAAACACAATGTAAGTTGAATGCGTACTTTAATACATATACACATAATTAGATAATAATTGTAACAGAGTACATTATAAAAAGAAATGTATAAAATCCTCTTTATTCCTAGTCTAATATTACACACACACACACACACACACACACACACACACACACACACACTTTTTTTCCTGTGTGAATCTCTTTAAAAGAAGAAATCCCCCAAACCAGTAATGCCATGACTTTGATCATAAAGATGATGTCCTGTGTATATTGGCTGGTCTAGTCATAATTTCCAAGGCAGTGGAGGTACAAATCTGTCAGATCATCTTTGCAGAGGATTCTGAATACCATTTATTAGCTTCTTGCAAGGCTCCTTAATGAGGTGTATGCCTGCAAGATTCCTCTGGACCTGTAGGTTGTGAGGACTAGCAAAGCAGAAACCTGGCAGCACAGAGCAGGCCTTCCAAAATAAATCCAAAGGCCACTTTGTGTTTTGGAGTAACAGAATCAATCTGGGGTCACATTCTGCCATCAGTTACACAAATGCCATTCACACTCACTCTTGCATCCTCATAAAAAAGGGCAGATTAAAATCTCCAGTCCAAGGCCTGAAGGAAAGGGGTAAATGGTTTCAGAATAAACATGATGAGCAAGAACAGAGAGAGCCAGGATGGCAAAGGTGAGTGGAAGGGATTTGAAATTGATACAGTTTTGGGTTCGATTCTTGCCCTAGAACTTACCAGCCTTATTGAGTATGGACAACTCATTCCCTCCCCCCTGAACACATGGTTTCTCATCAGTAAAATGGGGATGAAAGCACTTCTAGCTTCTCTGTCACAATGCTGTTGTGGGGAAAGGGATTTCTAAATTTCAAGGCACTATTTATAGATAAGATTTTTAAATTGTTGCCCTTGAAGGTATGCAAAGCACTTTAAATAACTAACCCCTCCTCAGAGTTTAGATGGATGGAATAGATGGTTCCCTGTCTATTTTTAGCTTTATTTCCTTTTTTATATTGTATCATATTTTTATTTACTTCATTAAACATTTTCCAATTACATTTTTTATGTTCACAATAAGCCTTTATTGCAGTATCTACATTTTTTATTTGTTAATTTTAGTTTTCAGCATTGATTTCCACAAGATTTTGAACTACAAATTTTCTCCCCATTTCTAACCTCCCCCCCCACTCGAAGATGGCATATATTCTGATTGAGCCATTCTCTAGTCATCCCTCTCTTCTGTCACCCCACTCCCCCCCCCATCCCTCTTTCCCTCAATTTCTAGTAGGGCAAGATAGATTTCTATGCCCCATTGCCTGTATATCTTATTTCCCAGTTGCATGAAAAAACACTTTTTTTTTGAACATCTGCTTTTAAAATTTTGAGTTCCAAATTCTCTCCCCTCTTCCCTCCCCACCTACCCTCCCTAAGAAGGCAAGCATTTCAACATAGGTCACTCATGTATCATTGTGTAAAACCCTTCCACAATACTCATGTTGTAAAAGACTAACTATATTTTAGTCTTTCCTATCCTGTCCTCCTTTATTCAATTTTCTCCCTTGACCATGGCCCTTTTCTAAAGTGTTTGCTTTTGATTACCTCCTCCCCCTAATTGCCCTCCTTTCTATCATCCCCCCTTTTTATCCCCTTCCTTCTTCTTACCTGTGGGTTAAGATACCCAATCGAGTGTGTATGTTATTCCCTCCTGAAGTCAAATCTGATGAGAGCAAGATTGATTCATTCCTTTCAGCTACCCTAATACTGAGGTCTCAAGAATTACATACTTTATCTTTCCATGTATATGTAAACAAAACAGTTCAACTTTAGTAAGTCCCTTACGATTTCTCTTTTTTGTTTACCTTTTCATGCTTCCCTTGGTTCTTATGTTTGGAAGTCAAATTTTCTATCCAGCTCTGGTCTTTTCACTGAGAAAACTTGAAAGTACTCTATTTTAGTGAAAATCCATATTTTGCCCTGGAGCATTATACTCAGTTTTGCTGGGTAGGTGATTCTTGGTTTTAATCCTAGCTCCATTGACCTCCAGAATATCATATTCCAGGCCCTTTGATCCATTAATGTAGAAGCTGCTAGATCTTATGTGATTGTGTTTCCACAATACTAAATTATTTCTTTCTGGCTACTTGCAGCATTTTCTCCTTGATGTGGGAGCTCTGGAATTTGACAACAATATTCCTTTGGAGTTTTCTTTTTCGGATCTTTTTGAGGAGGTGATCTGTGGATTCTTCCAATTTCTATTTTACTCTCTTGCTCTAGAATATCAGGGCAGTTGTCCTTGATAATTTCTTGAAAGATGATATCTAGGATCTTTGTTTGATCATGGCTTTCAGGTAGTCCAATAATTTTTAAATTATCTCTCCTGGATCTATTTTCCAGGTCAGTGGTTTTTCCAATGAGATATTTCACATGGTCTTACATTTTTTTCTTTCCTTTGGTTCTGTTTTATAATATCTTGATTTCTCATAAAGTCACTAGCTTCCACTTGCTCCAATCTAATTTTTAAGGTACTATTTTCTTCAGTGGTCTTTTGGAGCTCCTTTTCCATTTGGCTGATTCTGCCTTTCAAGACATTCTTCTCCTCCTTGGCTTTTTAGAGCTCTTTTGCCATTTGAGTTAGTCTATTTTTAAGGTTTTATTTTCTTCAGTATTTTTTTTGTGTACTTTAGCAAGTCATTGACTTGTTTTTCATGGTTTTCTTGCATCACTCTCATTTCTCTTTCCAATTTTTCCTCTACTTCTCTAACTTGCTTTTCTAAATCCTTTTTGAGCTCTTCCATGGCCTGAGACCAATTCATATTTTTCTTGGATGCTTTTGATGTAAACTCTTTGACTTTGTTGACTTCTTCTGGCTGTATGTTTTCATCTTCTTTGTCACCAAGGAAAGATTCCAAAGTCTGAGTCTGAATCTGATTCCATTTTTGCTACCTGTTTATGTTCCCAGCCAACTACTTGACCCTTGAGTTGTTTGTTGGGGTATGACTGCTTATAGAGTAGAGAATACTTTGTACCAAGGTTGAGGGGCTGTGCTGCTATCTTCAGAGCAACTTTTACACAGCAAGCTCTGCCATACCAACATTCCTTCTCCCCTAAGAACCACCAACCAGGATTGTGGCCCAGATTCAGGCTGGGCAAAGCAGCTTTTGCACTTGTGCTCTAATCTGCAGCTTAATTCTTCCCACCAGGTGGGCCTGGGGCCTGAGGCAACTGCAGCTGTATTTCTGGAAGCAGCCTCAGAGCTGCACCACCTCCACCACCCCCTGGCTGGTGGCCTACAGAGAACTCTTTTCACTCAGTCCCAGCAGCTTTTCCCACCAACTTTCTCTGTCATCTTTGATGTTTGTCAGTTGAGAAGTCTGGTAATTGCCACAGCTCGCTGATTCAAGGCGTTATAGCCTGTTCCGCCTGTTTCCCTGTCTGGTTGGTCCTGGTGCTGCAGCCCAGGCTGTGGTCTGCTCTGTTCTGCTCCCATCTCGGTGCAATAGACCCTTCCCAGAGACCATCCAGACTGTCCTGGGCTGAAGCCTTCCTTCTCTTTGCTATTTTGTGGTTTCTGCAGCTGTAGAATTTCTTCAGAGCCATTTTTATAGGTGTTTGGAGGGACCTGGGTGGGGAGCTTAATCAAGTCACTGCTTTCCAGCTGCCATCTTGACTCTGTCCCCACTAGCTTTATTTCCTGCTGAGTCTCCCAACAAATAACAAATGGTGTTATAATCCCCATTTTGTCCAGGGGAAAACTGAGGCTCAGAGGATTTAAGTGATTTGATTCAGGGTCAAAGTTATTGTCAATGGCAAGATTTTTTTAAGGACTGACTGAACCAAATAATTATTTGTGGGTAGAGGTGGTAGAGTGTTTGTTACTGAACTGTAATTGTTCCTGATCAGCCTTGTTCACTTGAGAATTTTCTTTAAAAACAAAACTGAACAAAACAAAACTTGAATACCTGCCCTCCTCCTTAAACCTTGGGAGAATTGGGTCTTCATTCAGCCCACGACAACCTGTCAGACAGATTCCAAGACCGAAGAGTTTGAATCTGGAAACAAGAGAAAAGATATTGAACCCCAATCGGGACTTGGGGAGGCCTGGGTTGCATAATGGATAATGGTCTTCTAGTCGAGAAGACCTGAGCTAAGTATAACTTCATATATTGACTGGATGTGTTACTCTGGGGAAGTCACTTAACCTCTGTCTGTTTCAGTTTCCTCATCTTTTGATATTAATAATAGCTCCTGTGAGGATCAGTTGGGATAATATTTATAAAATGCTTTGTGATCTGTAAAGGGCTACATCAATGCTATCATGCCATTATGAAACATGATCATCAAAACAACCCTGGGAGGTAGGTGTTAAATCCATTTACCAGTGGAGGAAATGGAAGTTGAATGGAGTCAAGTGACTTGCAGTGTCATGAAAGGTTGTAAGTGCAAGAGGAAGGAAGGATTTGGATTCAAGTCTTCCTGACTCCAAGCACAGTGCCTTTTTTCCATTTTACCTTTAGCTTCTTTCTTCACAAAAATCCTCTAAGGCAAGGAACATACAGATTATTACTAGAAACTAAGGGTGGGGAGGGAGTTTGCCATCTAAATATTGTGGGTGTCATCAAGACTGAGAACAATTGTCAGTGCCTGATAGCTACCTAAAAATATTAATGAATGTTTAAGTGGTGACCTCATTAGACTCTGATATTAGAAAGCTCAGAGCCTAACTAACTGGACATCTGCTAGAGCTTTCCCTCTGACAAAAGCAGAGCAGCTGATGAATCTGTGACTTTCTGAAATGATAATTTCACCCTTCATAAAGTGGAGGGACTACTATTCTACAGAAAGAGGAAGGTGCAGTTACAGTAATAGATTTAAGCAGAATCATGGATGGGAAGGACCTGGTCGGCCAGGCAAAGTCTGAAATACATCTTGGATTTGGGCAACATGTATTTCAAAAGGGCTCAGAGGAAGTATAGGGAGGATACGATGGAGGAAAGTTTCATTTTCTGATGACTCAAGCATTGGAAGGCAATCTAACACATTAGTGACTGAACCAAGGTTGAAATATGTCTCCACAGATTGGAGCATTGGGATCAACTTAGTGAGAAGAAAATTAAACATGAATACATGTAAAGTCTTCTACTTGGCTAAAAAAAGGTTACCCTCTAAATTGTAGAATGAGGCATTTGACTGGATTCATCTGAAAACAAAAAGACAAAACCCCAGGGAATGTCAGCCTGTAGTAAAAAGCTGCATGTGTTTGCAATGTCACAAGATAGCCAAGGAAGCTAATGCAGCCTAAGGCTACACAAAGTCATAGAACTCTGGCAATTCTGCCTTGGTTAGGCCACATCTAGGGCTCAGTGTACAAATCTAGGCATTGCACTTAGGAATGGCTTAGACAACCTGGACTCAATCTAGGATAGGGAAACCATGATCACTAGAGGATGTTTGAGGACCAGTAGAATGACCTGACAATATTTAGTACACAGAACTGAAGACTTGAGGCAGGATATGATATCTGGCATCATGTACTGGAAAGATTATCATATCGGGCCCAGTTCAGTTCCACAAACATTTAAATGTTTGCTTTTCTAAAAATTCAGAATTTATTTTTCCATGCTTTTTAAAAATTGAATTTCAAATTCTCTCCCTTCTTCTCACCCATAAAATGATTAATTATAGATGTGAAATCATGCAAAACATATTTGAATATTAGCCATAACATATTAGTCATAACATAAAAAAGAAAAAAAATAAAGAAAATGAGAAAACAATTCTTCAGTCTGAATTTGGGTTCATCAGTTCTCTCTGGAAGCAGAGAGCATTTTTTTTCATTAAGAATCATTCAGAACACTGGCCCTGGAGTCAGGAGGACCTGAGTTCAAATCTGGCCTCAGACACTTGACACATTTACTAGCTGTGTGACCTTGGGCAAGTCACTTAACCGAAATCGCCCTGCCTTCCCCCCTACAAAAAAAAAAAAAAAGAATCATTCAGATTCTTGTATCGATCAGGAGCCAAATCTTTCAGAGCTGATCATTATTCCAACATTGCTGTTATCATGCACAATGATCTCCTGGTTCTTTTAACTTTAGTTTGCAACAATTCATATAGCTTTCACCATATTTGTTCCCCTGAAACCACACCCCTTGTCATTTCTTACAGCGTGGGAGCATCCTGTCACAATCATATACCACAATTTCTTCATCTTTCTCCAATTGCTGAGCATCCCCTTAGTTTTCAAATGTTTGCTGCCACAAATGGGCTGCTATGAATAATTTTGTACCAATAGCTCCTTTTCCTGTTTTTTTCATCTCCTTGGGTCACAGATCTAAAGGCAGTATTACTGGATCAAAGGTTCTGCACAATTTTATAGCCCTTTGGCTATTGTTGAAAATTGTTCTCCAGAATGATTGGGTCAATTCTTGACTCTACCAGCATTCCATTAGTGTGCCTATTCTTCTTCAACTCCTCCAATATTTGCCATTTCTGATGGGTGTCAGGGGGTACCTCAGAATTGTTTTAGTCTGCCTTTCTCTGATCAATATTGATTGAGGGCACTTTTTCATAGGACTATAAGTAGTTTTTATTCTTCTGCTGAAAACTGCCTGTTCGTATTCTTTGAACATTTATCAGTTTGGGGAATAGTTCTTATTACTATAAATTTGACTCAGTTCCCTATATATTTGAGAAATGAGGCCTTTGAAAGAAAAAAAAATTCTGTAAACTTTTTTTTATATTACTCTATTGTCAGTGGTTTCTTTTAGCTTAATGAAATTTCCCTGATTATCTCTTTTAATTATGTCTATTTTTTGCTTTCGCTTTGTCTAAGATCATGATTGCTACCTCTACCTTTTTTTTTAACTTCAGCTGAAACGTAATAGATTCTGATCCAGCCCTTTATTTTAACTCCATCTGTGTCTTTCTGTTTCAAGTGTATTTCTTGAAGACAACATATTATTTTATTCTGGTTTCTTATTTATTTATTTATTTATTTATTTATTTATTTATTTATTTATTTATTTATTTAATATTTTTAGTTTTCAGCATTAATTTTCACAAGAGTTTGAATTATAAATTTTCTCCCCATTTCTAACCTCCCCCTCACTCCAAGACGGCATATATTCTGATTGCCCATTCTACAGTCATCCCTCTCTTCTGTCACCCCACTCCTCCCCATCCCCCTTTCCCTTAATTTCTGGTAGGTCAAGATAGATTTCTATGCCCCATTGCCTGTATATCTTATTTCCCAGTTGCATGAGAAAACACCTTTTTTTGAACACCTGATTTTAAAATTTTGAGTTCCAAATTCTCTCCCTTCTTCCCTCCCCACCATCTTCCCTAAGAAGGCAAGCATTTCAACATAGGCCACTCATGTATCATTGTGTAAAACCCTTCCACAATACTCATGTTGTGAAAGACTAACTATATTTTGCTCTTTCCTATCCTATCCACCTTTATCCAATTTTCTCCCTTGACCCTGTCACTTTTCAAAAGTGTTTGCTTTTGATTACTTCCTCCCCCTATCTGCACTCCCTTCTATCATCCCCCCTTATTGTCTCCTTCCTCCTTCTTTTCTGTGGGGAAGATAACCAGTTGAGTATGTATGCTATTCCCTCCTCAGGCCAAATCCAGTGAGAGCAAGAGTCACTCAGTCCCCCTCACCTTCCCCCCTCTTCCCTTCCAACGAATTGCTTTTTTTTTTCTTGCCACTTTTATATGAGATAATTTAGCCTGTTCTATATCTCCCTTTCTCCCTCTCTCATCCCTTTATTTTATGTTATTTTTTATATATTATCCCCTCATATTCAACTTACCCTATGTGCCCTCTGTCTCTCTCTCTATATATATACATAATATATATAATACATATGTGTATATATATATATATATATATATATATTCCCTTCAGCTCCCTAATGCTGAGGTCTCATGAATTATACACATCATCTTTCCATGTAGAAATGTAAACAAAACAGTTCAACTTTAGTAAGTCCCTTATGATTTCTCTTTCTTGATTACCTTTTCATACTTCTCTTGATTCTTGTGTTTGAATGTCAAATTTTGTATTCAGCTCTGGTCTTTTCGCTGAGAAAGCTTGAAAGTACTCTATTTTATTGAAAATCCATATTTTGCCTTGGACATGATACTCAGTTTTGCTGGGTAGGTGATTTTTGGTTTTAATCCTAGCTCCATTGACCTCTGAAATATCATATCCCAAGCCCTTCGATCCCTTGATGTAGAAGCTGCTAGATCTTGTCCTGATTGTGTTTCCACAATACTCAAATTGTTTCTTTCTGGCTGCTTGCAATATTTTTTCCTTGATGTGGGAGCTCTGGAATTTGGCAACAATATTCCTAGGAGTTTTCTTGTTGGCATCTTTTAAGGAGGCGATCAGTGGATTCTTTCAATTTCTATTTTACCCTCTGGCTCTGGAATATCAGTGCAGTTCTCCTTGACAATTTCTTGAAAGATGATATCTAGCCTCTTTTTTTCATCATGGCTTTCAGGTAGTCCATCATTTTTTTCTTTCCTTTGATTCTGTTTTATAATATCTTGATTTCTTGTAAAGTCACTAGCTTCCATTTGCTTCAGTATAATGTTTAAGGTAGTATTTTCTTCAGTTGTCTTTTGGATCTCCTTTTCCATTTGGCTAATTATGCCTTTCATGGCATTCTTCTCCTCATTGGATTTTTGGAGCTCTTTTGCCATTTGAGTTAGTGTATTTTTTAAGGTTTTATTTTCTTCAACATTTTTTGAGTCTACTTTAGCAATTCATTGACTTGTTTTTCATAGCTTTCTCGCATCACTCTTATTTCTCTTCCCAATTTTTCCTCTACTTCTCTAACTTGCTTTTCCAAATCCTTTTTGAGCTCTTCCATGGCCTGAAACCAGTTCATGTTTTTCTTGGAGGCTTTTGATGTAGGCTCTTTTACTTTTTTGACTTCTTCTGGCTGTATGTTTTGGTCTTCTTTGTCACCAAAGAAAGATTCCAATGTCTGAGTCTGAATCTGAGTCCATTTTCGCTGCCTGGCCATGCTCCCAGTTGGGGTATGACTACTTGTAGAGTACAGAGTATTTTGTCTCAACCTTGAGGGGTTGTGCTGTTGTTTTCTGAACTATTTCTACACAGCAAGCTCTGCCGCACCAGAGCTACTCCTCCCCCAAGAACTGCCAACCCGGACCTGGACTCAAATCTTAAGCAGGCTCTGCACTCCTGCTCTAATCTGCAGCTTAATTCCTCCCACCGGGTGAGCCTGGGGTCAGAAGCAACTGCAGCTGTAGTTCTGTAGCTGCACCTCCTCCACTGCCCCTGGGGCATGGCCAAACTGTGAACTCTTTTCACTCTGTCCCCACAGTTTTTCCCACTAACCTTCTCTGTTGTCTTTGGTCTTTGTGGGTTGAGAAGTCTGGTAACTGCCACAGCTCACTGATTTAGGGCACTAGGGCATATTCTACCTGGCTCCCTTTCTGGTTTGTCTGGGCACAGCTCGCACTGGGCTCTGCTCCTCTCTGCTCCCAGCTCCGGGCAACAGACCTTACCCAGTGACCATTCAGGCTCTCCTGGGCTGGAGCCCTGCTTTCTTTTGCTATTCTGTGGGTTCTGCAGCTCTAGAATATGTTCAGAGCCATTTTTATAGGTTTTTGGAGGGACCTGGGGTGGGGAGCTCACACAAGTCTCTGCTTTCCAGCCACCATCTTGGTTCCACCCCTCTGGAGTCTGGTTTCTAATCCATCCTGCTATCTGCTTCTGCTTTATGGGTTAGCTCATCTGATTCACATTCAGTTATGAACACTACCTGTGTATTTTCTGCTATCTCATTTTCTTCTGTTTATACTTTTTATACTTATTATACTTATTAGCTCCTGATAACCTTCTCCCTTTATTTGCCATCTTTTTTTCTCATCCACCTCCCCATATCTTGGATCCTTTCCCCCTTTTATTTCCCTATTAGGTAATATAGATTTCTATTCTCATTTGATTGTGTATATATTGTCTTCCTTCTTTGAACCAATTCTGATGACAGTGAGATGTAAGCATTGCCTGCCAACTCCCTCCCTGTTTCCTCCTCTGCTATAAAAGCCCTTCCTTGCAAAACTCCTTTATATGAGAAAAAATTTTCCCCATTCTTCCTCCATTTCCCCTTTCTCCCAGTGCACCCCTCTTTCTCACCCCTTCATTTTTGGCAGAGATCACCCCAATACAGTAGACTCATACTCATGCCCTCTGTTTATGTAAAATCTTTCTAAATCCCTAATAATGATAATAGTCATATGAGTTATATGGATCATCCTCCTATATAGGAATGTAAAAAGGTTTTCTCTACTGAGTTTCTTATGATTATTCTTTTATATTTGCCTTTTTATGGTTCTCAAGTTTTGTGCTTGAATGTCACATTTTCTATTCAGCTCTGATCTTTTCATCAGGAATGGTTGTAAGTCTTCTATTTCATTAAATTTCCATTTCCTCCTGAAGGAGTTTACTCAGTTTTGTCGGATAGGTTATTCTTGGTTGTAATACTAGCCCTTTGCTTTCTGGAATATTGTATTGCAATCCCTCTGCTCCTTTATCATGGAAGCTGATAAAACTTGTGTGAGCCTAACTGTGCGTCTAGGATATTTGATTTGTTTCTTTCTAAATATTTGCAATATTTTCTTCTGGGAGTTCCAGAATTTGACTATAACATTCCTGGGAGTTTCATTTCATGATCTCTTTCAGGAGGTGATCAGTGGATTCATTTAATTTCTATTTTACCCTCTGGTTCTAGAATATCAGGGCACATTTCCTTGATAATTTATTGTAATGTCTGTTTTCTCCCTCTCTCTCTGTTTTCTGGTAATCCAATAATTCTCAAACTATCTCCCCTTAATCTATTCTCCAGGGCAATGCTTTTTTTTTTTTTTTCTGATGAGATAGTCTATATTTTCTTTCACTTTTTTCATTGTTTTGACTTTGTTTCTTAATATCTCATGGAGTCAGCTTCCACTTGCACAATTCTAAAATTTTAAGCATTTTTTTTCATTGAACTTTGGTCTTTCTCCTTTTTAAGGAATTTTTTTTTTCTTCAGAAAATTTTTGTGCTTTTTTCCCTATTAAACCAATTCTGTTTTTAAGGTGACATGTTCATTGGTATTTTTGTACCCCTTTTACCAAGTTTTTAATTCTCTTCTCATAATTTTCTTGCAACACTCTCATTTCTTTCCTTGTTTTTTTCTTTTATTGTTCTCATCTCTTTGTGTCACTCTTCCAGGAATTCTTGCTGGCCTTGGGTTTAATTAGAATTCTTAATTTTTGAGGTTTTGTTTATATCTGTTTTCACCTTGTCGTCTTCTTCTAAGTTTGTGTTTTTCTCTTCCAGAGTAGCTACCAGAGTAGCTACCAGAGTAGCTTTTTATGATTAATTTTTTTTATTGTTGTTTGTTTGCTCCATTTTTTTCCCCAACTATTTTTTTTAAAGTTTGACTTTATGTCAAAATTTGGATTTGCTCACCTGGGGGTGACAAGTTACTGTGCCAAACTACAAACATATTTGTGCTTCTGTTTTCAGAGTTAGTCCTGGAGGTTTTCAAATTTCCCATGCTTCTGAGGATGATGTGGGGATAGGTGTAGTCATTGCTCTCTGGGTCTGTGTTCTGGCCTTACTCAGGACAGGGCCTTGCTCCCTTACAGCTACAAGCACTATCCCTTCTCTTGGCCCTCAAACTGTGACCAAACTCCTTCCACTGCCCTCAGCTTTTCCCATTAACCTTCTCTGTTGTCTTTGGTGTTTGTGGGTTGAGCAGTCTGGCAATTGCCACAGCTCACTGATTCAGGGTGCTAGGGCACGCTCCGCGCAGCCTGCGCTGGGCTCTGCTCCACGCAGCTCCCAGCTCCGTGCAGGGTAGACCTCACCCAGCAACCATCCAGGCTGTCCTGGGCTGGAGCCCTGCTTCCCTCTGCTATTTCATGGGTTCTGCAGTTCTAGAATTGGTTCAGAGCCATTTTTTATAGGTTTTTGGAGGGACTTGGCAGGGAGCTCACGCTAGTCCCTGCTTTCCAGATGCCATCTTGGCTCTGCCCCCAAGTGGGTAAGTTTTATACTATGGTAAATGATACCTTAGATATAGCCTCAGAGAGAAGTAAAGGCCTTTGCATTTTCTGATCATCCTAGCTCTCCAAAAGTGAAATCTATTGCTTTGGGAGGTGATGGTTTCTTTAAGCTCTTTGAGCAGATGAAGTGACGATGTCACAGTGATTTCAATTGCAATTCTGGATCAGTTACAGGTTGGAATTGCTGGCCTCTGAGGTCCCTGAGGTATCTCTAAGGCTCTGTGACTCTGTGAAAATGGACATTATACAAATAATGGATAATGTTTACAGAAATGTGCCAATATGGAATGCTTCACAATGTTAAGTAACCATTGACTAGAAGAAGTCTGTTTGAAAAGATAGATTTGCTTGTTTTATTAATTTATTTTTTTATTTTTAGTTTACAACACTCAGTTCCACAAGTTTTTGAGTTCCAAATTTTCCCCTGCTCTCTCTCCTCCCCTCTCCCCACCCAAGATGGCATGTAATCCGATATAGGTTCTACATACACCTTCACATTGAACTTATTCATATAATAATCCAGTTGTAAAGAGGAATTATAAGTGATGGAACGAATCATGAGAAAGAAGAAACCAAAAAAGGGAGAAAAGAAGCAAATAGTTTGCCTCAATCTGCATTAACTCTACATAATTCTTTCTCTGGATGTGCATAGCTTTTTCTCTCATGGACCTTTTGGAACTGTCTTTGACCTTGCCTTTGATGAGAAGAGCTAAGTCTATCAAAGTTTGTCCTTATAGATCCCATATGTCAGTAATTATGTATAATGTTCTCCTGATTCTGCTCCCCTCACTCAGTATCAGTTCATATAAGTCTTTCCAAATTATAATGAAGTCCTTCTCCTCCTCATTTCCTATAGCACAATAGTATTCCATTACATTCATATACCACAATTTCTTTAGCCATTCCCCAATTGATGGGCATCCCCTTGAATTCCAATTCTTTGCTACCACAAAAAGAGCTGCTAGAAATATTTTTTTGTACATCCTGGTCCATTTCCCATTTGTATGATCTCTTTGGGATACAACCCTAGAAGTGGTATTACTGGGTCAAAGGGTATACACATTTTTATAGCCCTTTGGGGTTCCAAATTGCTCTCCAGAATGTCTGGATCAGTTCACAACTCCAACCACACTGTAAAAGTATTTCAGTTTTCCTACATCCTCTCCAGCATTTATCATTTTTCTGTTCTGTCATGTTAGCCAATCTGACAGGAGAGATGTGGTACTTAAGAGTTCTTTTGATTTGCATTTCTCTAATCAATAGCAATGTGGAGCATTTTTTCATATGACCATAGATATCTTTAATTTCTTCCTCTGAAAACTGCCTGTTCATATCCTTTGACCATTTCTTAATTGGGGAATGACTTGTATTCATATAAATTTGACTCAATTCCCTGTATGTTTTAGATATGAGGCCTTTATCAGAGACACTGGTTGTAACAATTCTTTCCCAATTTTCTGCTTCCCTCCTAAATTTTGTTGCATTGGCTTGTTTGTACAAAAACTTTTCAAATTAACATAATCAAAATTATCCACTTTCAATTTTGTAATGCTCTCTATCTCTTGTCTGGTCATGAATTCTTGCCTTTACCATAAATATGACAGGTAAACTATTCCCTTTTTTTGACTAGTGGCAAATAGAATATCAGGAAGGAATGGGTTTTCACTTGGTTAACAGGATGTTAATATTGGCATGACCAAGATTCAATCAAGGATCTTGAACTTTCAAAGTGTACATATGTATGCATATGTGAATGAACAAATGAATTTCAGGGAGATATAATAATGGCATGAGATACAGCCCAAAGAGCTATTGAGCCAGTAGCATTGAACAGCAACAAATAGGTAGAATTCACAGGGACCAATTTATTGAAGCACCCTACTGGGAACAGAAACTGTCTAGGACAAAATGTTTGAGTGGAAGGAGGCCGATGGTGAGAGATCAGCATTGCATCACAAAGTTTTAAAAGCAAAACCTTGAATGGATAGCTGGCCAGCATTTGGCACAAAGGAAAAATAAATTGTTTTTGGAGCTGAGGTTCTGACCCCCAAGCTTAACAAGGATGGTGACAATGGCCATGTCATTTCAGAATTGAGTCTTAGTTTATTAATCTATAAAGTAGAGATGATGCTATTTGCACAACTTACTGTTACAGCGTTGGTGTGAGCAAAGAGCCACCTTGGTGATATAGTGGACAGAATACTGAACTTAGAGCCAGACTCCAACTTGAGTGCAAATTTGGCCTCAGGAACTTACTGACTGTGTGATCCTGTGCAAGTCACTTAACCTCTCTTTCCACATATGAAAAATGAGGCTAATAATAGCATGTAAATCACTTTTTTAAAGTTTACATTAAGTAGACAGATAACAGACACCTAGATGGGTAAGTGATGGTTATACAAATAAAAGCAAACAAGGAGCTTATTTCATAATGCCAGAGGAAAATAGATAAAGTACATAGTGCAATTCCTGGCAGATAGTAAATCCTTAATAGATTCTTGTAGCCTTATGGGATGATTAAATGGGTACTGGAAAGGGGAGGAGTATTTACATACAACCGACAATATCAGGGCACAGAAATGGTTGGCAGAGGCTGGGTTTCAAAACCTAGTCCTGGATCTAGGCAAGAAAATGTACATTCTATCCAGTGGAGGCCTAGAGTAGTTTTAGACATTGAATACAGGGTTCTGCTGAAGGGTAAGCAGAGAAAATAATCTGAATATTAAGGCAAGGGATGGGGATGCCCAAGCAACATCACTGCCTATTATTGTTATTACTAATTGTTCAGGGAGACTTAAAATTCTATAGAAATTTTAGTAACAAGAATGCTCTGCATTAAAGATAATAGAAGTTCATTTCGTTTATGATCCCTGATATTGATATGTGCTATCATCTTCCCTCCCTCCCTCCCTCAAATCAAAGTCAACTGCAAGCCATGTCATCATTTCCCTGATGTCATGGACCTGTTGAAAAATAAAGGACAAGCACAATCTGAGAGTAGCCCAAGTTACATGAAAGTGGACCAGCTAATTGGGTAACTCAGCTCCAACTCCCCGTCTTCCTCTCCTCTTTCTCTTCTCCAAAGGAAGGTAAATTTTGATGCCCACTTAAGTTGAGATTTACTGGCTAGATCTCTCTCTCTCTCCCTCCTTCCCTCCCTCCCTGTCTCTCTCTCTCTCTCTCTCTCTTTCTCTCTCTCTCTCTCTCTCTCTCTCTCTCTCTCTCTCTCTCTCTCTCTCTATCTCTCTCTCTCTCACACACACAAACACACACACACACACACATACACAAAACCTTAAACTCAGTTCACTCTGAAGCTCATAGATTGGACCACAATAGATCCCTGCCAAAGCCCCACTTAATGACTGTATTTTGGGCCCTCCTGTCTTAGAGTGAATGTTAACGGTAACTGTTCCTCCTTGGAACACAAACCCTGAGGGTCTTCCCCTCTCAGCTTGAGTTTTTCTTCTTTTTTCTAATTAGAGGGGGCATCCCTTGACTCACTTCTTAAAGAGGCCTATTCACTGAATGGGCATTACTTCACTCTAAGTGAGTACATGAAAAGGCCTTAGTCTAAAAGGGCCAGGGTCTCCCATTGCTTCCTGTGTCATCTCCAGTCATCCTGATGAATATCTGGTCACTGGATTCACATGGCTCTGGAGGAGAAAGCGAGGCTGGTGATCTGGCACAGACCTCACTCATTCAAATCAAAGTTAACCTCAAGTCATGCCATTTCCCTGACATCACGGTCCTCTTTGAAAACAAAGAACAACCACAGAAACATCTTCCCTCCTAAGTAAAAGCAGCTTTAATCTTTCTGCTTCACGTAGTACTCTAAACGCAAACCCATTGTCCTGCCCCAAACCATCTTTGGCATTCACTCACAAAGCACCATTCCCATTTAGCTCAGCCCATATTTCCTCCTCCCTGTTCGCTTCTTGACTAAGCCCTAGCCCCTGCTGTCATACCCTGTGGATATTCCATTGTGCTACACCACTGTGACCTCTAGTTTGTCCTCCATTCTTGAAGAGAAGCATGACGTGGAGATGATGCCATGACTTGCAAATGAATTGGATTTTAGTTAATGTGTGCTGTGTAAAGTGACCAAGCTCACTTTTTCCTCTGGAGCTATCTGCCTCCAGTGACCAGAGACAGATCAGGTCAAGTGGAGATGTCCCAGGATGCAGTGGGAGAACTTAGACTTTTTTAAGCTAAAGTCTTTCCTGGTTAGTGGGAAGAACACCGGGCTTGGGCCACATACATTATGGCTTTGAAGTGTGTCTCATTCATTCCCCACAACAACCTACATGATTCTGGGCAATGCAAACTAAGCATGCCCATTTTATATATGGGGAAGATTCAAAGAGGTTAAGTTGCACATCTGTGACCACATAGCTGGAGAGTGTCAGATGTAGGATGTGACCTCAACTCTTCCAAAACTCTATTCACTCAAGCCCACTGATATTATTATTAGAAGGGTCAGAAGGTAATTTGCTAGGTCTACATGGGCTCTGAATTTCCTTCCAGGACAAATGTGCTAATGTTATATCCGTTGATACCAGTAAGTATAGATAATGCTCCTAATTTATTGCCTTCAATCTACCCAGTTTTTAATAGTAAGATCACAGTGATAAAGGTATTTAAGATGTTTAGTTTAAAAGACTTGGCTAAATAGAAAAAAGTCACCATGAGGTACTAAACTTTAAGTGAAGATGCTCTTCAAAATAATCCGATATGGTCCTGAAATGAGACATCCCATCTCTCAAAGGGCTGATGCTCAAAGCCTTTGTATTGAAAAACAACACCAACGATAACAGAGAAACAACTGTACATGCTTATAGTTCTATTTCTTTAAGAATGTATATTAGGTATGGAAATATCCTCAAAAACATCTACCCGTGGTTTTTATGAAGGTATTATACTGTATTTATCTTAAAAATATGCTTAGGTCTGGGCAGCTATGTGGTAGGTAGAGACAGAGTAGTAGATGCCTTAGATGCAGACAGAGATGGACTAGATAGAGAGCTGGCCCTGGAGTCAGGAGGACTTGAGTTCGAATCCAGCCTCATACACTTACTAGCCATGTGATGTTTTGCAAGTTATTTTAACACAGTTTACTTCAATTTCTACTTCTGTTAAATGAGCTGGCAAAGGAAATGGCAAACCATTCCAGTATCTTTGCCAAGAAAACTCCAAAATTGGGTCACCAAGAGTCAGACACTACTGAAACAGCTGAACAACAACAACATACTTGGGTGCGCAGAATGATAAATGATATTTGTTCATTGGTATATAAAGTATGACTAATCTCTACATACTTTAAATCTCTTCCTTCTCTACCTGGTTAGTAATTGCAGCCACCACTCATGAATAAATCCTCTTTCTTCTAGGCAATAATTGTACTTTCTTCCATTCATGCCATGCTTACTCCAACCTCCTTCTTCTTCGCTCATTCAATTTCCCACTTTGTCCACCAATATAAATCATGCTCATCCTTTGGGGCCTATTCTATGCCTTCCTCCCCTCCCTCATAAATTCCTTAATGAAGATTCCTGCTCATTTGGGCCACTTACCTTATGGATCACCCATAGGAATAATTTTGAAACTCAACTATTTTTTTTAAGTTTTTACATAGTTTATTTATGTTCCGATGAAGAATTATCTTCACGGATAAACGTCATCCATAGTGCCTTTTAATCCTTCTTTTTGCCAGCACCGACATTTACCTTTGCAAATTCTGTTCTTGCGTTCCTTTCACTGCTTTCTTGATGTCTTTTTCTTCTCATACAGGCCATGCCTTGCAAGTCTGTGCTTTGGTTAATTTTTCTTTGCATAGTCAAGGTAATCATAAATCATGCCAAAGCCTGTTGTTTTGCCACCGCCAAAATGGGTCCTGAATCCAAAGACAAAAATGACGTCTGGAGTGGTCTTGTACATCTTGGACAGTTTTTCTCGAATTTCAGTCTTGGGCACTGTGGCCTTTCCAGGATGAAGGACATCTATAACCATCTGTTTATGCTGAAGAAGTCTGTTTGTCATGAACTTCCTGGTTCTGATAGTTACAGTGTCATTCATAGTGGTGGCCGGCTCCTCGAGCAGCAGGAGAGGGAAAGGCAACTATTTTTGTTTTGAATGATTTCAGAATCATTACCCATTTGTCAATGCTGTCTCACAAATACAATTGTAATAATGATCAAATGATGAAAAGAATATGGGCATATCACACTGGGAGGTTTGCAGAGCATTTTAAAAATGTTATCTTTTTGATTCATGCAACAACCTTGTGAACTAGGTCTTCTCATTATCCAGATTTTACAGAGGAAGAAACAGAAAGGTTAAGTGTTTTTTTTTTGGGCTCATACAATCCAGAATCTGCTCTAGGACTGGCTTTCAACCCTTCTTGATTACAAATGCAGTATTCTCTGCACTTGGCCATTGTGACTCTTCAAGCCTATAGATGCTGTGGACAAGGTCAGATGTCTGTCCACATCCATTTTTATTGCCAGGATGGCCTCATTCAGTGTTGGGTGAGATTGGGGAAGCTTTGTTTCTTGAAGCCAGTGATGTTTATTTGTAAGTAGGAGCCAAACTCCTGCTCTGTCCCTGACAAGCTTTTCCAGAAGGTAGCAATTTTCTCCTGTGTTTTCTTTTAAAATGACGCTGATGGAAGTTAATGAGTCATTTCCAACTAAAGGAATGATTCTCAAATTCCAACTTCCATATAATGTTTTCCTTGTCTTTGAGGAGGACAATGCCTTTATTTTCTCCTGTGGAATCATCACTGATGCCAGGCTGTTGATTCCCTGTGATTTTTGTCTCTTATTCTGAGTGGGTCTGAATTCCATGTCCATCAGTCAGCAAGGATATCAAAAATGAAGTTATTCAAATGTGCATTTGGTCTTATTGAGGGTCAGGAATATTGATTATGAGGGATACAAATATACAACATCATTGGTGGCCAGTTGAAAGAAAAGCTTGCTCTCAATGTCTGTTTACCCAATGTCAACACAGAAGAAGCCCAGAGATGGTATTTGCTATATAGTTTTAATTTGTAAAGTCCACAAGTTGAGGCAGTTTGGTGTTGAAAATGAAAAAAAAAAAGCTGCAACAACTTGCCAAAGACAACTCTCTCTGGTGGAAAAGAATGAGGGCTGGATGAGAAAATGAAGTTGTCATCCTGGAAAGCATTAGAAGTAGGAGAAAGATGGACAACATAATAGGAGATAAAATGATGGAGGTGAGACTGTAGCATGGAGAGGAATAGATTAGGGGATTAGGAGAGACTGCTAGAATGAAATGGCATGAGATTTTGGGGAATGATAATTGGGTGATTGTAAAGGACTTTGTTCTTAAAATGAGAGTGGGGAGGAAGAAATGGATTAAGCCTTCATAACTCTGTGGTCTGGGAAAGGACAAACTAGGAAAGAGTTAAAAGTGGACGTGGTATCTTTAAGGAAAAAAAAAATCATATTAGTTATTTCCAAGAGGTGATAGGATAAGAAGAAATGAGATAAGAGGAAAAAGAGAATCAACTACCCAAAGAATGAGCTTCCAGAAATCCTTTGGAAGGTTTGGCCATCATCACTTCTTATTTTTAATCATTCTTTAAAACAAATTTTCTGCTACTATAAGTTGATGACATAATGATCATTCTAAGCCTCAGGCTACTTCCTTCATATTGTTTGTTCCAACAGCTAAAATAAAGCAGAAAAATCTGGTTTACCAATTGGAATCTACTTTTGAGTTTGCATTTCTCCATGACTTGCAGAGTATTTGCAAAATCCTTTGCCTTTACAGCTTTTTTTTAAAAAGGTTTTTTTTCTTTCTTTTTTCCCTTTTAAAGGATAGCAGTGGTTTTCCACAGGAAAGCAGGCCTCTTGACTTCCAGTCTATCGAATTTTGAAAATTCTCATTTGGGGATTTTTCTCTGTTCTTGTCTTTTGCTTCCACTATGAAAGTCCTTGTGTTTCTGTGACAGATCAACATTCAACCAGAGCTCCATGTGTTTGGAATGTGATAGTTCTTCTGGTCTTTCATTAGGGGCAGGAGGGCTCTATCATCATGCCTGGAGGCCACAGAGAAAACAATGTAGTCCTGTCCTAGAATCATGTGACCTCATGTTGGGTCCCTGGGAAAGCCAATCATTCTTCCTTGCCTTGTTCTCAGCTACCTGTAATGTGGTGATCACAAACTCTTACGCACAAAAGAGAACCAAAAAGCAAAGAAGGGGACAGAGAACAATTTTGTTACTACCTTGTTCAATTTAAGATAGAGTTTAGTGACTGGAATTCTGATTTCATTGGCATTGGGTACTCTCCTGTGAGGAAACTCTCTCTACCAATGTAGGTGGGCACTTTCCATACAATTTATATTCCTTTTTATACCACTGAGAGATTATGCCTAGAGTCACACAGATAGTAAAGATCATAGGTGGACTTGAACCTACTGTTTCCTGGACTTGAGGTCAATTCTCTATTCATTCTGTCTATATTAAATTCTGTGCTTTTATGTGTTCATATATGCAATATGTGTTATTATAAAATTTTGTTTCTATACATGTATATTATTATGTATGTATGATACATTATTAAAATAAATTATATGTGACCTAACTTTAAAATTTCTTATACAATCCTCTTTCCTATTTTCTTGTTCTTTGCATATTAAAATGTATATATTTGTTAATGATTTTCAAAATTTAAAAAAATAAGTATATATAATATATATACACAATGCATATAAATGTATATTACATCTCTATATACACATACACATATATTTATATCTATAGATGTATATATACACAGACACACACATACATGCTGAGAACTTCCTAACAAGCTAGATCAATTCAGAGGAGAGACAGTGAATTGGAGCAGACCAAAGCAATCTGCAGCATTTTCTCTCCCAATGCAAATTCCTCCCAGAACTCACTTTCATTAATCATCCATTTAGATAATAGTTCAATTATGGGAGTCACAAGGAAGTGAGGCAGATTGGCCTTTCATCACTTTTCATTGTCTCTGATTAGTGTCCAGAAGGAGCTGGTGTTCCACAGCAAAGCCCAGTAGAACAGAAAAAGGAAAAAGAAGGTGTTTTAGGAGGACAATGTCTGAACTGGATAATCAATCTCTGAATACTGGAGACTTGCTTCTAACTGTCAAGCAGGCCACATCCCTTGTCATTGGGCCCAGATTTATGTTGCACTAATGATATTATTCATCAGAATATACTTGAGATTATGCAACATCACCAGGAGAACATGGGGAGTAAAAGACATTTGTTTGCTTTAGGGAGTGACCTTGACTCATTAAGAAAACTTGCAATTTCTTAAAAGCAATCCAGCTCATTGTCCTCCTTCCGATCAATTCCCAACTCGGTTCCTTGTTGACTTGTATTCAGCAAACACAACACCTACCCTCAGAGGTTTAGGAATTTGGGGAATGTCCACCCAACTGCTGTGCCATAATTGCAGGCTGGCTGATCAGCATTGATTACCCACTTTCTTTTTTTCTGTGTGGATATTTATGTCCCACTGGATCATGGGAGATCATTCAGACCAAATCCCTCATTGTGCCAATAAAGGAACTCACACCCAGAAAAGAGAAATGACTTGTCTAAGGTTATATAATTTGTTAGTACAACAGTCTGGATTTGAACCCAGGTCATATTACTAATAGAATTAATATACAGAGGGGACCTTCAACTTTAACCCCTTCACTTGGCAGATGAATTAACTCAGGCCCAGAAGCGTAATAAGATCTCCTCAGGGTCAAGGAGGTGGCAGATTTGGGTTTAAACCCAGATCCAATGCTTCTTCAACAATTACATTTAACAAATATTTATATAACACCTGATATGTTCAAGGTCTTGTGTTTTCACCTGTATGAGTACAAGAGCAAAATAAACCAGAAAATAAATACATAAATTCATGCTTTTAAGACACTCACAACCACCCTGCAAAACAGGTGCTATTGTGGTTTCTTGATGTGCTGTGATGGTACCATCTTAAAGATTTCAGTGTCAGATCACCTCCAATTCAAGCATAAGCATTTAATGAGGATTGACACCCCTCTGAAGCCAGCTATGTTCCAAGAGAAACCCACAGCTTAGTAAGACAACACAGGCACATTTGCAGTATATTGATGTTGGTTACACAACAGAAATTATGAATATTAGAAAGTCAGGAGGGTTTTGTTAAGGGATTAGGTAATGGGGAAGGACACCAGCCTCAGTGGACCTATACATGCATACAGAAAAACCCATTTGGGGGTTGTATATACATACAACATATGATAATGATATTATCATAAATCCCTTTGTGTCATAAGTTCACCTAAAGGACAGCTTTTGCTATTACTGCACAGGTGCCTACTTAGAGAAAGTCCCTTCTATTGTTTTGGAGTCTATATCCTTCTTGGGCGTCCGGGTGGTGCTGCTTTCTGATTTGCTGGCCATTGTGGTCCTGTCTGATACTAGATGGTTGTAGCTGCGGGTGAGTGCAAGGACACACCTGCTCTTTCTTTGGGAAATCTGAATTCATGGACACACCTGTTGTTCTAGCGAGCAGTGAGGCATATATGAGGAAGTTAGGATATTGAATGGGGGTGTGGGGCAGTGGGTCTGTTGTTCAGTGGGGCCTATGATGGAGTCTAGGGGCCTGTGGTGTGGTTAAAGTCAGATTGTGTGGTTAGATCAGGACATGCCTGCTGTTCAATGGGGCCCAGAAGGAAGTTAGAATGTTAGAGCTAGAGGCCTATTTATTAGAATCCCATAAGGTGCTATTAGTATTCCCTTAACCAGATTTGTCTAATAAGATTTTCTATTTATCCAATCTCCCCTTATTTTATTTTTATTTGCCATCTTTTAAAATCATGTGTAGGTAAGCCTTTGCATTCACACCTGTGAACTTTCCTCCTGTTGATTCGAGCATCAGTCAATCCTAGGATCTTATTGAATTCGGATTGTTGTGATCTCTCTCTTCCAGCTTTGTGGCATTTGAAAAGCTCATCATTACATCCTCATCTAAGTCATTGATAAATATGTTTAACAAGGCTCAGCCAGACAGTGTAGCCCTTTGCTTGTGATCTCTCTTGATTAATCAAAGCCCCTCATCGAGGAGGTCTCAGGAAAACTCATTTGGTTTCCAAGATGGAATGCTAAGTAGATGGGCTGCCTTGGTGATCCTCAGTTGTGATTAATGGATCCTTGTTAATTACCACATCGTTTACCTGGGTGAAAAGGCTGTTGGAGGCTAGAGATGGGGAACAGAATGCGATTTTCCCTGGGCCTTACATTTGTGTGTGTGTGTGTGTGTGTGTGTGTGTGTGTGTGCGTGTGCGCGCGCGTGCGCGTTTGTATGTGTGTGTGTATGTGTGTGTGTTTGTGTGTGTGTATGTGTGTGTTTGTATGTGTGTGTATGTGTGTGTATGTGTGTGTGTTTGTGTGTGTGTTTGTGTGTGTATGTATGTGTGTGTTTGTGTGTGTGTTTGTGTGTGTGTATGTGTGTGTGTTTGTGTGTATGTATGTGTGTGTATGTATGTGTGTTTGTATGTCTGTGTGTATGTGTGTGTGTTTGTATGTGTGTGTATGTGTGTGTGTGTTTGTGTGTGTGTTTATGTATGTGTGTGTTTGTGTGTGTGTTTGTGTGTGTTTGTGTGTGTATGTATGTGTGTGTGTTTGTGTGTGTGTTTGTGTGTGTGAATGTCTATGGAAAAGAAAAGGGGGAATTAGCAATACACCCATGGTGGGCACAGCTTTTGGGGTTCTCAGAACATTGCTGTTGCTACCCTAACTGCACGTCTCCAAGGAAGATTCAAAGGCCAAATTGAAAGGAAGGAAATTATGGACACTCCACGCCCTCTCCAGGTCTCAGTTCAGGCAGAGTGTTTTCACAAGGAAAGAAAAAAACATAAAGTAGTGTTCTGTAAGTGGATGAATTCAGTGGAGAGTTAAATTCCCAGAGAAGGCAGACTTATGGGGTGGGGGTTGTTCCTTTCCTGCTCTGTGTAGCTCAGACTTGCTTCTGTCAAGTAAAAATCTCAAGGAGGGGGAATTTATCAAAGGCAAAGTGCCCAGGGTCAGAAACAAGCCAGCACTCCACTGACTTACCTTGCAAGGCACTGAAGTAATGCCCTGCCCCCTTCCTATCTCCCATACTCAGAAGGCTTTCTTTTGCCCATGTGCCCCCTACCCAGAATGCTCTCCCTTGGTATCTCTCCCTCTGACCTCTCCATATCCCATCAAGTTTGAGCTCAAGTTTCCCACAAGGAGGCCTGTTCCTGATTCACCTCAGAAGGGAGGGATTTCTTCTCCCTGCCCCCCTTTAATTTAGTTTGTATTTACTTTGCATATAGCTTCTATTTACATATCTCTCTATATGTTGTTTCCATTTAGGGGAATATCAGCAATTTGAGAAGAGGGGACTGATGGAGTTAGACCTTTTAATCCTTCACGTTTTCCATGTTATTGTTGAGACATTTCAGTAGTGTCTGACTCTTTCACCTCATTTGTGGTGTGTTTGGCAAAGATAGTGTGGTTTGCTTTGTCCGGCTCATTTTACAGAGAAGGAAACAGAAACAAACAAGGTTAAGTGACTTTCCCAGGGTCATACAGCTAGAACGTGGCTGAAGCCAGATTTAAACCCAGCTCTTCCTAAGTTGAGGCCCATCACTCTATGCACTGAGCCACCTAGCTACCTGCTAAATAGCAGTAACAGCTAGCATGTATGTGGTATTTTATGATTTGTTAGATGATTTACCTATGTTTTCTGATTTGGATCTCAGAACAAGACAGTGATGTAGGTACCATGAGAGATGAGGAAGATGAGGAAGAGAGACATGAAGTGACTCCACCTGGGTCACACAATTAGTAAATGTGTGATGGGAGCTGAACCTTACTGCTATGTAGCAATGGTAAAAAGTGGCCTAGATTCCACTATTCATAAGAGGACTTTGTTTCATGGCAAAAAAATAATAATAAAATTTGAAAGTTGATGTTTATCAGTTGGGGGTTGACCTAACAAATTGAAGCAAATGAATAAAATGGAATATTGTGTCATAAGGATGAATTTGAAGAAATTTGGCAAGAGTTACATGCTGTGATACAAAATGACCAAGTAGTACCAGGAGAATGGCATTCAGAATGATCCCAATGAAGCAAGCTCAAGGAGAGCTGACGGGAAGTCCAACTCCCATGAACAGAGCATGATCAAGGTTGGTTCCAGGGCAAAGGGAAACACACATCCCTTTTTTGGGAGGGGTGGGGACCGTAGAAGGTAGATTCTGTCTCTGCCAACTGATGCTTGGCTTTGTTCTAATGCTCTTTTTGCTAGCATTGGGAAGGGGGATTGAATGGAATAAGAAGAAATATAAAAGACAATAAGAAGTATAAAATATATATGTCACCAAAAGGAAGCAAAAAAAGGTGAAAGACTGTCATCACTTCTCATCCTCTGATTTTGCATCCCTTTGTCCACCCATGAAAAGCTACCATAAAGATGTGACAAACAGGCTTGGAATCTGTGTAGTTCTCCCCAGATCACTGGGTTCCAGAATTAGAGGTAACTACAAAATCCTAGACATCTCCTGTTACCTAAGTATAAGACCAAGTGAATTGAATCTAAAACATCTATTTACAAATAAAGGCAGCTAGTAGACAACTGGAGGCTGGAGTCAGGAAGACCTGAATTCAAATCCAGCCTCAGACAATTACTAGCTGCGTGATCCTGGATAATTCACATTGTTTGCCTCAGTGTCGTCATCTGTAAAATGAGCTGGAGAAGGAAATGGCAAACGACTCCAGCATTTTTACAAAAAAAAAATCAAACCCAAGTGGGGTCATGAGGATTCAGACACAATTGAAAGGACTGAACAACAACAGCAACAATTTATAAATAAAGGCCATTGACTTATTGATAAATAGTCAAAAGAAAAGAATAAAGAGCTCTAAAGAGAAGAAACTATTAACTATAGGAAAGAATGCTTGAAATCCCCATCTACTTCAAAATATCTCTAACTGCATTTTTAGTGAAAACAAATAATTGGAAACAAAGCTGATAGCAAATAATTAGGAAATGGATGATCAGACTATAGGGGTAGCTAGGTAGGGCCATTGACAGAGCATTGGGCATGAAATCAGAAAGACCTTGAGATCAAATTTGGCTGCAAGCATTTATTAGCTATGTAAACCCAAGCAAGCCAATTAACCTGTATTTGACTCAGTTTCCTCATCTGTAAAATAGGGGTAAAACCTTGCAGAGTTGTTGTGAAGATCAATAGAAATAATAGTCCTAAAATTCTTAGCACAGTGCCCGGCACGCAGTAAGTGCTGTATGAACGTTAGCCATTATTTTTACATTAATATAAAAGAATAACATTGTGCTGAAATATATGATAAATATGAAGAGAGCCAAGCATGGAAAGAGTTACATGAACTGATGCAGAGTGAAGTCAGCAGAACCAAGAAAGCAACATACACAATGGCTACTGCAGCATAAAGGGAAAGGGCAATAGAAGAGAATCATGAGGGCCTGTGACAAAACGGCAAAGAAGAAGCATGCCAAAGAAGATAGAAGAGAAGACATTTTCACCCCTCCACCTCGACAGAGGTCATTGATCCATGGGCATGGACAAGGTAAAGATTTTCAGATTTTTTCAATGTTTGGATCAGTTCTGTTGATTTACCTTAATAATAGTATTTGTTACATGGGATATCTCTCTGGGGAGGGGAGAAGAGATGCAGGATGGGAAAGGATTTTCATGATTAAAAAAGATATCAACAAAAATTTTATTTAATACATGGATTGGTGAAAAGTTATTTTCTAATAAATGAGTAGTCAAAGGATATGAACAAAGAGATCTCAAAAACAAATATTCTGAACTCTTAATAGGTATATGTAAGACTGATGTTAAATAATTAAAAATATTAGAAATGTAAATGAAAATAACCCTGAGGTTTATACAAGTCAAGTGCCTAATATTTTCATAGCCTTTGACCCAGAGATTCCACTTCTGGGCTTTTATCGTAAAGTCATCATTGATCAAAAGACAGTAGTCATATCTGCCAAAGTATTTGTTGCCACTCATTTAGTGATATCAAAAAACTGGCAACAAAGTAGATGCCCATCAACTGGGGGAAAACACAATCAACTGTAGAACACAAAGGTGAGGTCAGAAATGAGCCATGTAGTGACTGCAGAGATGTTTGAGAAGCTTTCTTTGTGTTGTTGTGAATTAAAGTAAATAGAGCCAGAAAAACCCAATATAAACAATACCTACAATAAGGCAAATATAGAGAGAAACCTCTGAACAGTCGAATTGAAGGTTGCAAAATTGCAAGAAAAAAGCATGACACTGAAGAAGAGGTGTCAGAATCTACCGCATCTTTCTCTTTTGTAAAGTTGGAACAATTCCAAGTGTAGAAGAGTATGCATATTTTTAGGTCTTTTCAATGAATTGTTCTATTATGCTAATTTTTTCTTTTTTTTTTAAAAGAAATCCTCTTTATGTGGGATGGTTCTCCTTGGAAAAAAGGGGGACAGACAGAGGGGGAAGTGTAACTTATATAAAAACCAAAATATATAAATAATTTTTAAAAAAGAATGAAAAAAAGCAAATATCTCAGTGCCTTCTGACATTATCCCTGACTGTGTCATACATAGAAACTCCATAAAATATGACAAAACATTAACTTCCTCTTACATACATCATTCTAATTCCACCTTCTGTTTTATCACTATTTGAGAAGTCTATTCATAAAGTTTGCTGTGAGCAATTCCATTATTACTTGAACAAGCAACACACACACACACACACACACACACACACACACACACACATCTTGACAATTGCCACCACCACCATTGTCAGACAATGTAGTTGTGCCTCAGGGATTTACCCTTGACCCTATCCCATTTCATGTTTTGGCCAGTGATGTGGATTTAGGCTTGGAGAGCCTGGATACCAAATTGGTAAAAATTAAACAAAACTGGGAGGTGCAGGTAGAGGATTAAATGACATCAAGATAAAATGGGATCTCAACTGGCCAGAACTTTGGGCCACCAACAAGTAGGAAAACTTAATCGAAATAGCTGTAACATCTGACCCTTGGGTGAAAAATCTTATTTCACAGGACTGGGCAGGCATCATCCACACCCACGTATCAATGTAATAGAAGTTTTCTGCATGGTAAGACATAGATATGATGAATATAGGGAATTATGGGAAAAGTTTCTCTGAAAACATTCCACATGAAGTGAAAAGAATCAGGCAAACGATACACCCAGCTGCTAAAATGGAAGTGAAAAGGTGACGAACAAGGAAACAGAAACAACCAAATGCTTACTATGGTTAGCCCCAAAGAAGAGACATGAAAAGGTTCTTGCCTTTGTTCTTTACAATGATGAGGGACTACGTCTGGAACACCTTATGTGATGTCTGCTTTCTTGCATGCTTCGGTTAAGTCTGTTGAATTTTCCCTCCACTTTTTATTTTGGGTTATAGACCATAGCTCTCTGGGAAGCAAAAGGGAAGGAGTGTACTGGAAAATGAAGGCAATGTAAGAATAGAAGATAGCAACAAAACTTGATTTTTTAAAAGTTTGGGAAATATGCCAAGCCAGTAGGTCATCTCCGAAACATTTGGAGATTAAATGACCTTCGAGTTCAAAATAAGTTATCAGTGAGATAATAGTCAAGAAAGCTGCTTTTTCCTCTAAGATAGGATAGCACTGAAAATATAAAAGGCATCCCAGCATCCTCTGTTTTAGCTACATTTGGTCCCCACAGAACAATATCAGGAATGCTGTTTTCAGTTCTGAGGCTGTCATTTTGAAAAAAAGAGATGTGACAAAGCTGGAGAATAGAGAAAGCAAAGCCTGGGATGATGAGGGACCTGAAAACCATTCCATAATATGGTCAGTTGAAGAAACTTGGGCTGTTCAGCCCAGACAATAAGAGACTTTGGTGGGTGTGCTATAGAGGAGGGCAGTTGAAGGACTTTCAACAGAGAAAAGAGATTGGACTTGTTCCACTTGTTTCTAGAATTAAGAATGATGGGTGGACACTATAAAAAAGAGGGTTTAGGCTTGATGTAAGGGGGAGCATCCTGACCATTAGAACAATGTGGGCAACAGAGGCACAAATTGTATGGATGGATATAACAGAAAATCACTATGCTACAAGGAGTAATGAGTGTAAGTAAAAGGGTCAAGTCAAAACCATCCTAGCCCATTTTAGAATTGCTGCCTTTACTAGGTGAGATTATGTCTTCAATAACTCATAGGTCTTTGGGAACTAAAAGACCTTCGAGCTGGAATAATGTTGCCTGGTTATACTTCTTGGATAGGTAAAGGAAATATCACCACTTTTCCAAGGTGTTGTCTCTAAATTATTAAGCAAGTTGAGAAAGAATTGGTTTCAAAACACAGTACATATGGCTTTCTAGAACAACCGTGAGGATGAACCACCCAGTGAGGAAGGTCTTTTCCCTCACCACTCCCTATGTTGGCTAGAGGAAGATTTTGCAAGCTTTGAAAGAGCCTCCTTGTAGCTTTCCATTGGTGTCCTAACCACATTAACTTATGGCACCATCTGCAAGAGAGGCAAAGACAGCAAGATGCAGATTCACCATGCTTAAGGGGGCTTCCTGAGAAGCCCACAAATTGGAGCAAAGGACTACCAGAAACCAAGATCCAGGAGTAGGACCTCATCATGTCTTCTCCAAGTCTGAGTCATTTCCACCTGGATTTAATCATGAGAGACTTTTCACAGACTTTTTAGGGGATATTCTGTAAGGTATGTTTCTAAAATACCACTTTTTAGAAGCTACTTAAGCTTAGCTGATTTACTTCATTCTCTACTAATCATTATGTAGAAAAACACGAGGATGGGGCCTCAAACCTAAGAGCATTGGAGAAATACTCCTGAACTTTAAGGGGACCTGCCATAACTGCTACATGGGAGATGGAGATGGGAGATGTGGGAACCTGACTTGGGAGAAGGATTCTGGGTTCTAAGGATCCACAGAGCTTATAGAGACTAGATAAGGAATTCAGAGAAACATGGGAGAATTGATAGGGACTGATATGGAGTGAAGAAAGGCAGAGGAGGACAACATGTCTACAGACACTTTACTAATAGAACCAACACATGCTTTTATGAAGGGGATTTATTCTGTGAATTTTGGATTTAGTCAAAAGGCCACATTTTATGACCTAGAGGGCCACATGTAGCCTTGGGGCTCCAGGTTCTCCACCCCTGGTGTAGTAACATAAACGAACTTAACATTAAAAGACCACAAAACTCAAATGCAATAGTTGCTATTGGCCCAAAATGCCTAATAATGGGTCCAATTCCCTCACTCTTGGGGGTGGGGATTGGTGAATTTCTTTAAGATACAGACTAGTACATAATTTTAGTCAGTGTATGCATTTTGCCAAATTGGTTATTATATATTGTTTAGTTTTGTTCCTTTACAAGTGACTGTTATGGAAAGAGGGAATATTGGAAGGCAATCTGATGTAATAAATAAAACTCAACATTAAGAAAATAAGATAAATTTAATTTTGAAAAAGAGAATAATAAAATGTACTTGAATTTTAGATTGAACATGAAACCAATACATAGGATTTCTTTACTCAGAAAATGGATTTGATGACATTTTAGCTGCCAAAAGGAAATAAGTACATGTCTTCAGACACATGAAATTGTTGCTTGTCCTTTTGTTTTAAATTAAGACATGTTACCTTTTTATACCTTTTTCCCAAGCCATTAACGCAAATATTTTTTTCTAAAACCAAAAACAAAGAAAAGTTTATAACTATGCATTTTCTATTCTAAGTCTTTGTAAGTGACTAACCTTGAATGAAGTTAAACAAGGAGGGGGTTTCGTATTCTGAAAATGATGTAGATGGTACTCATTGCATGTAGCTCAAGTGCTATCATCTCTGAGATTTTTTTCACAGATATTTGCACACTCAGTGCTCTTGTTCTAGCAATGAAATCGCCTTATATCCATTGGGGTTGGGCACTTATGAAAGGGATTAATCAGTTTCTTTCAATTTGTTTACCTTCTAAATGTCCACAGCATTAAAAAAATGATATTAAAGGAGACTAAGACATTTAAGTCAACTTCATGGTGAAGAATTAAAAAAAATTGTGTGTGTATTTGTGTATTTATGTGTATGTATGTGCATATATGTATATACATACACATATGTACTTATGTACACATATATGTATGTAAATACACACATATATATACATATGCATACATATACATGTCATAAATGTAAGTATTTCTTGGAAAAGCAAATTTCTGAAAATAAGTAATTATTAACACAAGAAAATAGGAGACTATTCTTTCTCCAATACCCACAGAACTCAACACTCAAGTTATTGCCTCTTCTGCGGTTCTGGGGCACCTCACCAAGCTTTTTATTACATTTGAGCTGTTGATTCAACAACTTGTCATTGATATATTAGGAGGTTACTTTATTTCAAGGAAATGTTTCTGCATTTCTTAAACCTGTTCATGATGTGTGATCGTTGTTATTTCTAGGAGGAATGTTGGAGACAAGAGAAGCCCTAAGTTAGTGCAGATGAATTGTTTTCTTTCCCCCAAATCATCTAAGGAAATAATGGGGGGGGGAGGAAGGTGGAAAGAAATGATCACACTTATAGGAGTTAAATTACTCAGAAGGATAAGTCATTCAAAGTAGAGATTGCTTCAGCTTTGAGGTCCTGTAATAAAATTTTTTCTCATAAAAGTAATTTTTAATGATGTTCACCTGATGGAGACAACAAATTGGAATAGATCTAGTATGATTGTAACTATAGAACTCTTACAACATAAGCCAGCCTAAGAAGGTTCTCAGAGTTTTGACTGAAAAAGAAAAGGGAAGGAATTTAAGCAGAAAGTGAGAAAGAGAAAGAGTCTGCATGTTTCTATGTGTGTGTGTGTGTGTGTGTGTGTGTGTGTGTGTGTGTGTGTAGGGAGAGGGAGAGAGAGAGAGAGAGAGAGAGAGAGCAAAGGAAAAAAAAGAAAGGAGAAAGGGAGGATAATATCTCTCTAATCAAGGTTTTGTTGTCTGTCAGCCAAGCCCAATATGGGAGGAATCCCTCTAAAGTGTTTCATATTTGGCTCAGATTGAAGAGAAACACAAACATGGCTGGGAAGTATGCCATCTGTCTGCAGTTCCATGTCACATCATGCAGAGCCACATATTTCTAAACAGCAAATGTCACAAGTGTGACACTCCGCTCTATGGCACTAAAACAAGTAGACAATTCATTTTAAATTATCTAAAGATTGGCAAAAATGTTCAGCCAATTCTTAGTGTTGGATGACTAATTGGCCCTCCTGTAGTTTCTAGTACTAAGTTGTTGTTTTTTTCTTGACTGTCGATACAGAAGGGGAAGAGGAAAAGAAAGGAGAGGTGAAGACAACCATTCAAAAAAAACTTTCTCAGGGCAGCTAGGTGGAGCAGTAGATAGAGTGCCGGGCCTGGAGTCAGGAAGAGATCTCTTCCTGGGTTCAAATCTGGCCTCAGATAATTATTAGTTGTGTGACCCTTGGCAAGTTGCTCAACTTTGCCTCAGTTTCTTCATTTGTAAAATGAGCTGGAGAAGGAAATGGCAAACTCTTACAGTATCTTTGCCAAGAAAACTCCAAATTGGGTCATGAAGAGTCAGACAAAACTGAACAACAACAAATCTTAGTTTCTTAAGTACCTGTTACGGGGAGAGGCATTGCGACGGCTGCAGGGAAAACTCAGTGAATGAAAGTCTTCCCATTGGCAAAGAGCTTACCTTCTAAAAGGGGAAAAATAATGTCCAAATTGATAGAAAAATAGATAAAACTGTAAGTACAAATATATACCAAATAGTTACATATAAAGTAGTTTGAGAAAGAAGACATTGACATTTGGGTGAAGCAGTAAAGCCTTCACATAGAATGTGATGTTGTAACTGCATTTTGAAGAAACAGAGGGATTCAAGGAGGTAGAGTTGGGGAAGGAATACATTCAAGGTATGGGCGATGGCTAGTGCATAAGTGTACATTCAAGAGATGGTGTGTCTTGTGGGAGAAAATGAGGGAAATCTAGTTTGGTCTGATCTTGGAGTGAAGGAGGAAAATCATATACAGTGATGCTCAATAGTTGGGAAATGACTCCAAAGTATGAATGAAGTTAAACAGATGAGTTTATATTTGATTCTGTAGTCAAAGGGCAGCCACAGGGAGTGGTGTCATTTGGTCAGACAGGGCTTAGGAACAAGAACTCTGGCAAATGTTTGAAGGATGGACTGGAGTTCAAAGAGATTTGAGAAAGGGGGTGTGTTGGTAAGCAAAATGGGCTCCTTAGCACTTAGTTCAACCAAGGGCCCTTGAATAGTTTGGCTTTTGTTCCCTTTGAGTAATTCAGCATATTTCATTGAGCCTTACTAGGTGCTAAGCCCCAGGCCCAAACCCCTATTAGGTGTAAAACCTTAGTGGGTGTGGATTGGCAACTAAGGTGGGGCCCAAGGTGGGGCTAACTCCAGAGAGGGCATAGTTTACATGTCTGGGACAGCAGAGGCTTTTAGACCACATGGGTTTAAGTGGCCTCTTTGTGACAATTCTAGGTCACATGGGTGAGTTACATGTGTGATTCACCCTTGACATGAAAAACATATAAAACCAGGGGTTGGCCTTCTCTTCTTTGGAGCTCTTACCCACAGCAGTAGTGGCACAAGTGACTCTGGGCCAGCCATTGTTCTGAGCTCCCGGGCTGAACCTAGATGTTGGTAACTATGAATCTGTATTTGGTCTGTCTGTTGATATTTGTAATTTGTTTGTAATTTGCTCTGAAGTTCAGGGTGCTGGCTTTTTCCCCTGAACTAAGTGAATGATATTTGTATCCTGAATTGAAGTAAGCTTGTGAACCCCTTCACCTTGCTTTCCTTAGTTAAGCAGATCAAAAGAACCTATGCTTTTGCAGCGTGCTGGCAGCGTTCTTGTCGGGGTTGCATTAGTCTTTCACCCCCACAGCAACTGCTAGCCAGATTGTTGAAACAGGGGGTGGGAACAAAAGAAAAAAAGAAGAGAACAGAGGAGAAATACGGGATGTTCCTAAAGTCTGGACACATAGGCAATTGATGGCAATGTGGAGTTATTGCATCAAGTTCATGTGAATGTTGCAAAGCGCATCAACCTTTGCATCACAAATGATGGAAATCATATTGAAGATGTTATTTGCTAATATTCCAATTAAATAAAATGTGGTTGAAAATTTAATTCATTTTCTTTCTTGAAAATATGCATTTTGGCCTATGTGTCCAGACTTTAGGAACAGCTTGTAGAATGGAAGGAGGAATGGAGAAAGGGGGAGAGAGACTGATGGAATAGAGGGGGGCCAACGTCTTTTCATTTTCCTTTTGAGTAGTCCTCTGATTTATCAGTATACTCAAGGAGTTCTGGGTTAAAAAAAAGTCTGACTATGTGGTTGACAACTCGCTTGGCAAACGGAAATATTACAAGAGTGGGCTTCCCTTCAATTTCAAGATGAGGAAATAGAACCTCAGGACTTTGATTTTAGTAGAAACAAACAAGATGGTAGAAGGAACTGGATCAATTGCTGCCAGAAATCAAAATCTGAAAAGGTCATACTGGAGGTATGTTTGTCATCAGAAGCTTCCCAGAGGCCCCAAAGCACACCTCCTCACTGGGGATCTTTGGCCAAATTCTCCCTGATTTTACAGGTAAATGGAATGCTGCTCACCCTTCCCCCAAAGCTCAGTCCCTTGCTCTATCTGGTTTCCTTTCCTGATTGGCTCCAAAATGAAATCCTGCATGCTGGTGTAGTGAGAGATGTGCCACAGTTTCTGGGTCAGCATGTGCCCTCAACCAAGGAATCAGCTCTGCAAAGAAAGTAGAGGTCTTCATTTGTGCTGCTTTTAAAATTCAGAATCTCCAGATGACAATTTCTTTGAACACTAAAGTGACTAGTTCTTGTCATAATGTTGTCATAGAGACGGTGACATCAATATACTTCATGACAATCAGCCCAGCAATTTGTCTAAGGAAAACATCAGTCGTGACTCTTGAGTGTATTCCCTCTTGAGCATCTCGTTAGAATTAACTAGAATCACTTGTTATAGAGTGAAGTAAAATGAAAAGCCACAAATGCATGCCACCATCTTGGCATTCTGGACTAGCTGTAATATTTCTGCTTAGGGTCAGCCAAGATACTCTAATCACTGATGGTGCTCCAGGGGTTGCTAGGCACCACTTTTTTCTTTTCCCAAGTGCTTCATATTTGTTCACAGCAGTCTCTTCAAGCCATAGATTTTGTTTTATTTTGTTAAATCATTTTGGGGTTTTCAAGAGTGGTGTCATGGTGACCATTCTGGAGTGTGGATGCCTTCTTGTATAATGTTCATACCTCATGCTCTTATTTAAAGGTCTCCAGACTAGAAAGCTGAAAACAGAGCTTCTATAGCCATTATCATTTTTTCTTTTGATATGACTGAAACATCCTCTGCATTAGCTTCAGGGATGGCTATTCAGGTGAGCACCCAATGGGGCATTTTAAATGGGCCACTGAGGCCTGGAAAGTATATGAATCTTACCAGGCTGGAAGGGAAGAGGCCAATTGTCTGGCATCTTCTGGTTTTCACAAGCTGCCTTTCACTGGCTTTGGGCACCCTCATTTCAGATACAGCTCCAGCAAGACAAGTCTAAATAAGAAAGATCATTTCTCCGTCTATTCTAACACAAATAAATATCTGAGAGACCACATACATCATTCAACTGTTTCCATTTTCTATCAAATGCCCAGGCATTTGTATGCATTAGAAAATCCTAATTTCTCTATGTTTTACTGTCTTTCCTTCACATCCTTTCAGTCATATAGCCATCTAGGAATGTCATTGCCATCTACCTGCTCCTGGGGCCTGCCTTGAGCACATCCTTCCTCATCTGGACCAATGTCTTGTACATCACACATCCACCTCCACCCTGGGCCCTCATATCTTTGAACTATATAAAAATATACAAGGTATATACCAGTTGACTTACTGGGGGAGGAATGAGGTTTGTTAATGGTAACTGGGGAATTAGGAAAGAGGTCATGTATAATTATGTGTGAGTTGAACCTTGAAGAAGATAAAACATTTTAATCAGGTGAGGGGAGGTATACACATTGAGAGGTTTAGACATTTGCTCAGGGTCACACAGCTAGTAAGTTTCTGGGACTAAAGTTGAAATCAGGTCTTCCAGACTCCAGGACCAGCACTCTATTCACTGTATCACTGTGATATCTCTAAGAGTTCAATTGGAAAGGAGGTAGAGCATGCCAAACATGACAGCTTGCCAGTGAGAAGGCATGGGAATCGCAGAAGGTATGCATGTGTGAGCAGTATAGCTGCCTGTAGAGTGGAGGGGAAGGGAATAATATCAAAACATGACCGAGTGCATAAGTTGTGGAAAGGTTGGGAAGGGCTTGAGATGCCAAACAGAGGAATTTCAATTTGATCCAGTGGATAAAGGTGGCTACTGGACTTTGCAAAGAAAAGAAAAGACATGGTGACACAGGCTGAAGAAAATCATTTGGGCCAGGGGAGAGTATTGAAACAAGCAGAGACTGTTAAGATCCCTTCAATAATCCAAGTGGGAGGCAGTGAAGTAAACTTAGATGGTAGTAACATCAGAGCAGAGAGAAGGCCATGGAGGTAAGGGATAAGGAGTAGAAGCAATGATATTGGGCAATGCATTTCTTTTGTAATGAAGGTGAGAGAGGAGTCAAGAATAACTTTGAAATGGAACACTTTCTTTCTCTACCCCAAATTCTTCCATGGCTCCTTATTGTCTCTAGGATCCAATTGGCAACTTCTCAGCCTCCCGTTGGAAGCCTACAATCTGCTCACCTGATGACCTTGCCAACCTTATCATACATTCCTCAGCCTCTCACATTTGGTGTTCCTCCCATGATGGATTTCTCCCTGCTCCCTAAACTGAATGTGTTGCTATCTCCTGCTCTAAGCCCCTCCTACCGATGGATGGCACAGCACCCTCAACACCCAGATTTTGCCTTTCAGAATCTTTATTTCCCTGAAATGCTCAAGGGACTGAAAGAACTCTTCCATAATGATGTGCCTTAATGTTAGCTTCCTCCTCAAAGTTTCCCAAAGCACCCATGGCTAAGCTTTCTCTCCCTCTGCCACCCCCTGCCTCTGATGTAATTTCCTGTAGAACAATCGCTAGCCCTTCTGTGGTCCTTCAAGACCTTCACATCACTTTCTAAAGATTATCTCAATGGATCCTCAGAACAGTTCTGGGAAGTCAGGGCTGTTACTGTACCCATTTAACAGATGAAGAAAATGAGGCATAAAGAAGTCCAGGGTCAAACAGCTTGTCTGTGTCTGAAGTAGGATTTAAACACAGGTCTTACTGACTCCAAGACCTGCATTCTACCCAGTGTCCTAGCATAGTGTAACTCCCCCTTCCTTACACACATGTATTCACACAATACACAGTTTCTTGGCAGAAATGATTCCATTTTTTTGACTTTTCCCTAGTATCTGTATGCCTGGAATGTCCTACCCTTCCCGAACCTTCCCTCTTCATTTCTTTGGATATTTTTCAGCAATCTGCTGAAAGCCCGTCTTGAGAGCAGGGACCACATTTTTGTCTTTTTTTAATCTCCAGCCCTAAGAACATACTTCACACACAATGCCTTTTGATTAATTTTTAAAGTCTTGTCACCCAAACAATGATCTTAGATATTGCAGATGCTTAGTAGATATTTGTCAAACCAAACAGGATGTGGCAAATAAAGACATGCAAAATGCTTTGCGTAGATAATGATATTTGATGATAATAACTATTGTTAGAATTTATATAGTGCCTTAAGGTTTGCAAAGCCCTTTATAAATATTACCTCACTTTATCTTCATAATAGTCCAGTGAGTTAGTATAGCATTAATACCCCCATTTTATAGGTGAAGATATTGAGGTAGGGTATGAGTGACTTTCTCGGTTCACGTCCAAGTGATCCTGATTCAAATTACAACATTCTGCATACTCTCAGTATCTGCCTCTGATTTTTTAATAGGGTTCAAGTAGGTCACTACAAGTTTGTTGTTATTTGTTGTTGTTGTTGTTGTTTTTTTTGGGCAGGGCAATTGGGGTTAAGTGACTTGCCCAAGGTCACACAGCTAGTACATGTGTCAAGTGTCTGAGGCCGAATTTGAACTCAGGTCCTCCTGACTCCAGGGCCAGTGCTCTACTCACTGCGCCACCTAGCTGCCCAAGTTTGCTGCTATTTGAAAACTACTAGGATGCACAATTTTGCCCACCAGGGTCAGTAGAACTGAATAGCCCCAAATATACATATTACAACTTGTAGAGATGGGCTTACCAAGAATAGAGGTTATGGATGAAAAGTTTCAATCACTATTTTGCCTTTTTTTTGAGAAGGGGGTCAGGTGACCAGACCTATGTTTTTCTGATGTAGGGAATGCTCACTGATGAAGTGAAGTAACTCTTTCAAGATTGTGTGATGGAATAGATTGGAACCCATGTCTTCCTGAATCTGAGCCCCCTTTATCCACTGTGGCATTCTGCTTCTCATGCATATTATGTTCCAATTCCACATTTCAGATACTAGCTTACTTGACAAATCATTGAATGTAATAATATATATGTTAATTGGGGAAGAGAAGAGAAAGAAAACAACATCAGTGTGAACCCTGTTATGCTCTCTAGGAATAAGATAACTATGTTGTTGACATAACACTTTTCAGAGAGTTGAAAATGACAAAGACATTGTTTCAAAACATCTCTAAAGAGCCATTCTTATGAGTCTTGGAATTGTTGAGGGCTCCACAGAGAGGGAAACACCAACTCCATCCAGTCCAAGCTTCCTTCCTTTCATTCTGGTTGGGCATGATGGATAAGTGAATCCTCCTCCTCTGGAATCTTCTGCATGATGAACACTCTAAAGCATTGAGTCATCTTGATGGATCAACCAGTCAATAAGATGGATCATCCTCATGAAAAGCTATGTCTGAATGGGAGAAATCAATCAATATTGGAATAAATTGTGACTGTGACTAATATCCCTAGTTATCTAGTTCAAAAAGTCCAGAAGAAAGTTTTGAAAATGACCAATTTGATGAAATTCCACCATTTTCTCTAAATTCGATCTAGGTTCCTAGAACCCTCCTCTGCATCTCTGTGGTTCATTCTGCCCATGGGGATTTTTTTTACTATGCCAAGACTCACATTAAGCATTGTAAGTTACTGAAAATTCTTCCTGACTTTAATGATTTTTTAAATGTATTAAGCTATGTTTAAACTTTAACCATGGAAAAACTTGCTTGGTAAATCAGAAGAGAATTTCCAAAATTAAAATGTGTGATAGTAATTTTAACAATTTCTATTTATCTAGCTTACTAAAGGTTGCAAAGCATGCTTCATATATCCTCTTTGATACTCCCCACACCCTGCAGAGGTATATGCTATTATTACCCCGATGCCATACTGCTATCCTATATTGATAAGGCTAGTTTATAATATGGAATGATTCTATGAAGGAAAAATGGTAATTATTCCACTTGAGGTGAGCTGGTAGAAAGAGCAATGGGCACAGTCAGGAGATTTGGGTTTTCATCCTTGACCTGCTACAAGATACTTTTGTTACATATGTGTGACCTTAAATAAGTCAATCCCCTTCTGGGGCTATGCAAATGAGATCACTGAACTAGATAACCTCTGTCTTTGTTTCCATTACCTGTATCCTCCAGGATTCTCTAGGTATCAATCATACCCACTTACTGTGCATCAAGACTATTAAAAGCTTTAATATAGCTTATTGGGCCATGTAATAACTTGCATGAGACACTTGCCACCAAAGACTGTCTGGTTCTTTCCATTAATTGGCCATATACTAGGCTTGAAGTGGGTAAGTGAGTCCAGAGCCCATGACAACACTGTAGATGAAATGGGAATTTTATGGACCTAATCAATGCCAAAAGAAAGTTTCAGAGAAAAGAATGTCCTGAAGTTGTGACATAAAAGATCTGAGTGGTCTAGTTTATGGGAGAAAAAGCCACTGCCTCTTGATATTTTGTAGGTCAATGGGGTATCTTAAAATTCACAGGAAAGAATGTATTTTTGATATAGTTGATTAAAAAGCCACGTATACAGTAAAGCAACCACCACAGGGTCCACTAAACATTTCTGGCCTTGATTGGTAGCTTCTTAGCATCATCAAAGTTTTTGTGCCCTTGGCACTTGTGCCAAGGGCATCCAGCTCTCCAATTCAATCATAATGGGTCCCATCTGAAGAGGGGAATGGGAAAGTATTCATTATCTTTCTTCAGGATTAATCCACAGCCAATGGGCACTTGGAGTTGGGAAATTCAGCAGACTTGATTTCTCTATTTCACCTAGGTTGGAAATACAGCATCCTTTCACAGACTCAGTCCCATTCTTGATGGTTCTGGGAACTTTTACCTGTTTTATTTCCTAAATGGTCCAATTCAACCCTCCTCTGGGAGCCTTGTGGGCTTTTGCTCCTGAGGACTATTTGTATTGATTCCGGACTTGGATTGGACACCGAGTCACCTTAGTTTATTATAGACAGGACTTCCAAATAAAACCAACCCACCAGTCCCAGCCTTCTGGAAAAAAGGGATTATAAGTGGAGGATACCATGCCTAGCTCTCATAAATGATTATTTAAAACAAACAAACAAACCCAAAATTGAGTTTGAATGGAATTACTTACTTCATTATAAACTTGTTTAATATAAAACAAGTTTTCAATTATTTTTATTATGACCTGGAGATACATAAGCTTTTCATATACAAACGAACAGAAAAAAGAAATTACATCTGAATCCATGAATCCCTATTTCTGAATCCATGAATCCCTATTACACATAGTTTGGGTTTTGATAATGTTTGTACCAAAAGATTAAATTCATTCATTCATTCATTTATCAATTCATTTATCTACTTATTCATTCATAGTAAATATTATTCCATTTTGGTATGAAATGGTGAAATATAATAGTGGAATCACTTTGTTAGGTACGTTAGCTTAACTGTTTTTAAAGCTATGTATATGAATATGTATGTATGTACATAGGAAAATATAAAACATTGACTTTGGAGGCTTTTCTCTTGCAGAGCCATTTCCTAAAATTGTCTATCTATTTTATTATTGTTTAGCAGCTACATAGGTCAGTTTCCATAGTAGCCAAAGAAGTCATGTGATTCTTTGTTTGTTGGTCTCCAGAATAGACTGAATTTTCACAGTTGAAGCATTGGTATCCATATCCGGGCTGTCACACACTCAACTGTCTTCACCCAAGACATCATAAATCCTTCCAAGGTCAGATCTGCCTGTCTCCTTCCTCTTCCTCTTGCTTATGTTTGGAAAAGGTTAAGTGAGGAAAAAAATGCCACAGGTGACAGTCAGATATGAAGCTAACCATCTCTACTAAACTTCTCTGTGTGGTAGGGAAAGCAGGTGCCCTAGAGCATCTGAATCTCCTTGATAATAATTTGAACAATTCCCAGGTGCCTACATTGGTCCAGTCCAGTAACCTGGGAGAACAAGAAGACAGGTAGGAAAGGAAAATATCTCAGTTATTCTATTTAACAGAATCAGAACCCAGACTCAGGGTTGATGGCGTTGGAGTAGGAGAATGAAAGTTTAGCCTGGAGAGCCAAGATGGCAGAGTAAGTAGTAATTCACTGTCATCCTCCTTTATTGACCTTGAAAAACCCAGAGAATATTGTCCCCGGAAAAATCCTGGAATAGTGGAACTGGAAAGACAAGGAATGGTGGTCTCTTAGCTCAGGAGTCCAGGGGGAGTAACAGGAAAGGTCCCTCTCACTGTTGCTGAGGGAGACCAGTACAAGATAGGAGGCCTCTTAGCAAGCCGGCAGCAAGCCCTATCTCAGTGGACAAGTGGGAGACCCTGAGGCCCAGAGTAGGGGAGCAGGCAAGCACCAATACCAGGCATACACCAGCCACCACCACCAGCTCCAGCTCAGCACAAGGTAAATTAGCAGACCACTGAAACCTCTAGCTGCCAGCACAAGGCCTTATCTCCCAGCACAAGAAGCCTGGGACAGGGCCCCCTGGGCCCCAGAAGCAGAGATCAACTTTAAAAGCCAGACAAAAGGCAAACCACATGAGCAAAAAGGAACAAAGGAAAACAATGACCATAGAGAAGTATCTTGGTGATAGGGAAGATCAAAACACAAATTCAAAAGAGGACAACATTGTCAATTTACCCACATCTGAAACCCCAAAGGGAAATCTGAACTGGTCTCAAGCCCAAAAAGCCTCCTTGGAACAACTCAATAAGGATTTTAAAAATCAAATAAGAGCAGCTGAAGAAAAAAAAATGAACATTTCCTTTAAAAACACAATTGACAAAATGGAAAAAAATATACTGAAGAAAACAATTCCTTCAAAAGTAGAATTGGCCAAATGGAAACGTAGGTAAAAAAGCTAACTGGAAAAAACAATTTGTTAAAAATTAGGATTGGCCAGTGGAAGATAATGACTCTATGGAACATCAAGAATCAGTCAAGCAAAATCAAAAGAATGAAAAAATAGAAGACCTAAAATATCCCAGTGGAGAAACAACTGACCTGAAAAATAGATCCAGGAGAGAACATTTAAGAATTATTAGTCTACTTGAAAGTCATGTTGAAAAAGAGCCTGAACAGAATCTTTCAAGAAATCATCAAGGAAAACTGCCCTGAGGTCCTAGAACCAGAGGGTAAACTAGTAATCAACAGAATCTACTGATCACCTCTAGAAAGAGACCCAAATTGAAAACACCAAGGAATATTGTAGTCAAATCCCAGAATTATCAGATAAAGGAGAGAATACTTCAAGCAGCCAGAAAGAAAGAATTCAAATATTGTGGAACCACAGTCAGGATTACACAGGACCTTGCACCTTCTACGTTACAAGATAGAAACATGATACTTCCTTAGGCAAAGGAGCTTGGATTACAACCAAGGATCAAGTACTCAGCAAAACAGAACATAATTTTTCAAGGGAAGATATGAACATTCAATGAAATAGAGGCCTTCCAGACTTTCTTGATGAAAAGACTAGAGCTCAATGGAAAATCTGATCTTCAAATATAAAACTCAAGAGAGGGATAAAGAAGTAAACAGGAAAGGAAAACAAAAACAAAACCAAAATGAAATATGTTATTCAATATGGGCAAACTGTTTACATCCCTACATGGGAAGATGATGCTTTTGACTCTTGAGAATTGTATCTTTATTACTACATCTAGAAGGGATGTACATAGACAGAGAATGATGGGAATGGGTTCAGTTGATTTGATGTGATGATAAAAACCTAATTATGTAGTGAAAAAATTGTAGAGAGAAGAGGAAAGGAGGAGGCAGAAAAGGGTAAATTCCATCAAATGAAGAGACACAAAGACATATTACAGTAGAGGGAAAGAAGGGAGGGAGATGAACATTGTTTGAACTTCATTCTCATCAGATTTGGCTCAAGGAGGGAATAACATACTCAGTTATAGAAATCTAACTTTGCCTATAAGCAGCTGGAGGGGAAAGGAGAAAGAAAAGGGAGTCAGGGATAGAAAGGATGGAAGAAGTCCTAAGGGAAAAGAGAAAGAAAAGGGAGAGGGGCAGATAGAAGGGAAGACAGATTAAGGGAGGCAGTGGTCAAAAGCAAAACTCTAGTGAGGAGGAAAAGGAAGAAAAGAGAAACAGAAGCATAAACAAGGGGAAAGTGACAGATAACAATCATAACTGTGAACTTGAATGGGATGAACTCTCCCATAAAATGGAAGTGTATGGCAGAAGGCATTAAAACTCATAATCCTACATTATGTTGTTTACAAGAAAAAAAACATTTGAAACAGAGAGATACACACAGGGTAAAGGTAAAATGTGGGAGTAGAATATATTATGCTTCAGCTGAAGTTGAAAAAAGGGGGGAGGGTTAGCAATCCTGATCTCAGACAAAGCAAAAGCAAAGATAGAACAAATTAAAAGAGATAAAAAAGAAGCTACATAATGCTAAAAGGCACCATAGACAATGAAGTAATATCATTACTAAACATATATACACCAAGTGGTATAGCATCCGAATTCTTAGAAGAGAAGTTAAGGGAGTTACAGGAAGAAATACACAGCAAAATTATGCTAGTGTGGGACTTCAACCTCCCGCTCTCTGAACTAGATAAATCTAACCAAAACATAAACAAGCAGGAAGTTAAGGAAGTGAATATAATTTTTAGAAAAGTTAGATATGATAGACTCTGGAGAAAATTGAATGGGGATAGAAAAGAATATGCCTCTTTCTGAGTGCTACATGGAATGTACACAAAAAATGAACATATACTAGGGCTCAAATTGTCACAATCCAATGCAGAAAGGCAGATATATTGAATGGATCCCATTCAGAGCATGATGCAATGACAATTATATGAAATAAAGGGCCATGGAAAGAAAGAATAACAATTAATTGGAAACTAAATGATCTAATCCTAAAGAATGAGTGGGTCAAATAACAAATCATAGAAATAAAGAATAACTTCATCCAAGGAAATGAAAATAATGAGACAACACAATAAAACTTATGGAATGTAGTAAAAGCAGTTCTTAGGGCAAGTTTTATATCTCTAAATGGTAGTATGAATAAAATAGAAAAAGAGGACAACAATGAATTAGGCATGCAAGTAGAAAAGCTAGAAAATGAACAAATTAAAAATCCCCAATTAAATAACAAATTATAAATACTGAAGACATAGGAGAGATTAATAAAATAAAATTTAGAAAATTATTGAACTAATAAAATTAAGAACTGGTTTTATGAGAAAAAATAAACAAACTTTTGGTTAATTTGATTTAATAAAGAAAGAAGTGAACCAAATGACCAGTATCAAAAATGTAAAGGGTGAATTCACCACCAATGAAAATGACATTAAAACAATAATTAGGAAATATTTTACCCAACACTATGCCAATAAATTTGACAATCTTAGTGAAATGGATGAACTTTTACTAAAATATAAATTGCCCAGATTAAGAGAAGAGGAAGTAAAAAAACTTAATAACCTCATCTCAGAAAATGAAATTGAGGAAGCCATCAATGAGCTCCCTAGGAAAAAAATCTCGAAGGCCAAATAGATTTACAAATGAATTCAATCAAACATTTAAAGAGCAATTAATTCCAATACTATATAGACCATTTGGGAAAATAACCAAAGAAGGAGCCCTACCAAATTACTTTTATGATACAAATGTGGTTCTGATACCTAAACCAGGAACAGCCAAAACAGAGAAAGAAAATTATAGACCAATTTTCCTAATGAATATTGATTCAACAATTTTTAAATATGATATTAGCAAAAAGATTACAGGAACTTATCATGAAAATAATATACTTTGAACAGGGAGGATTTATACCAGGAATGCAGGGCTGGTTCAGTATTAGGAAATCTATCATCATAATGGGTCATGTCAACAATAAAACTAAGAAAAAATATATAATTATCTCAATACATGCAGAAAAAGCTTTTGAGAAAATACAATATCCATTTCTATGAAAAACACTAGCGAGCATAGGATTAATTGGAGTCTTCCTTAAAATGATAAGTAGCACCTACCTAAAACCATCAGCAAGTATTATATGTAATGGGGATAAACTAGCATTTCCAATAAGCTCAGGGGTGAAACAAGGATGTCCATTGTCACCCCTGTTATTCAATTTGGTACCAGAAATGTTAGCTTTAGCAATAAGAGAATTAAAAGAAATTGAAGGAATTTGAAGAGGCAAAGATGAAACAAAGCTATCACTCTTTCTTGATGATATGATGCTATACTTAGCGAATCCTAGAGAATCAACTAAAAACAACTACTCAAAATAATAAAGAGCTTTAGAAAGTTGCAGGATATAAAATAAACCCATAAAAATCATAGGCATTTTTATATATTACTCACAAAGCCCAACATAAAGAGATGCAAAGAGAAATTCCATTTAAAGTAAGTGTAGACATTATAAAAATATTTAGGAGTCTACCTGCTGAAACAAACCCATGAACTGTATGAACAAAATTACAAAACACTTTTAACACAAAGTGAGATCTAAATAATTGGAAAAAAATCAGTTGCTCATGGGTACACTGAGCTAATATAATAAAAATGACAATTCTACCTAAATTAATTTACTTATTCAGTGCCATATCAATCAAACTAACAAAAATATTTTATAGAGCCAGAAAAAATAACAACAAAATTCATTTGGAAGTAGAATACATTCAGAATATCAAAGGAATTAATGAAAAGAAATGCTAGAGAAGGTGGCCTAGCCATACCAGATCTTAAAGCAGCTATCCTCAAAACCACTTGGTATTGGCTAAGAAATAGAGTGGTTGATCAGTGGAATAGTTTAGGTACACCAGACACAGTAGTCAATGATTATAGTAATCTACTGTTTGATCAACCCAAAGACTCCAGCTTCTGGGTTTAAGAACTCACTATTTGCCAAAAAAAAACCCTACTGAGAAAACTGGAAAATAGTATGGCAGAAAGTGGGCACAGACTGACATCTGACACTGAATACTAAAATAAGTCATAATGGGAACACACTTTACATATAAAGGCTGATAATACAAATAAACTGGGAGAGCAAAGAATAGTTTACCTGTCAGATTTATAGAGAATGGAAGAATTTATGACCAAACAAGAGATAGAGAACATGATGAAGTACAAAATGGATAATTTTGATTACATTAAATTAAAAAAAAAGTTTTTCACAAAGAAAGTCAATGTAACCAAGATTAGGAAGGAAGCAGAAAACAGAAAGATTTTTTACAACCAGCATCCCTGATACAGGCCTCATGTCTAAAAATATCTAGAGAACTGAGTCAAATTTATAAGAATACAAGTCATTCCTCTATTAATAAATGATCAAATTATATGAATAGGTAGTTTTCAGATGAAGAAATTAAAGCTACCTAGTTATATAAAAATGCTCTATATCACTATTGATTAGAGAAATGCAAATCAAAATAATTCTTAGGTGCTACATCACACCTCTCAGATTGGCTAACATGACAAAATAGGAAAATGATAAATGCTGGAGAAGTTGTGGGTAAATCAAAACACTATCACATTGTTGGTGGACTTGTGAAGTGGTCCAACCATTTTGCAGAGCAATTTGGAACTATGCCTGAAAGGCTATAAAAATGTGCATACCCTTTGACCCAGCAAAACTAATTCTAGGGCTATATCCAAAAGAGATCATACAAATGAGGAAAGGACCCACATGAACAAAAAATATTTGTAGCAGCTCTTTTTGTGGTGGCCAATAACTAGAAATTGAGGGGATGCTCATTAATTGGGGAATGGATGAACAAGTTGTGGTATATGGATGTAATGGAATACTATTGTGCTACAAGAAATGCTCAGCAGATAGGCTTCAGAAAAACCTGGAAAAACTTACATGAACTGATACTGAGCGAGATGAGCAGAACTTGGAGATCATTGTAAACAGTAACAGCCACATTGTGTGATCACTGACTTTGATAGACTTCGCTCTTCTCAAGATTCTAAGACAAATCCAAAAGGCTCACGATGCAAAGTGCTATCCATATCCAGAGAAGAACTACAGAGTCTGAATGCAGATTGAAGCATATCATTTGCTATCTGTCTCTTTTTATTTTGTTTTGTTTCTTCTTTCATTGGTTCTAATTCTTCTTTAAAGATGATTAATGTGAATAACGGTTAATATGAATGTATATGTAGAGCCTATATCAGATTGCACACCATCTTTGCGAAGGGGGAGGGGAAGGAGGCAGAGAAAATTAAAACTCAAAAGATTGTGAAACTGAATGTTTAAAACTAAAAATAAATAAATTAATTTATTTAAAAAAAGTTTAATCTGGAAAGAATAATAATAATAACATTAATAGCTAACATTTATAAAACTTACTATGTGCCAGAAACCATGCTAAGTTCTTTCCAATGGCCCTCTCATTTGACCCTCATGGTGCTATTATCACTATTTTACAGATGAGGGACCTGAGGAAAACATGTCAAATGACTTGTCCAGGGAAACACAGCTAGTATGCATCTCAGGTCAGATATGAACTCAGGGCTTCCTAGCTAAAGTTACAATGCTCTATCTACTGCACAAATTAGCTGCCCACAAAAAGAAGGAAATGCTCAATGGAAGTTAATACTTGTGGAAAGTGTGGGCTGGAGAGAGGGAATTAGAATACGGCTCTGGAGATGGTGTCAACAATAGAAGTATACTAAGAGTTGTGTGTGGGGGGTAGAATCAGCGAATGGGCTCCTGAGAGGGTAAGTACAGAGCTTCAGCCGTGCACTGAAAAATGTTTTGAGTGAAATTTTATATAGCTGTGTTTTAGGTCCTAGAACAGGTCCCCAAAATATACCAGAGTTATAGATTTATAGCTGTAATGGAACTAAGAGGTTATCTGGTCCAACCCTTTCATTTTACTGAAATGGAGTAAATTTCATTTCACTGGAAATTGAGGTCCAGAGAATAGAACTGGCTTGCCCAAGGTCATACAGTTGGTAAGCAGAAGTGGCAGGATTCGAACCCTTCTCTTAATGACTCAGTTCTACCATAACCTCTTTCCTCAAAGAGCCAAGATAAATGATGGTAATTAGAGTGTCTTCTCCAATATATTTGAATGATGTGTATCTGATCACCTAGTTTTGTTTCATAAAGAGAATGATACAAATGGGACAGTCAGGCACTAGAGCATGGAGCATGGATGATGGCACCATGACAAGGTAATTGACAATAACAATGACAAAAACAACAACAAAGAATCAACTCCTTGGATACTGGAAGTTTTGTCACAGGTGAGGGTTAAAAAATAGGAAAGAAAATGTTTACAATGAATGGTACAATCTATGGTGATGCTAACAGTTGTAGGATTCCAAGTAAACCTGGAGAAAGCAATGACTTCATATGTTGGTATTTTATGTTGTCAACATAATAAAGATAAAATGGGAAAACAAGTAAGCCCTTTTCAAAATAAAAGTAAAGGGATAACCTTTACAGGACAAATGGTTTTCAATTACAGAACAGAAAATGGAAACTTGAATAAGAGGATAAATCTAATTTCAATTGAACAGGTTGAAATTATCCACCTAAGATAGTAACATGTTTACAAATAGGTAATTCTTGTTCTACTCTTTAGAGGAGGATGCTGTGTACTGAGGTTGATGTCTTTGTTAATGAATTATGGATCAGGAAGATGGAGACAGTATTTACCAGCTGGTTTAATTAGCCATCCTGTGCTAAGTGCTTCATTCAAATGAACATACTGATCAATGATGAGATTCTGTGTTCCTAACAATAAATAAATCTTTAAGAAGTTAAAACACAACCGATTCAAAATGTCACAGAAAAAATGGCAAGTTATCAGTTCATTTCTATTTAAAAGTTGGTACATGCGTTCTGGAAAAAAAATGATTAAAACATTTTCCTTCTTAGTATATATTTCTTCCAAATTCATTTATGACAGAACTCTTGGTTCATTAGTCTACATGCACATTAAAAAAGCAGATATTGTCAGTCTAACATTTTTAGAATATTTGGAAATTTTCAATTGCAGAAACATAATAAGGATTTGGAGCAAAATGGGGGCTCAGGGAACATATCATAGCATCATAGATCTAGGAATGAAAGGAACTTCAAAGACCACCTAATCCAAAACCTTTATTTTGAGAATTAGTATGAGGCTGATTGGACAGAAATTAATTGAGCCAAGGACCAGAAGCCAAGATGCCTGACCCTAAATCTAATAGTCTTTCCGCTGTAAAACACTCCACAATTAAAAAGCACAACACAGTTCTGAGGATCCTTACTTCTTAACATTAGGGGGAAGAGAATGTAAAGTACAGAATAGGAGGATGTCTGTCATCTGTGGTCTCCTCCAACTCTGAGAGTCTGTTAGCAGGAATCATATATGCATGATGGCAGGAATGTGAGAAGAGATTTAAGCTGGATCTAAGGAAGGGAACATGGGTGAATATTGAAAGAAAGGTAGATAATTGTTTTAGATGGTGTAATAGCTAGTGAAAAGGGTGTGTCCCAGCACATAATGGTTGTTAGCTGACCTTTTTTTCTGAAGAGGACAATAGTAGAACTATGCATGCTTGATTTCCATGGGAATTATCATCTTTTGGATATGGAAGAATTCAGAATGGAAAAAAAAATGGCTTCAGGAATGATACTCAATGGGATGGACCAATGAAAACACTGTGACCCAGTTAGGTTTTCCACAGCCACCTGGCTTTTGAGAGCCATTTGCCAAGCTTCATCAAGTGATCATTAAAGTGACACCGTAATCCCATGACTCTGAATGTGAACATGATGATGAGAAAAAGGCTGCAGAGCCCTGGAGGTTGGGGAGGGAAAGCAACCAGGCAACATCAGAATTACTATGCTAACCAGTACCTTCTAACAGATGCAGTGTTGGCAGTGGTCAAGGGAGGAACAGAGATGGAGGAAAGTATTTCCCAGTTTCATGCTTTCTATGCTCATTATGGAGGGCTGGTGACTGAAGGCTGCAAACCCCTGGTCAGGCATCCAGATGGTGTTCTTCAGCAGAATGTTAAGCAGAGTGGTCATATATGAAATACATACCATGATCTCCTTGTTCTATAATGCTAATGTATACCATGGTGTGAAAATAACAGTGCTACTTTGGCCTCTGAGAAAAACATTTTAAAACAGAATGAATCACAGTACTGCTTCTGGATAAAGAATAAATGGAGGTTACTGTTGAAATTCATCTACAGTCACCAATGTGAGTGTGTGTGTGTGTGTGTGTGTGTGTGTGTGTGTTTTAATGTTTCTATATTCAATAGAATGACGTGGCTCAGTTTTGCACCTCATCTACACAATCCATAATTTCCCCATGGCCCCAACTCTAGTGCAGCTTCAGATCAAATCATCAGTAGAATTGACTTTCTGGCCACTGGAATGTTTGCATACTATATTTTTCTTTAACCTGTCAACAGGAAGAACAGTTTAATACGTCAATGGGTGCATGACTTCATGGATGTGAGCACATCCTCTATTTGGAATATGTTTGATTTAGCCCTTGATAGAAGAAATAGAAGTGGATGGATATAACTTTGGATTGGTTATCTTCCAAGCTTATCCAAGGGGCTCTGCCCCAGGCAGGGCCACATTTAGAAGGCTGAGTAATTGCTACTAAAGAAAGGGTGACCAAGGAGTGGTAAGGCTCAACCATTGATCCTCCTAGGCAAAGTTCCCAGTGCCCTGCACCAGAGTCTAAGGAAGTCAGAACCAGGCATCAACTCTTTCCACAACTTGTCCCAGATTCCTATGCCCTGAGTGCTTTCCAGGACATGGGTGGGAATGAGAATGGTAAGTAGACCACCTTTCAAATCTTTGTCCCAACAAAGAGAATACTAATTGGGTAAAGAAAAGATGGAGGGAAGGGAAAGAATGGGGCTGCCCTGGTTGTAAAAGGAGACATATCTCCCCACCTGGGAAAATTCAGATCTCTCTTGGGGTGAGGAGGAGATAGCCTGTTAATATCAGTAATATATTGCTGGAAGCTTTCACCAAAAAAAGAGTGAGATGGAACATTGTGGGAAATAGTTTTATATAATGGAAAATTCATTCTCTGGAGTCAGATGCCCTGGGATCAACTTCTGCCTCTGATGGATGCTGCCTGAGGGACTTGGGCAAGTCACTTCCTATCTCTAGAACACATATTGTTCATCTGAAAAAATAAAATGATTGTGCTATATATGTGCTACATTGTGTTCATTTTACTCTAGATCTATGGTTCTCTTAATTCCATTCCCCCTCTTATGAGTAGCCTCTTTGTCTTTGTCTCCCCCAAAGTGGAAGGAGGTATTTGATGACTGGAGGCATAGGAAAGACATTGCTTAAATATTACATGGCTCCTGGCAATGTCTTTCCTTCTGTGACCCTTTCTCCTATTTACAACTTGAGTTGGCTCCAGTATGCATTTGTCTTTCCCTCCTGCAACAGGTTTTTAGGTAATCCACAACTCTCATAATCTTCATGGTTTTGTGGCAGGTCTTTGCCCTATTCCTATCAATACCACCCCAGGTCTCTCTAAACATTATCAGCAGAAAGGGATATCAGGAAGTCTGATGCATCCAGAAAAGGACAGTGGTGGTGGCAGAGAAAGGGGTGCCTTATCACTCATCACCTCCCACACCCACCTATCTAAGGCCACATGGTCTAACATCTAAATAGGCAGGAATGGGCCAAATGGAAAAGTTTCTCCCTGTTTGTAGTAGTAATTAAGGTGGGACTTTTTGTTGTTTACCTTTACTGATTCTGGCCTTTGTTTGAATGGAGCAGATTAAGTGGGATGTTTTTGTATTTCTCAGCACTGAGACAATTGAAAGCCATTGATCTGTATCTGATATGATATTGGGGGTGGGGAACTTCTCCATGCTCAGCCTGGATGAGATCCAGGCCCTAGGGGCCCTGAACAGGATATATAAGCACAAAGGTTAGTGTTCTCTCTTGGAGCCCTGAGCCACAGTAGGAGTGGTGCATGACTCTTATAATGAGCTCCTTGGATGTACACCCAGATGTTGACTTGTATTTGGTCTGTAATTCAGGGTGCTGGTTTTTTCCCCTGAACTAAGCAAATGATATTTGTATGCTGGATTAAAGTAAGATTGTTAACCCCTTAACTTTGCTATCCTTAAGTTAAGCAGATCAAAAGGACCTGTTTTGGCAGCTTTCTGGTTGCTGGTTGTTGGTGGATGTTATACCCCCACAGAAACTGCTAGCTGGATTGTTGAAACACTGTCTCCCACTCTTCATAGTCAATTCTGAAGAAAAAGCTAGTTATATCCCTTACTCCCACTTTCCCTCCTGTTCATTTCTCAGACCTTTGCAACATGTCTCAGGCCCTCCTTGTTCAACAGAACCTTCTGTCTCCTGACAACGGTCTCCATCTTTGTGCTATAATTTGTTCTGCTTTTTCAACATTGCTTTCTCCTGGTTCAGCTCTTACCTGTGTGAATACCTTCAGTTTCTTCAGATGAATCACCTTCCATTACCATCTTCCAAACTCTGTTCCCAAAAGTTCTGCCTTAAGACCTTTTCTCTTCCTCTACATTCTCTCTTTTATTGATTCAAAAGTTCCCATTATTTCTGTTACCATCCCTTTGTAAAATTATATGTTTAGAAGCTTTTATAATACAGTTATTTGCTATTCCAAAAATTAAACAAATACAAACATCTAGCAGTTGGAGAATCAATGGAGACATTCTGGTACATGGATGCCACATAATAGCAGAATATGATGAAAGAATAAATTGTCCTTTCAGTCCTCTGTGTACCAGGCAAGGTGTTTTTTAAATTGCTCAGGTGTGACTTTTCTTTCTTCTAGGTCTCTGTTATCAACATCATCCCTTGGTGGGAAGCTTTGCTGGAGGTCCGGGAATGCCATGTTCTTTCTCCCTTTCTCACTTCACAGCTTGCCTCTTACACCTGTAATGTTCTCCCTATCCACCCTCCTCCATTTCCCACTGGAATTTATAAGTCCCTCTATGGCTTTGCCTTTTTTGATTTGCCCATTAAAAAAACAAAAACAAAGAAACCAAAAAAAAAAACAGCATGATTCTACACATGTAGTAGGTACTTAATAAATGCCTGTTTCCTCCCTCCTTTCCCTCTTCCCTTTAAATTACTTTACATTTAGTTTGTATTTGTTCATATGTTTCCTTCATCAGTAGAATATAAACCTCTTGAGGTCAGGGACTGTTCCATTTTTTTTTCCTTTGTACCTTCAGTGGTGGGTACATAGTAAGCATTCTTTAAATGCTTCTTCATGGGGTGGTGGCAAAAGGACAAACTATGAAGTCCTGGTGTGTCTGTCTGAATGCTTCTGGACATGTCACTTCTCACTTCTCAGTTTCCTCATCTGTGAAATCATGGAAATGGACCAGATAGAATACTTTTATTTTATTTCATTTTTTTACAAATTAGTTTATTTTCAGTTTTCAACATTCACTTCCATAAGTTTTAAATTTTCTACTCCTCCTTTCCCACTCCCCTGCCCCCAAGATGGCCTACAATCTGATATAGGCTCTATATATAGATTTTTATTAAACATATTATCACATTATTCATGTTGTATAGAAGAATTAGAATGAATGGGAGGAACCATGAGAAACAAAACAAAACAAAATAAAAAAGAGAGCACATAGTCGGCTTCGATCTGCATTCAGATTCCATATTTCTTTGTCTGGATGTGGATGGAATTTTCCATCATTAGTCTTTTAGAGTTATTTTAGGTACTTGTATTGCTGAGAAGAGCTAAGTCTGTCAAATTCAGTCATCATACACTATGCCTGTTCCTGTATACAATGTTCTCCTGGTTCTGCTTACTTCACTAAGAATCAGTACTTTTTTTAAATTAGCTTTTTTTTTTTAATTTTTAGTTTACAGCACTCAGTTAAACAAGTTTTTGAGTTCCAAATTTTCTTTCCCTGCCTCCCCTCCCCCCCCTCCCCCAAGGCGGTATGGAATCTGATATACGTTCTATATATACCTTCCCATTAAACTTATTTACACAATAGTCAAGTTGTAAAGAAGAATTATGACCAATGGAATGAATCATGGGAAAGAAGAAACAAAACCAAAGAAAAAGAAGAGAAGAAAAAAAGAGCAAATAGTGTGTCTCAATCTGCACTCAGACTCCGTAGTTCTTTCTCTGGATATAGATAGCTCTCTCCACCATGAGTCCTTTGGAGTTATCTTTGAACCTTGTATTGCTGAGAAGAGCTAAGTCTATCAAGTTTAGTCATCACAGAATCAATATATCTATGGTTGTATATAATGTTCTCCTAGTTCTCCTCTCAGCATTATATCGTGTGGGTTTTTTCAGGTTATTATGAAGTCCGTATCTTCCCCATTGCTTATAGCACGATAGTATTCCATGACATTCATAGACCACAACTTGCTCAGCCATTCCCCAATTGATGGGAATCCCCCTGATTTCCAATTCCTTGCTACTACAAAAGGAGGCACTATAAATATTTTTGTACATACGGGTCCTTTTCCCCAATTGTATGATCTCTTTGGGATACAGCCTTAGAATTGGTATTGATGAGTCAAATGTTATCAACATTTTTATAGCCTTTTGGGCATAGTTCCAAATTGGTCTCCAGAATGGCTGCATCAGTTCCCAGCTCCACCAACAATTTAACAGTGTTCCAATTTTCCCACATCCTCTCCAGCATTTATCATTTTCCTGTTTTGTCATTTTAGCCAATCTGACAGGAGAGATGTGGTACCCAAGAGTTGTTTTGATTTGCATTTCTCTAATCAGTAGTGATTTTTGAGCATTTTTTTCATATGCCTGTGGATATCTTTAATTTCTTCCTCTGAAAACTGCCTATTTATATCCTTTGACCATTTCTCAATTGGGGAATGACTTCGCTTGCCTTTTAAATGTTGAGGATGTGCAGAAGGGAGCTCATTACAATGGCTGGCACAGAGTCACACACCACCCTTGCTGTGGCTAAGAGCTCTGAGAGAGAACTCTAACCTCTGTGCTTATATATCCTGTTCAGGGCCCTTAGGACCCGGACCTCATCCAGGCTGGGCATGGAGAAGTTCCCCACCCCCAATATCACATCAGATACAGATCAATGGCTCCCAATTGTCTCAGTGCTGAGAAATACAAAAACATCCCACTTTATCTGCCCCATTCAAACAAAGGCCAGAATCATTAAAGGTCAACAGCAAAAAGTCCCACCTTAATTAGTATTACAGGGCATCCCCTTGATTTCCATTTCTTTGTCACCACAAAAAGAGCTGCTATAAATACTTTTGTACATATGGGTCCCTTTCCTACTTCTGTGATCTCTTTGGGATATAGCCCTAGAAGTGGTATTCCTGGGTCAAAAGGTATGCACATTTTTATTGTCCATTGGGCATAGTTCCAAATTTTCCCATATCTTCTCCAGCATTTATAATTTCCCTGTCTTGTCATGTTAACCAGTCTTCTAGCTGTGGAGAGGGAATCTTTGATGGCTTTTTCAAGTTCTAGGTTTCATCTTTCTTCCTTTCACATGACTCCTGGCCAATCTGTCCCTTTTTGCCCTCATCTATAAAAGGTGCCACTAGACCAGATCAGCTCTAAGGATCCTTCTGCCTTTAAGCACTGTGGAGTTAATGTAACAGATAATTTCTCTGGGCTTCTGTTTCATCACCTACAAAGTAGGCACAGAAACATATTCACTGTCACCCTCCTTGGGCCTTGGTGGAGATCAGAAGAATGATAACTGCTAAGACAGGGCCCTCTGAAGGTTGTTGACAAACACTGAAGACATTTCAGTTCTGAGTCTGCATTCTAGTCCACTTTGCAAGGCAGTTCCTTGCATGTTCAGTTATTTTCCCTCAAAGTGCCTCAATGTTTCTGTAGGCTGCACCTGCTACTCTATATCCTGGCCAACTTGGTATCAGGGCTTGTTTCAACAATTCAGCTAGCAGCTGTTGTGGGGGTGTAAGACCAACCCAAACCCAACAACAAGAACGCTACCAGTATGCTGCAAAAGCACAGGTTCTTTTGATATGCTTAACTAAGGAAAGCTACGTTACGGGGTTGACAAGCTGACTTTAATTCAGCACACAAATATCATTCACTTAGTTCAGGTGAAAAGACCAGCACACTGAACTTCAGAGCAAATTACAAACAAATTACAAACATCAACAGACAGATCAAATACAGATTCATAGTTACCAACATCTAGGTTCAGCCTGGGAGCTCATGAAAGGGGCTGGCCCAGAGTCACTCGCACCGCCACTGCTGTGGTAAGAGCTCCAAAGAAGAGAAAACCAACCCCTGGTTTTATATCTTTTTCAGGGTCAGGAGTGAGTCACACATGCGACTCACCCATGTGACCTAAAAATGCAAAGAGGCAACTTAAACCCACAGGGTCTAAGAGCCTCTGATGTCCCAAGCCTATCACTCAAACTCATGTGTAAACTAGGCCCTCCCTTAGTTAGCCCCACCTGGGGCCCCACCTTGGTTACCAAGTCACACCCACATAGGTTTTACACCTAATAGGGGTTTGGGCCTGGGGCTTAGCACCTAGTAAGGCTCAATGAAATACACTGAATTATTCAAAGGAAACAAAAGCCAGCTAAATGCTAAGAGCCCATTTTGCTTACCGACACAGAGCTTGGGCTGGAGGAAGAAGCTAGAGCCAGCTTTAGAAGGGAGGAAGCTGAATAACTGAAGTAGGGGAGGCTGATGAATGCATTACAAAGAACATTTTGTGATGGGGCTGTCTTTGCTTCTTAACAGTGTTTTATTGGGGCCCTTATCATTATTTTGTCAACAGCCTCACAATTTATTTCTAATTTTGCTCTTTCATGACTCAAATTTGTGGGAAGCTGCATGAGGAAAAGGATGCAGATAGGGCAGAATATCTTTACAGTTTTCTCTGAGTTCAATTGATGGGGTGTCGAGAGACAGCTTTAAAAATGGTTTATTTAGTGTTCTTAAATATTAGCCTGTCTAGAACAGAAACATTGGCTTCCTTCTATTTTCTTTTCATTTATTATCTGTATATTTCCATTATGGTGGAGGGGGGGGAAAGAAGAAGGCATATAGTAGTAATGAGGACAACAACAGCTCTCAATTCCATAATGGTTTAAGGTTTATAAAGTTTGCTAAGTCCCTTAGGTCATTTGAGCTTCACAACAAGGTCACTACTATGGGAAACATCATTCCCATCTTCCAGATGAAGAAACTGATCCAGAGAGAATTTGAGTGACTTATCTAGAAGCATAGAACTCAGAGGTGATTGAAGTAGGATTCTAACACATAGCTAAGATCAGAGACTGCAAACCACCAGGAATCTTAGAGGCCATCAGATGCCACTCCCTCATTGGATAAGGACAAAACAGGGGCCCCAAGACTATTACCCAGGTAAGAATCGGCTATTTTCCCCCAAAGCTGGTCCTGGTTTAGTGTTCCCCATACCAGGGATCTGGAGTGAAAAGCCACCTGTCTCCATTTCTAAGAAATCAGTATCCACTGATAGACACCAGCTGAATGCATTTTGGCTAGGACACATTGATGAAAGTCACCTCATGCTTGTCTATGGTCAGACAATCCAGGCACCAACACACTTTTTCATATTCAGTTCCGCTAGCATATATTAAGTACTATCTGAATGCTAATCAGAAATGATCCCTAACCTATATGCATCGGAACTTAGCTGGTGGGTATTCTTAAGAATCAGTCTCCAAATATTTTGGAACTGGAAAAGTAAAACAGAGGATAAATTATGGAAAAAATCTTTCATTCTTCTTTGACCTCAGGATATGGCATATGGTGCACTTGTGCATGCGTGCACACAGACACACACACACACAGAGTAAATAGCATGCAGATATATTGGAGGAGAGATGCAAAGATAATGTTTCTGGATGTCAAGGAGAGAAAACTCATTAGCAACCAGAAGACTTAGAGAAGGCTGCATGAACCAGGGGACATTGGATTTTGATTCCAGAAGACAGGAATTCCACAAATAGAGGGAAGGTAATGGATTAAGGGCATTCTACCAATAGGAACCAGGCAAGAAAATTAATGGAACTAATATGAAGCATGCATGGGCAGCACTCAGTGGTCCAATTTGATTATGACATAGAGAACATTAAGGGTAGAAGCAGAAGGGTGGGATGATCAGGTCATATTAGACTACTAAGGCCTTTAAATGTAAAAGAAGCATGGACTTTACTTGGTAGATGGTAAGGAAACACTGTTGAGTATGAAGTGAAGACTGAGAAGTTAATATGGGCATTTCTGTGCTTATTGAAAATTAATCTATCAGCTGTGAGGTTAAAAAGCAGTACGTTATGATGGATAGAACACTGGATTGGAAGTCAGGAATAACTGCTTTCTAATCCTGCCTCTGACCCTTAATTGCAGTGTTCTCACAGTCATTCTATTTTCACACACACACACACACACACCAAGCCTCAGTGTCTTCATATGGGAAATGGGGAAAAAGAGCACCTCCTTCACAGGTAGCCTCATCATGAAGTCATTTTTGTAAAGTACTTTGCAAATCTGAAACATATAAACAGCAGCTATTATTTTAATTATTGTAGCGAACCAACTGAAGGTAAAGGAAAACTGTTGTTAGAAGTGACTAAAATAATGTGGGCAGAAGGAATAAGTTTGTGAAATTAGCAATAAAGAAGGGACAGTGACTGGGGGGAGAGGGGGAACATGGCAGGAAGAGAACCAATAGGAACTAGGAATTAACTACAGAGGAAAGGTGAAGTACAAGGAAAAGGTCACTATTCCACCAAAGACATAGGAACCTGGGTGAACTCTGCCTCCGTGGAGGGACATAAAACATTTGAAAGGAGAAGTCAATCTAGGGGGAAAGAGGACAAAGCCACCCATAAAGTTTGAGGTCCTAGTGGGGCATGCAGATAGAAATAGGGATCTGAAATTCAACAGAGAAGAAATAGCTAGAGATACATATTCAGGAGTCATTAACATAAAGGTAACAGGTGAAGTCATGGGCATGAATGAAATCATCAGAATTGAGAATGTAGAAAGGCAATGCATCCAATCATATTTATTGTAATAGGCGCCATGCTATATGCTATACATACATGGGAAAAAAAAAATCCCTGCCCTTGATGAGCTTTCATTCTATCTGGGAAGAAAACATGTAAACAGCCAGATGTATTTACATAAAATATATAGAAAATAATTTCAGAAAGGAAAGACCTTCAAAAGAGATGGGATTTGAGCCAAGCCTTAAAGAACACCAATGAAGCTAATAGGCCAAAGGAAAGAGGAAGATCATTCCTGCCTGAGAGGAGAACCAATAAAATGTCTCAGTGTCTGGAAAGGGAATGTCATGTTTAAGGAATAGTAAAATGGTCCTTGACCCTGGATTATGAAATACTCAGAGTGAAGTATAGGAAAGAAAGGAAGAGACCTCAGGAAACAAAATTTATAAATGGTCAAGCACATGAGTAGGCAATTTTCAAAGGAAGAACTTCAAATAATCAATTCTTGTTGTTGTTCAGTCATTTCAGTTGTATCTGACTCTTTGTGACTGAATTTTTGGAGGGTTTTATTGTAAAAGCTACAGCGTGGATTCATCCTTTTGTTCTCTAGCTCATTTCACAGGTGAGAACCTGAAGCAAACAAGGTTGAGTGACTTGTCCAGGGTGACAGAGTTTGGAAATATCTGAGGCCAGATTTGAACTCAGGAAGATAGAGTCCTCCTGATCCCAGGCTTGACGCTCTATGTACTGTGCCACTTAGCTGCCCTCAGTAATTAGAAAGTTTCAAATGAAAACAACCCTGTTTCCGTCACATGCCCATTAGATTAGTAAAGGTGACAAAAAAGAAAATGACAAGTAATTGACAGTCTGGAACATCGTTGCATCTTTGATGGAACTCTTAATTAGTCCACTCATTCTCAAAAACTATTTGTAAATACACACAGTTACCAAACTGTACATAGCCTTTCACCCTAAATACTTCTACTAAATATATACACCTTCCTGTCCCCAAAAAAAGACAAAAGGAAAGCAGGAAAAGACTGATATGATCCAAAATATGTATAATGTCATTTTTGTGGTTTTGAAGAATTGGAAACTAAAGGAGGCCACCCATCCACTAAGAATGATTAGACCAATTATGTGTATAAATGCGTTGAAATATAATTCTGCTATAAGAAATTAAGAAAGGCAGTTTCCCAGACTCCTGAGAAGATGTATATGGACAGTTGTAGAGTGCAGTGAGCAGGAGCAAGAGAAGAACGGGTACAATAACAGGATTGTGAAAACAATATTGAAAGTTGTAAGGAACACTGACTAACACAGTGACCAAGCAGGATTCCAGAGGACCAGTGAAGAAACATTATCCTGTCTTTTGACAGAGAAGTAAAGGGCTATAGGTGCCAAATGAGACATTAGTTACTGAACATGATCAAGATACCAATACATCTAGCTCATTTGTTACAAGATTTGTTGCCATTTCTTTTTTCCCCATTGGAGAATGGGAAAGGAAGGGAGAGAATAGAATATTTTTTGTTACTTGAAAAAAGAATTAAAAAGCAAAAGGAATCAAAAAATAATTACCATCTTTTAAGTCTCAGCTCAGAGGTCACTTCCAATGAAAATTTATTCCTTTTTCCCTCAGATATTAGTGACCATTGCTTTTTATTTTCCAATGCTTACTTTATTGGCAGATGTTTTCTTTCTAAGAAGAATACAAACTCTTTGAAGGCAGAGGTTATAAACTTTTTTGTCCTTATGTGTCCAGTGCCCACTAGAGCATGTAAGGGATACATTAGGATGGTTCTTAGTTTTCCTTGAATTGAATTCATCTAATTTAATTTATGCAAGGAGGGGCTACCCAAAAAGTATCAGTGCTTTCTTCTCTTCCAAAAACTTTTGAACCCCTTAATTTGCATTGGCAATTATTTATCTCTTGTTCTTAGTAATTTGAGTGCTAATCAGACAAATGTCTCCTAAGAGCCTGTTATATATAAGACACTCAGCTAGCCACTGGGGACACAACAGAGAAAAATCACCCAGTTCCTGTCTTCAGAAGTTCTGTTACTGGTTTCAGTTGCTGAAAGTCATCTCTTCCCATTCAGCCCTGACAGAACAGGTGTGGGCAATACTCTCCTCCTAAAGCCGTTGGGATGCCATAAAGATGTCTTGGGAAAACATAGCATGAGAAATGGTCTGTTCAGCTGCAGTGACAGGAGGCTCATAAGCTAAACCATTTGTTCAGCCTGAAATGTTGAGAACACAAAGGCAGTTCAGGGGCCTCTCCCTGTAAGCAAAACCCGCCCTGGTTTCTTTTAACTCAACTGTTAAAAAACAAACAAACAAAAAATTCTTGCAAATAGATTTTCTATATGAAGAACAGGAGTCACCTGTTGTCTAATCAATGACAAGTTAATCAGGGAATCCAAAGGATCTCTGCTTCTGGAATCTGTGGGTGACCCGGAAAGATGCCCCAGAGTCATTCTGGAACCTTTCTTATGGAGTATCAGGCCAGTCACCTGCACCTATTCCAGATTATCTCTAAGCATTCTCCCCACTCCTACAAATCATACAAAACAAGCCCAGTGGAGTCTGAGACCTGCATCTGTGGCATGGGTACTCACCCCTGTACCAACCACTGAGTTATCAATATGTCTGCTGATGTCTATGTCTCGTGCTGGGGTGGGGGCAGGGAGGAGAGAGAGGAGACAAAAAATAATCCAACACAGTGCTTGCTCTCATGGAGCTTATAATAGTGTGTGTGTGTGTGTGTGTGTGTGTGTGTGTGTGTGAAATATATTGAAATAAAAAAAGAATGCCAGGTTTGGAATCAGAGCTTTCTGCAGAATCTCATAGCTTTGGAGCTAGAGGAGACCTTGGGAGTTATCTATGCTAACCCTTTTCTTTTAAAGATAAGGAAACTTAGGCTAGAGAAAATAAGTACACAGCCTAGGATTACAGAAGTAGTTGGTGGTAGGATTGGGGCTTAGATACAGGTCCCAGAGCTCTTTTTCTGCTTTCATGGTGCTTTTTGCAAAGTAGATATGGATAGACCCCTCTAGTTCTTGATGGTTTTACTCTTCCTGCTAAGCCAGATAATCTCCTCCTGTATCTGAGATCCAGTCTATTCGTCACATATTTCTTCACTCTCCCAAATACCCACTGTTGCTCAATCCAAACATGGCTTGGGATATCCCAGCTTTCCACTTCTCTCTAGGCCCATCTATCAATAGCTCAATTTGAAAATCATTTGGCTAAGAAGCACTGAGTGATACCCCAAATAGTGGGTGGCAGGATGATCAATTAATGAGGGACAGAGGAGGATCCTTGAAACTTCCTAGCTGGGATCCCTGGAATCTCTACTCAACCCTTCAGGGTGTGATGAAGTGGATGGTGGTATCTGTGACTCAATAATCTCATCTTTAAGCACCTGTAAGATCATTTCTCATGAGGTGCTCCCACCAGTCCCTTATAGTGGAGATGTATCACTAGAATGGGCACAGCTCTACATATGCTTGGCAGGGTGTCCTTTCACAGAAAAGTAGCCACCTTGGTTTTCCTGAAAATGTATAATCAAGTCCTTTGAGGTCAATTATAGGGGAGAGGGGAGAAAAGGGAGTGAAGATTGACCAGTTCTGACTATTATTTTCAAAGGATATGTTGAAGGCTTTCTTTATCTAGGGAATTCATTTGCTAGTATTCTATGGTTATTCACATCTCATACAGACTGTCTGCAAAAGTATCTTCAAATAAGGACAAGAGGTGGTTTTTAATGTTTATTGTTTTTAATACAAAAATGCCTGAGCTGAGTGAAGCAGGGAGTGGCTCAGCCAGGGCGGTAACATGTCACTTGCACTAGACAATACTGCATTGCTCAGTGACCCCATGGGTGAGGAACAATAGGGCGTTCTTTTAATCCTCACATTTTTGTCTTTACACGTGAGAAAACAGGTTCACAGAAGTCAGGCATAGATTCCAAATGTTTGGTGATTGGGAATTTATTGGCTTATCTGGTAGCTGTTGCTACCTGGATGTAATTTATCCCCCCTGCTGGAGCAGTTTTGCAATGAAAAATCTCATGAATATTTCATTTACAAACCTAAATATTTATAACGGCAGCAAATAGCATGTGTTCTTGTAGGCATGTTAACAGATACGAGTTCCACATGCAGAATGGGTCCTTGGAAGGATCTGCTCAGAAGATAATGGATTTTACTTCATCAGGGGTATTTAATCAAAAGATGGATGGCCATTTGTCATCAGTTAACATCTTTTTTCAAAGCTTTCCCTTTGGGTGTCCTCTCAATCTTTCTTGAATATGCAAGGTGGAAGATCTGTATTTTTTAAAAAATCCCCTCATTTATACTTGACACATGGCCATAGTCTTTTTTTAATGACCTCTCATGGTTGGGAAGTTTGTCATTACATTGGGTACAACTTTACTTCTTTCCAAAGCTAACCATCGTAGTGTCATTACCTTACATCCAAGAATACCTTCGATATTTCTTGCATGTTTATTCGCTAACATTTTTTTTCTCTCCATTAGGCTATGGGATCCCTGGAAGCAGGATCTGCTTCTGTCTTTCTTTGTTTACAAAGGACTTGGAAGAGTGTCTTGCATATAGTTAACACTTAATCAATGGCTCTTTTTACACAAACATGTTAAAAATTATACTCTAATGTTCTCCACAAATATTCCAATTTTATAAAATCTGATGCAATCTGATTCCCTGACCACATACTACTTGGCTGATTTGTCATGAGATGGATTGCATCTTCCGCATTCTTTTTTTTTAAAGTATTATTTATTTATTTAATATTTTTAGTTTTCAGCATTGATTTACACAAGAGTTTGAATTACAAATTTTCTCCCTATTTATACCGTCCCCCCCACTCCAAGATGGCATATATTCTGATTGCCCCATTAACCAGTCAGCCCTCCCAACTGTCACCCCACTCCCCCTCATTCTCTTTTCCATTACTTTCTTGTAGAGAAAGATACATTTCTACACCCCATTGCCTGTGTATATTGTTTCCTAGTTGCTTGCAATTTTTTTTAATATCTGCTTTTAGAACTTTGAGTTCCAAATTCTTTTCCCTCTTCCCTCCACACCCACCCTCCCTAAGAAAGCAAGCATTTCAATGATGGCCACACGTGTATCATTATGCAATGCCCTTCCACAATACTCATGTTGTGAAAGACTAACTATATTTTGCTCCTTCCTATCCTATAACCCTCTATTCAAATGTCTCCCTTCATCCTGTCTCTTTTCAAAAGTGTTTGCTTTTGATTACCTCCTCCCCCATCTGCCCTCCCTGCTATCATCCCCCTTTTTATCTGCTTCTTTCTTGTTTCCTGTGGGGTAAGATACCAAACTGAGTGTGTATGTTATTCCCTCCTCGGGTCAAATCTGATGACAGCAAGATTCACTCATTCCCCCTCACCTGTCCCCCCTTTCCTTCCAACAAAACTGCTTTTTCTTACCACTTTTATGTAAGATGATTTACCCCATTCTATCTCTTCCTTTCTCTTAATGTATTCCTCTCTCATCCCTTAATTTGATTTTTTTAGATATCATCCCTTCATATTCAACTCACCCTGTGCCCTCTACCTATATATAAATATATGTGTGTGTATGTAGATATATGTATATATATATATATATATATATATATATATATATATATATATGTGTGTGTGTGTGTGTGTGTGTGTGTATGTATACAAATATAAATATATTGCCATTGGTTACCCTAATACTGAGGTCTCATGAATTATACATATCATCTTTCCATGTAGGAATGTAAACAAAACAGTTTAACTTTAGTAAGTACCTTATGATTTCTCTTTCTTGCTTACCTTTCTATGCTTCTCTTGATTCTTGTGTTTGAAAGTCAAATTTTCTATTTGGCTCTCATCTTTTCACTTAGAAAGCTTGAAAGTCCTCTATTTTATTGAAAATCCATATTTTGCCATGGAGTATAATACTCAGTTTGGCTGGGTAGGTGATTCTTGGTTTTAATCCTAGCTCCATTGACCTCTGGAACATTGTATTCCAAGCCCTTCAATCCCTTAATGTAGAAGCTGCTAGATCTTGTGTTACCCTGATTGTGTTTCCACAATACTCAAATTGTTTCTTTCTGGCTGCTTGCAATATTTTCTCCTTGATCTGAGAGCTCTGGAATTTGGTGACAATACTCCTTTGGAGTCTTCTTTTTGGGATCTTTTTCAGGAGGTGATCAGTGGATTCTTTCAATTTCTATTTTACCTCTGGCTCTAGAATATCAGGGCAGTTCTCCTTGATAATTTGGTGAAAGATGATATCTAGGCTCTTTTTTGGATCATGAATTTCAGGTAGTCCAATAATTTTTAAATTATCTCTCCTGGATCTATTTTCCAAGTCAGTGGTTTTTCCAATGAGATATTTCACATGGTCTTCCATTTTTTTAATTCCTCTGCTTCTGTTTTATAATATCTTCATTTATCATGAAATCACTAGTTTCTACTTGCTCCAATCTAATTTTCTTTTTTGAAAATCATTATTTATTTATTTAATATTTTTAGTTTTCAGCATTAATTTTCACAACAGTTAGAATTACAAATATTCTCTTCATTTCTACCCTCCCCCCCACTCCAAGATGGCAATATTCTGAGTGCCCCATTCCCCAGTCAACCCTCCCTTCTGTAACCCCACTACCCCCATCCCTTTCTCCCTTAATTTCTTGTAGGGCAGATAGATTTTTATGCCCCATTGCCTGTATATTTTGCTTCCTAGTTGTATGCAAGGTTTTTTTTTTTTGAACATCTGCTTTTAAAACTTTGAGTTCCAAATTCTCTCCCCTCTTCCTTTCCCACACACCCTCCCTAAGAAGGCAAGCAATTCAACATAGACCACATGTGTATCATTATGCAAAACCCTTCCACAATACTCATGTTGTGAAAGACTATATTTTGCTCCTTCCTATCCTAACCGCCTTTATTCAATTTTCTCCCTAAACCCTCTCCCTTTTCAAAAGTGTTTGCTTTTGATTACCTCCTCCCCCTATCTGCCCTCCTTCTATCATCCCCCATTTTTTACCTCCTTCCTTCTTGTTTCCTGTGAGGTAAGATGCCCAAGTGAGTGTGTATTTTATTCCCAACTCAGGTAAAACCTGGTGAGTGCAAGATTCACTCATTCCACCTCACCTGCCACCTCTTCCCTCCCAACAGAAGTGCATTTTCTTTCCACTTTTATGCAAGATAACTTACCCCATCCTATCTCTCCCTTTCTCCCTCTCTCAACATATTCCTCTCTCATCCCTTAATTTGATTTTATTTTTTAGATATCATCCCTCCATGTTCAACATACCCTGTGCCCTCTGTATATATATATATATATATATATATATATATATATATATATATATATATATATATATACACACACACACACACATACACACACACACACACACATATATTCCCTTCAGCTACTCTAATACTGAGGTCTCATGAATTATGCACATCATCTTTCCCTTAAGGAATGTAAAAAAAAACAGTTCAACTTTAGTAAGTACCTTATGATTTCTCTTTCTTGATTACCTTTTAATGCTTCTCTTGATTCTTGGATTTGAAAGTCAAATTTTCTACTCAGCTCTGGTCTTTTCACTTAGAAAGCTTGAAAGTCCTCTATTTTATTGAAAATCCATATTTTGCCTTGGTACATGATATTCAGTTTTGCTAGATAGGTGATTCTTGGTTTTAATCCTAGCTCCATTGACCTCTGGAATATCATATTCCAAGCCCTTCGATCAGTTAATGTAGAAGCTGCTAGATCTTGTATTATTCTGATTGTGTTTCCACAGCACTCAAATTGTTTGTTTCTGGCTGCTTGCAGTATTTTCTCCTTGATCTGGGAGCTCCGGAATTTTGTGACAATATTCCTAGGAGTTTTCTTTTGGGGATCTTTGTCAGGAGGTGATCAATAGATTCTTTCAATTTCTATTTTACCCTCTGGCTCTAGAATATTAAGGCAATTCTCCTTGATAATTTCTTGAAAGATGATATATATCTAGGCTCTTTTTTGATTATGGCTTCATGGCTTTCAGGTAGTCCAATTGTTTTTTAATTATCTCTCCTGGATCTATTTTCCAAGTCAGTGTATTTTCCAATGAGATATTTCACGTGGTCTTCCATTTTTTCATTCCTTTGGTTCTGTTTTATAATATCTTGATTTCTTATACATCACTAGCTTTAATTTGCTCCAGTCTAATTTTTAAGGTAGTATTTTCTTCAGTGGTCTTTTGGATCTCCTTTTCCATTTGGCTAATTCTGCCTTTCAGGGCATTCTTCTCCTCATTGGCTTTTTGAAGCTCTTTTGCCATTTGAGTTAGTTTATTTTTTAAGGTGTTGTTTTCTTCAATTTTTTTTCATTATTCTTTTTGGTCTCCTTTAGCAAGTCCTTGATTTGTTTTTCATGGTTTTCTCGAATAATTTTCATTTCTCTTCCCAATTTTTCCTCTACTTCTCTACCTTTCTTTTCCAAATTCTTTTTGAGCTCTTCCTTGGACTGAGACCAGTTCATATTTTTCTTGGAGACTTTTGATGTAAGCTCTTTGAGTTTGTTGACTTCTTCTGGCTGTATGTTTTGGTCTTCTTTGTCACCAAACAAAGTTTCCAAAGTCTGAATCTGAATCTGAGTCCATTTGTTGCCTGTTCATGTTCCCAGCCAACTACTTGACCCTTGAGTTTTTCATCGAGCTATGACTGCTTGTAGAGTAGAGAGTACTTTGTTCCAAGGTTGAAAGGTTGCTCTCTTGTTTTCAGAGCTTTCTATACAGCAACCTCTGCCACACCAGTGCTCCTCCTTCCCCAACAACCACCAACCCTGACTGTGACTCAGATCTAAGTAGGCTCTGCACTGCTGCTCTGATCCACCACTGAATTCCTCCTACCAGGTGGGCCTGGGGCCTGAGGTAACCGCAGCTGTAGCTCTGTATATCACCTCAGAGCTGCACCAGCTCCAATGTCCCTGGGGTGGTGGCCAACCACGATCTCCTTTCACTCTGTACCCACGGTTTTCCCACTAACCTTCTCTGTTGTCTTAGGCATTTGTGGGTTGAGAAGTCTGGAAACTACCACAGCTCACTGGTGCAGGACACTAGGGCCTGTTCCACCTGGCTCCTGGTCTGGTTGGTCCGGGCACAGCTCACACTGGGCTCTGCCCTGCTCCACTCCCAGCACGGTGAAATAGACCTTACCCAGTGCCCATCCAGGCTTTCCTGGGCTGGAGCCCTGCTTCCCTCTGTTATTTTGTGGGTTCTGCAGTTATATAATTTGTTCAGAGCCATTTTTATAGGTGTTTGGAGGGTCCTGAGGGAGATCTTTAGGCAAGTCCCTGCTTTCCAGCTGCCATCTTGGCTCTGCCCTGCATCTTTCACATTCTAGCCAGATATCACTAACACTTAAGATTTGAAGAAGTTGGAGCCTGGATAGAGCAAGCAATGTCTCCATTTTTTAAGCGTGTACCTGATTAGCACCAGGAGAACTGCTTTGCCTAGAAGTAGGAGGCAGGGATTCACATAGGTCACCTGCAGCTTTTGCTCAGGACTGCTAACTCCCTCCTCTTTTCTAGGCAGCCCTGAAGTAGCATTGCTTCTTTATTAGTGATCATAACAATGGCAATGATCATGATATTAATACTATTAATACTACTACTACTAATAATAGTAAAATATAATGATAATACTCATATTTTAAGGTTTGTCAAGTGCTTTACACGTGCTAATTCATTTTAACCTTAGAACAATACTGGGGGGGGGGGGGGTAGGACCTATTATTGTCTTCATTTGATAATTGAGGAAACTGAGTCAGAAAGGGGTTAAATAATTTTCCCAGGACTCAAAGGAGCTAGTAAGTATCTTGAGGCTAGATTTGAATTCAGGTCATTCTGACTTCTTGTCTGATGCTCTGCTGATCTACCTCATTGCCTTGGGCTCACTGAAATTCCTCAGTGAAAGACTAGATGATCATTTGTTGAGTGCTCTGTGGAAGTGATTATGTTAGAGGCTGAAATAAATGGATTTGTTCTTTTTTCCTAACCATTTTCCTGTCTTGCCTTTAATGAACAGAGGAGCAGGGGCTGGACCCCACTTTCCTCCTGCTCTTCTTTGCCCTTTACTCCCTGCCTTCTTTCTTCTAAGAGTTGAAAAGTTGGTGTGGCCTTCTCTCCTTGTGATCCCTATTGGGCCCAAGTCAGGTATTCATGTACTGAAATCCTCTTTCCAGGATCACCACAATGCATTGTTCCATAATTGGAAGGCACTTCAGGGGACATCTAGGTCATCTGTACAGCATACCCGACAAGTGATCATCTAGTCTTTCATTGATGTCTCCTATGATTATGAGTGTAGGCTATACTCAAAATCAGGATATGTTACTTTTGGATTGAATAATCTTTTGTTTTTCCTGGTGATATGTTAGATATTTTTCCCCACTAGTACTCATTGCTTTTAGTTACATTTTCTGCAGTCAAAGAGAACAACTCTATTGCTTTTTCCTTGTGACAGAGAAGACAAATATCATGTCACTCTGTAGTCTACATTTCTCCAGGCAAAACATACATAGCTCCTTCAAAATAATTCCTCATTGATATCTTTATCATCCTATGTTCTCACTTCCACAGAACATACAGTCTTTCTAACTGAACATGGTACCAAGATCACCTTACGATAACAGACTCAGACCCACACTCTCTGTCTGAGTAGACTCCTTCACACTGCCCTAACGATGGTGATGTTCTTAGATATTAAGAATTTTCTCATATGGCAAAACAAATGGTATAAATTTTAAAATATCCTACAATTTCTCATTCATTTTTATCTTTTTATGCTTCTCTTGAATCTTGGGTTTGAATGTCAAAGTTTCCATTCATCTCTGGTTTTTTCATGAGGAATACTTGAAAGCTCTATATTTATTTCTTTTTGTTTGTTTAAAATATGCTTCAATCTGTATTCAGACACCAACAATTCTTTCCCTGGGAATGGATAGCATTTTTCACCATAAGTCATTCAGAATTGTCTTGGATCATTGTATTACTGAGAATACCTAAGTCATTCATGAATGATCGTCTTGCAATATTGCTGTTACTTTGTACACAGTACATTTCACTTTGTATCAGTCCATGCAAGTCTTTCCAGGGTTTTCTGACAGCATCCCGTTCATAATTTCTTATAATATAATAGTATTCCATCATAATACCAAACCACAAATTGTTCAGACATTCCCCAATTGATGGACATCCTCTCAACTTCTAATTCTTTACTCTCAGAAAGAGCTGATATATACATATATATATATATGTGTGTGTGTATATATATACATATATATGTGTATATATACACATATATATACATATATATGTGTGTGTGTGTGTGTGTGTATATAGGTCCTTTTCCTTTTTGCTTTTTATCTCTTTTGGCACACAGACCTAGTAGTGGTATTGCTATTGCTTGGTCAAAGGGCATGCATGGTTTTATAGACCTTTTGGACATAGTTCCAAATTGGAAAGCTCTATATTTCACTGAATATCATTTATTCTCCCATAACATTATACTCAATTTTGTTGGATAGTTTATTCTTGGTTGTAATCCTAGCTCCTTTGCTTCCAGAATTTGTTGTCATTGTTGAGTTTTTTTCAAGTGTGTCTACCTCTCCAGGACCCCATTAAGGTTTTCTTGGCAAAGATACTAGAATGGTTTGCATATCCTTCTACAGATCATTTTAAAGGTAAGTAAACTGAAGTAAATAGGGTTAAGTCACTTGCCCAGGATCACACAGCTAGTAAGTATTTGAGGTCAGATTTGAACTCTTGAAAATTAGTCTTCCTGAATCTAGGCCCAGTCCTCTGCCCAGTGTACTACCTAGTTGTCTTCCAGAATATCATATTGCAGATAGTCAGCTCTTTTATATTGATACCTAATAAATCTCACATGATCCTGACTGTGACTCCATGGTATTTGGATGATCGCTTTCTGATTGCTTAATGATATTTTCTCCTTGACATGGAAACTGTAGATGTGGCTATAATATTCTTGGAAGTTTTCATTTTGGAATTGCTTTCGGGAGGTGACTGGTGGTTTCTTTCAATTGCTACTTTACTCCTTGGTTCTAAATAATCTGGGCAGTTTTTCTTTAAAATTTCTTGAATTCTGACATCTAGGGTCTTTTTTATCATGGCTTTCAGACAGCGCAATAATACTTAAAATATCTCTCTTCAATCAGGTCAGATTTTTTCCTGTCAAATATTTTACATTGTCTTCTATTTTTCCATTCTTTTGATTTGTTTGTTTTTTATTTTTTTTTGATGTCTTATAGAGTCACTTGCTTCCACCTGACCAAGTATAATTATTAAGGACTTACATTCTTCAGGGAGATTTTGTACCTCTTTTTATATTTGGCCAGTTCTGCTTTGTAAAGATTTCTTTTCTTAAATATTTTTGGTGCCTCTTTTAACCAGCGGTTAATTCTCTTTTCCTGATTTTCTTACATCACTCTCATTTCTTTTCCCAAATTTTCTACCATTATTGTTTTTATTATTTTTCCTTCTTGAGCTGTTCTTAGAATATTGTTAGGCTCCTGCCCAATATGCATTTTTCTCTGAAGCTTTGCTTGTAGATGTTGTAAAGTCACTGTTTTCTTCTGAGGTCGTATGTTCTATATTGTCTCTGTCACAATAGAAGCTTTTTTATGATCAGTTTTTTTTTTTTTTTTTGCTTTGTTATTTGCTTATTTTTCCCCGGCTATTAATTGACTTCAGACTTTATGTCAGTGTTAGGCTTGTCTCACCTCTAGGGGGATGACCAGAGTTTCTGTTCGATATAGATTTGTGCTGCTTCTAAGGTGGGGCGATCCAGGAATAGGTCTGATCACTGCCCCTCTGCTCTGTACTTTGGTCCTCACCCAGGTAGGGTCCCTGCTTCCACATGATTATGACCACTCCTCTTTATCCTGAAACTGTAACTGGGACTAGGTAATCAGTTAGAGAGCTTGCATATGGCATCATATCCTGTCCACATGCTGGCACAGGAGTTCCCTGGAATCTTTTTCTGAGCAGGAATTCCTTTGCCTTACCATCCCTGGGCATTGGTTGTACTCAGTGCTCCTGCTACTGTAGCTGCCATCTCCAAAGCTCATAGTCAATGCTACTTCCACCATTATCGACATATTAAGCTCCTGGCCAGCCTCTATCCCATTCTCTGTTGACCTCTATCTCTGTCCTTGTAAGCTACTCTGGGACAGAACAATGATTCATTCCAATTTCTGTTAGCTTTCCTGCTGTGAATTCAATTGGACATTTTCTGTGATCATTTTGTAGAAGAGGCTTTGGGGGAAGTTTGGACATGGTGACTCTTAAGTCTGTCATCGTGACTCTGCCCTTCTTGATATGTAGTCTGAATGGGGCTGCATATAATGGAGATATCACTTCTCTAATCCCAGATGCTGGGTTTCTCCTACCATGACCTGAAGTGGCATTGAGTTTTTTGGCTCCCAAATTTACTGTTGCATTAGATTGCATTTTTAGTCCATGAAAATCCCTAGTTCTTTTTTTTTCTTTTTTTGGATAAACTTTTGTCAACCCACATTATTATCTTGCATTTATAAAGTCAGTTTCTGAGCTCAACTTTGTAATTACCTCTATTTAATGTTATCTCATTAGCACATCCAATGTTCAAGCCCACCAAAATAATCTTTTGATCCTGACTTCAATCTCTAGTTTTATATCTAGCTATCCCAGGTCTGGTCTGTTTCATCTGCATATTTGATAAGGATGACAGCTATTCTGGAATAAAATCATTGCTAACATGAACAGAGCACAGAGGTATATGCTTAGAGACCTCCTTCAAAGCTGATGTGCAACATTTAACCCTTTGAACACCACTATGTAACCAAGTATGATTCTACTTTATGGTAGGATTCTATGATCTTTCCAAGTTTCCCAAACAAGGAGGGGTTTTCTCCTATTCTTTACTAAAACCTTTTATTTTTCCTAAAGTGTATCCCTCATTTATTCGATTAGCAAGTATACAAAAAAGGAAATTACATCCATGTGACCACTTCTTCTCGATGAAGCCATGATTACTCTGTCATCACTGCTTCCTGCTTAAACATTGATTATCCATTTATTTAATTAGAAATTCTTGAATTTTTCCAAGAACACAAGTGACGCTTACCTCAGCTCCCCCATTTAGAAATGAGAGCATTGGACCCTAACATCTTTAAGGTGCCTTCTAGCTCTAAATAGAGATCTATAGAACATCCAGACAAATCCCTTCCTACCAAAGGCTGGTTTCCTTGTCTGTAAATGACATGTACAGAGTGTTCCCTCTTCAGAATCTGAGCTTTGCTTTTTACCCTAAGAAGTGTTGTTGACCTGGGTGGGATAAAGATTCCCTCAGGCAGGGGAGATGGAAAATAGACATGAAAAATCACCCAAGCATGTCCTATTTCTCTTGGAGGATCATGATTTGGAGGCTATGAATGCTTTGGGAGACTTCATGTTTGAGATATATGCACATATATACAAAAATGTGCATGTATATGTGTGTGTGTGTGTGTGTGTGCAGACATAGATGTAGATGCAGATATAGACTTCTCAACATCCCTGTCTTCACGGTCACTAACATTTCCCAAAGATAGAGGCATCCAGAGAAAACAAAATGTCAGCATGAAAGAAGGAGCAAAGACCCAAGAACAAAGACTATGTACAAGGTGATCGTGCAGAGCTAGGCTGAGGGGCTGGACCCGAGAACAAAGACGATGTACAGGGTGATCATGCAGAGCTAGGCTGAGGGGGTGGCAGGCCAGGGCACCTCCTCCCCAACAGCTTTTTCTTTCTTTCTTTTTTTCCAGGTGCAATCTGGTTACAGTGAACATCTAGGAGACTGTGCCAACCACGATGGATAGCAAACAGCAGAATGGTGCTGCCTGGGTTGCCTTGGAGATGGGGAAAGTGGTTGGTGGGAGTGCTGAATAGAGATTCCATGCTGCTGCTAAGTGTTGGGGCTAATTCTCTTCCTTTGTACTGACCTGCTTCCTCACCCTGTCCCTCTGTTCTGAGTCATTGGAATTCAGCTTCCTTTTCACCAGCAAAAAGAAATTCTCTGAGTCTAGGGCCTGGGGGAAGAATGCCTGTTGTATGGTTTCAGAAATGACCATGATTGGACTGGCCTGGGGTAGTTAATCAATTTTTATTAACTGACTGATTGACAGAGGAAGAGAAGTCAGTACTGGCTAACCAAACAGCAGCATGGACTGACTATGAAGGCAGTTTAACAACCAAACAGGGTTGACTCAGGATGTTTCCCACACTGAAAAATGCCAGAAAATGATTCACCAGAATTAAAAGATTCTGGGCAGGTCTTCACAATTTTCCAGCCCATCTTTGCACAGAGAGGTTTTGAGCAGAGATTTGGAAGCTGCTCCCTGCCACCACCTTCTGGGTATTTGCCTTCATTGCAACAAGAGGCTGAGAACCTTTGGAGTACTCTATCCTACTATCCCAATTAGAGTCAGTGGATTGAACAATGCCATCCTGCAGGGGCTCGAAGATGAGTTTATGGATTCGGTGTCACTGATAGGTAACTGTGCATTCATATCACTCTTGTCCACAGATTTTCTGCCATTAATATTCATTAGGAAAGAAAAAAAAATCCACCACCTCCCTAAGTGACACACATCTTGGAGGGTTCCTTCTTTGGTCTCAAGGATCAGACTGAACCTCCTCTGACTGACCTTGAACACCAAACTTACGATGAGAGCTGCCTTTCCAGTCTGATTTCATATCCCCCTCCTGGTCAAAATGTGCTGCCAGGGCTCCCCTCTACCCCACTCATCTCTAGCCATGGCTTTTCCACTGGCTCTTCACATCTAAAATGCCCCCATCTCCCTTAGCCTCTTAGGATCCTTCTTTTTCTTTAAATCACAGTCAAATTTTCCCCTCCTACCTGAAATATTTGCTGAATCACCCCCTTCCTACTTCCAGTGTTAAGCACTGTGCTTTTAGGCTTCACTGATGTGTGTATATTGTGTTATAGTTACTTCCTTGTGCACATATTGTCCGTCCCTAGAAGGACAGAAACTTCTTGAAGGCAAGGATGGTTATATTATTGTCTTTGTATACCTAGCATATAGCACAGAATATGGCATGCAGAAGGGGATTAATAAATGCCTGAGGAATTAAATGGGTAATCACAAGAGTCACCTAATGGCTTCAAACCTCTTGGGGGATCCTGAGGCATGGGTCATGTTGGACAGACATGGGGCTTGGAATGAGAGCCATCTTCCCACAATCTCACCTAGTCATTGCAATGGGCTTCTTCTTGTCTCCCCTCATGCCTGGTACTTGCTTGTAGAGGGTGTCACTGAATCTTTTCTTCCCCCTTCCCTTCATGGATTTTATTCCCTATACTTTACAATGATGCTTTCTGGGATGCTCCCACCATTTTTCATTTCTTTACCAGATGGATTCTTGTCTACCTCCCACATCCTCATGCAAGCCCTTCTCCCAGGATCCATTTAGTGTCAAGACTGAAAAGTGTGCATTTCTGTAGCCCTGATGCATCCCATCATTCAGAGCCTGAGTGGCTGCACAGATGCACTATAAAGTTCTGCCAGGCTGTCTGGCCCTCACACCTTCCAGCTCTTGGGGGCTGCTTTTGGCCACAAAGGCATGTCAGATTTGTCTGAGGGAAAAGACCTGCAATCTGCTCCACTGACAGGACTAGTCGCCCTCAATTGGTGAGCTATTAGGATGCTCCCTCAAAGAGCACACATATCCTACTCCATCATTTGCTTCAGTCTTGCTCGTGTCTTTCTTTCCATATATTCTCACCCACAGCTGTGAGTGGAGCAGGAGTGGGGCACAAGAAGGAGGGAGAGACGAGGCAGGAGTGGCTTTGGAGGGTTGTCAAAGGGCACTTAGAGCACTCTGCTCCAAAAAATAAATTTAAAAAATAAAGACTAAATAGATAACATGTGAATGAAGGAAGGAATATTTTGCTGCATGCGGCACCATGATCATCATTTTCAATGGTGGCAAAGTGGCTGGAATCTCTTTTGAAAAAAGATGATCACATGGTTTGACCTGGCTACCTCACAGGGCCTCAGCTTCCACATCTGATTAGAATGAACTGTGAGATTCCTTCCTGATCAAAAACCTTTGGTTGCATGATTCCCTGGTAGGATTCTTACTTAGTCTTCCTACCTTCTGCTGCTTCCCCCTCATTGCTGCCCTAGGACCTAGGGTGGGGCATGTGGGGGAAAGGGCCAGGGGAGAAGAGATAGGATATCCATTGAAGAGTATGAACATGGACCAAAGAGGGGAGAAGACAGAGAAGAAGAATCCTTGCTGACTCTCTGGCGATGTGCCCTCCAGTTACCTCTTGACTACAGTGTAATGCAGTACAAAGCATTTTGATTAAATGCCTCCTGTGTAGTGAGTGCTGTGCTGAGCCAAGCACTGCAAAGGAACAAGATGATTGGAAAAGGGAAAAAGAGTCTAGTTGGCAGTGGATATCGGGAAGGCCCCTGACCTCCACCCCGTGGTGAATTCAACCACCAGAGAGGGCGCTTCCAGATCTGCCAGGAGAAATAAGAGTAACTATGGCAGAGGGTAAAGGAAGAAGACTCCTGAAAGCCATGTTGTTGAGGATGGTACTTAGGCTTCCCATTGGGAACAGGGAAGGAGGTGAGCAGGACTGAGGTGAACTGGAAATCCATCAATGGAACTTCAGTAAGTCTGTATGTCTGAGAGAAGAACTCCCTTTGACTCACAAGGATTTCCAGGTAAAACTACGCTGATTAAGGAACTGCTTGGTTTCCAAGACTGTGATTTGGAGCTACAAGAGTTGGGTTCAAATTTTTTCTCTGAAAGTGTTGGCTCTGTGACTATGGCAAGTTACTGAACCCTGGCTTTAACACAGTGATCATGTGCTTTAGCCTGTTTACCTCCCAGGGTTTATCAACCTTCACTTGCATGGTTTCCCACTATCTTTGCAAGGCTTTTGTTATCGGTGTTTTTGCTGGTGTTTGTTATTATTATCCCATAATTATTTTCTCCTTATTATATTCTTAACTTGTGCCAAGGGGGGGAGGACTCGATCCAGGGCCACACAAGTAGGAGAGAAGGTTGACTGATGCTCAGTCTTCTCTGGGCCAAATGCAGAGTAAGAAACTGCTGGGCTGTTCTGTGCCCAGCAGGAAGACCTTCATCTTCAGGGAAATAGAAGGAGGCTGAGGCAGCTTTCCAGGCATCAAGTCATCCCCACACCATGAAAAGATATAGGCATGGGGCAGGAATGCAAGGCCTTCTTTTAACCAGGCAATTAGACTTAGTCCCTCTGTTTCTCAATCCCTACTCATGCTTTTGGTTGTTCAGTTGCATCCAGATTTTCCTGACCCCATTCAAGTATTTCTTGGCAGATATAGGAGTGGATTGCAATTTTCCAGATTATTTTGCAGAGGAGGGAATTGAGGTAAATAGAGTTAAGTGACTTGTCTAGGGTCATACAGCTAGTAAGTGTTGGAGGCTGGATTTGAACTCAGGTCCTCCTGATTCCAGGCCTGCACTTTTTCTACTGCACCACCTAGCTGCTCATACCAGATTAGAGGCTTTCTTCTTCTAAGAAAGAAGAAAACAAATAAACATGGCTTTTATTATTAGGCCATGCTATTCATACCATGGATTTGTACCATGCGGACTGGTAATTATAACATAATATGATACTCCTGCCTTGCCCACAGGATAATTAGGGCAAACAGTCTTCTTTTTCTTCAAGTATTTGGCCACAATTGACCCAGGTCACAAATAAAACAGACCCCTGATTGCTGACTTGTCTTCCACCTTGAGCTTTAAGAGATCTATGGCTGGCCCAGAGATTCAACCAATTGTAGTGATATAGATAAAAATAAAGCAGGTCAAGGGTACAGGACTCTTTTGCCTCCTGGCCTCCCCCCCCACTCACAGAGTCAGGGTGCAGAGAGACAGGTGCCCTCCATCCCAGACCTTTCCTTAGAGCATCCACCTCTGCAGCTGTCATCAGCCAGGGAGGACTTATCTGCAGCCTGGGTAGCACCCCACCCACTACATATGTAAAGTGTGTCCCCAACCTTCAAGTGTTATGTAAATGTCAGCTATTATTATAATTCTCTCCCTCTGAAGGGAGTTGCCACCTACAGATAAGCCTCAAATCCATTAACATATAAAGCTTGGAGCTGTATAATCATAGCCATGCCTGGGAATGGAGACAGCCCAGCTCTAAGGCTCCCTGGGTTACCTTTTACAAGTCACTTCACATCTGCTACAACTGAGTCGTCTCCTCTAAAAATTGGAGGGGTTAAAGTGTGCACTATATAGGCTGCTTCCAACACTGGAATTTCTAGGAGCATGTAAGTTCCGTGTACATCAGTGTGCACACACGGCTTGGCACATGCCACGTTGCATCAGATGTAGTAGTCAAACTTTCCCCCATCACCCTCCCTCATTTCTGTGGGAGTCCTCTGAGAAGGAACCCAGGTAGGGCAGAGAGCAGTGTGTGCTTGATTGCAGCCAGCCCCCTCTGCTCCCAGCCCCCACCCTTCCCACCCCCTCCATTTGGTACCCCCTCTGCTCTGTGCCCAGGTACCAGCTGCTCAGGCTATAGCCATCTGCCACTATTTGCTGTGCCAATGGCATGTGAAGCTCTTTGCCTGGTGATTACCAGACAATAAGCACTTGCAGCCCACATTCCATTCAGACAATGACCCCTAGCGAGGGAAAGGTGGGGGCACTTGTGTTGGAGGCTGCTATGACTCATTTTATTTAATCCTCCATTTGTAGGCTTTCCTGAGGCTTCCCATGAGAAGGTATAAAATACGGAAGGGAAACCAGCTCTCTGGGCAAAGAAGCATAATCTGGAAAACCCTGGAATTCCCCTGGAAAACTGCACTGTCTTCCTATCACTGACTTTATGAGCTCCTTTCCTCTCCATGGCTTCTTTGATAGGGGAGAGGCCATGGTAGTGAGACATGTCATGGCAGGAAATGAGGCAAAGGAAGGACCTTGATCTGACTTTTGCGTTTGGTTTTTAAGAGGCCCCATACCAACCTTGTGGGAACTGATGACAATTCTATGTCTTTCATTGAAAAACATAACTTGATTGAGGGAAATGGCTTAATATCCAGTTGCTAAGATCTGAAGGGTCTATATTAGGGGTGAGGAACTGGGGCCTCAATGCCACATGTGGTCCTCTAGGTCCTTAAGGGCCACACTTAAGGATGTAGGGGACTACATGTGGCCTCGAGGCTGTAGGTTCCCTACCCCTGAATTACTGTACTTGATTTGACCACTGATTCCTGGAAAAGGATGGAAACTTTCTTTCTTTATAGCCTAGAGTTGGGGAAGCAGATCTTCTCCATGCTCCTAAGCTCCTGTTGCTTCTTTTCACAGGCCTTCTACCCAAAATAATTATGATTCTAGAGGGTAGATTGTATGTCTTCATGTAAGTGACAGGAAGAGGAAGACATAAGGAGGAGGTCGGGTTTCCTTGAGCATTGCAGACTCAGATGGGGAAGTAGAGATTCTTAAGTCTTTACTGCCCCTTTATTCCACAGGGATTTGATTCTTGTAAAAATTCTCTTCCCTATACCTTCCTCCTAAGTCTCACACTTTCCTTTTTTGTTTGTTTTTTGGCAGGGAATTTGGGGTTAAGATCTAATGAGAATGCTAGACTGACTAGTGATTGAGTAGTCTAAAGAGAATCTGCAGAGGAGTGTCATTGCTCAAATCACAAATATGACCCACAGTCAGGTGCTCAAGGCAGAAATTCTGGAACAAGGGTGAGCTGGGATGATGGACTCAGCATTCAGGTTTCAAACAGGGCTAAAAAGCAGCATTATCATTCAGACTCCAGAGTGGGATGATAGACTCAAGTCCCAGGATCAGAATACAGGTAAGCAGGTAGTTCCACTAGTCCACACCTGCAGTCTTCTAGCTACCTGATAGGGGCTGGCTGGGGCCTTGAGCCATGCAGTGGAGCTCTACACAGAGGCAAGCCTTAAGCTATGTTTCCTGTAAACACATTGTGTCTGGAGGCTGCAGAGACCAGGTAGGCATTGGGTAGACCGTGCTTTTCATCAGAAGAATAGGAGTAAAGTATACCATAGGTTTTCTGATAGTTTTAGTTACCCAGGGGGCCCTGTGATCCTTGAAGAGCACAGCACTCACTACCTGGAGAACACAGCAGCAGGAATCCAGAAAAGAAATGTCTGTATTATACAAATCCATGACACATTCTGATGAATGTGCACAGAGCCAACCCTAACACCAAGTCCTGATCCAAGAAATAATTTTGGAAGAATGAGTGAAAATATAAACAAACCCCAAAAATTGTGGAGATATTATGTTGCCATGTATCCCTGACAAAACCCAGAGTAAAAGAAAGGCCCCAAAACAGCTAAATGCAAAGCTTTCAAGTAAAACCCACCTTAGTCACAATATCAATGGAATGCCTAAAATAAATTAAGAGACAGTTTTAAAATGATATTTTATGTGAAATGAAAGTACAAGAGAAAAGAAATGACAGTTATAAATAAGAGACATGGAAAGGGAATTAATAATCTGGCACAAGAAGCATAGACCCTCATGAAAGTAACATACCCTAAAAATTAGAATGGATTGAATAGCAATTAATGATTCCATAAGACAGCAAGAAATATCAACACATAAACAAGAGACCAAAAAATGGAGAAATAGATAGTAACATTATAATACTAGGAAACCACAATGTACCTACTTCAAATCTAGACAAATCTAACAAAAACAAATAAGCATTAAAGATAAGTGCATTTGGAATCATAGAAAACTAAGATTGATACATTCCTATTATTGATTGGGAATAGAAATAAGAATACACATATATATGTATATGCATATGCATATATAGGTGGATATTTGTATATATATACATGCATATGCATGTATATATACAATATATGTTAATAATGGTTCATTCACAAAGTAATCTCATTAAAGCATAAACCTTAAACAAGTACATAAGAGGAGAAGTAAAAAAAGAACACATTTTTTTTTTTTACTGGACATAAGGCAATTTAATAATATGTAATAAAGGTCTGTTGAGAAATAGATTAAAAATTAATGTATAATTCATGTGACCTCAGTATTAGGGTAGCTGAAGGGAATATATATATATATATATATATATATATATATATATATATATACACACATATACATATATATATATATACATACATATACACATACATACATACATACATGTACACATAGGCAGAGGGCACAGGGTGAGTTAAATATGAAGGGATGATATCTAAAAAATAAAATTGAATTAAGGGATGAGAGAGGAATATATTGAGAGAGGTAGAAAACGAGAGATAGAATGGGGTAAATTATCTTGCATGAAAGTGGCAAGAGAAAGCAGTTCGTTGGAAGGAAAGAGAGGGCAGGTGAGGGGGAATGAGTGAATCTTGCTCTCATAGGATTTCGCTTGAGGAGAGAACAACATACACACTCAAAAGGGTATCTTACCCCACAGGAAAGTAGGAGGAAGGAGATAAAAGGGGGGTGTTAGAAGGGAAGGCAGATGGGGGGGAGGAGGTAATTAAAAGCAAACTGAAAAAGGGTCAGGGTAAATGGAGAAAATTGCATAAAGGGGGACAGGATTGGAGGGAGCAAAATATAGTTAATCTTTCACAACATGAGTATTGTGGAAGGATTTAATGATACACATGTGGCCTATGTTGAATTGCTCACCTTCTTAGGGAGGATGGGTGGGGAGGGAAGAGGGGAGAGAATTTGGAACACAAATTTTTAAAAGCAGCTGTTCAAAAAAAAGTTGTTTTTGCATGCAACTGGGAAATAAGATATACAGGCAATGGGGCATAGAAATCTATCTTGCCCTACAAGAAAGTAAGGGAAAAGGGGGAAGCAGGGTGACAGAAGGGAGGGCTGACTGGGGAATGAGGCAATCAGTATATATGCCACCTTGGATTGGGGGGGGAGGGTAGAAATGGGGAGAAAATTTGTAATTCAAAGTCTTGCAGAAATCAATGCTGAAAACTAAAAATATTAAATAAAAAAATAATCAGAGACCAAATGATTTAATCCCCAAGAATGGCTAGATCAAATAACAGATCACAGAAATCATAGATAAGTTCATTAAAGATACTGAGATCAATGGGAAAAGAAAACACATCAAAACATTAACACAACAGCTAGCAACCTTCAGCAGAAAATTTATGTTTCCTAACACTTTCAAAATAAAAAAGAGAAAGAACAAATTAATGAAATGTACATGAAATTTAACGTTACGATCATGATAAATAACAGTAAAAAATGAAAAACTCAAATTGAATATCAGCATAGAAATCCTGAAGATCAAAGCTATTAAGAAAACTGAAAAAATAAGGTAAACTTAAGAGGTCATTTAAAAAGTATATAAATCATTACCTAACTGATTTTTAAAAAAGAGAATACTAGCATGGCATTTTCTTTCTTTTTTCTTTTTAGTTTACAACAATCAGTTCCACAGATTTTTGTGTTCCAAATTTTCTTCCCCTTCCTCCCCTCCCCCCTCCCCCCAGGACAGCATGAAATCTGATATATATTCTACATATACCTTCGCATTAAAAATATTTACACAGTTGTCAAGTCGTGAGGAAGAATCATGATCAATGAAGTGAAAGAAGAAACAAAACTATATATATATATGTATATATATACATATATATGTATATATATACATATATATACATATATATGTATATATATACATATATATGTATATATATATACAGAGAGAGAGAGAGAGAGAGAGAGAGAGAGAGAGAGAGAGAGAGAGAGAGAGGGAGAGAGAGAGAGAGCAGATAGTTTCCTTCAATCTGCATTCATACTCCATAATTCTTTATCTGGATATAGATAGCTCTTTCCATCATGAGACCTTTGGGACTGTCTTTGAACATTGGATTGCTAAGAAGAGCCGAGTCTATCAAAGTTAGTCATCATAGAATCAATATGTCTGTGGTTGTGTACAATGTTCTCCTGGTTCTGCTTCTGTCACTCAGCATCATATCATGTAGGTCTTTCGAGGATATTATGAGGTCCATATCTTCCCCATTTCTCATAGCAAAATAGCATTCTATTACATTCATATACCACAATTTATTTAGCCATTCCCCAATTTATGGGCATCCCATTGATTTCCAATTCTCTGCTACTAAAAAAGAGCTGCTACAAAAATTTTTGTACATAAAGGTCCCTTCCCCCTTGTGTGATCTCTTTAGGATATGGTCCTAGAAGTGGTATTACAGGGCCAAAGGCTATGTACATTTTTATAGTCCTTTGGGCATAGTTCCAAATTGCTCTGCAAAATGGCTGGATCTGTTCACAATTCCACCAACAATGTAACAATGATCCAATTTTCCCACATCCTCTCCAGCATTTATCATTTTTCTGTTTTTTTCATGTTAGCCAGTCTGACAGGAAAGATGTGGTACCTAAGAGTTGTTTTGATTTGCATTTCTCTGATCAATAGTGATTTAGAGCATTTTCCATATGCCTGTAGATGTCTTTAATATCTTCCTCTGAAAACTGCCTGTTCATATCCTTTGACCATTTCTCAATTGGAGAATGACTTGTATTCCTATAAATTTGGCCCAGTTTCCTGTCTATTTTAGAGATGAGGCCTTTATCAGACACACTGGTTGTAAGGATTTTCTCCCAATTTTCTGCTTCCCTACTAATCTTTGTTGTATTGACTTTATACAAAAAAATTTCAATTTACCATAATCAAAATTATCCATTTTGCATTTTGTAATGATCTCTGTTTCTTGTTGGGTCATGAATTCTTCCCTTTCCCATAAATGTGACAGGGAAATTATTCCTTTCTCTCCCAAATTGCTTATAGTATCAGGCTTTATTCCTAAATCATGAACCCATTTTTACTTTTTTTTGGTATACGGTGTAAGATATTGGTCTATGCCCAGTTTCTACTGTACATTTTCCAATTTTCCCAGCAGTTTTTTGAAATAGTGACTTTTCAGCCCAGAAGCTGGATTCTTTGGGTTTATCAAAGAGTAGATTGCTATAGTAGTTGACTAGTGCAACTTGTGTACTTAATCTATTCCACTGAGACACCACTCTGCTTCTTAGCCAGTAACAAGTAGTTTTGATGACTGCTGCTTTATAGTACAGTTTAATATCTGGGATGGCTAAGCCACTTTTCCTAGCACTTCTTTTCATTAATTCCCTTGATGTTCTGGACCTTTTGTTCTTCCAGATGAATTTTGTTATTATTTTATCCAGCTCTGTAAAATAATTTTAGTAGTTCAATTGGTATAGCACTGAACAAGTAAATTAATTTAGGCAAAATTGTCATTTTCATAATATTAGCTCAGCCTAACCAGGAGCAACTTATATTTTCCATTTGTTTAGATCTCACTTTATTTGTGTGAAAAGTGTTTCATAATTGTGTTCATATGGGACCTGGGTTTTTCTTGGCAGGTAAACTTCCAAATATTTTATAGTGTCTACAGTAACTTTAAGTGGAATTTCTCTTTCTATTTTCTTGCTGTCAGGCTTTTTTCATAGTATATAGGAATGCTGAGGATTTATGTGGGTTTAATTTATATCTTGCACCTTTACTAAAGTTGTTTATTATTTCAAATAGTTTTTAAATTGATTCTCTATGATTATCTAAGGAAATCATCATATCATCTGCAAAGAGTGATAATTCAGGGTTTTTTTTTTTGCCTATTCTAATTAATTCAACTTCTTTTTTTTTCTTTTCTTATTGCTAGAGCTAACATTTCTAGTACCAAATTGAATAGTAGGGGTGATAATGGACATCCTTGTTTCACCTATGATCTTATTGGGAATGGATCTCGCTTATCCACATTACATATATTGCTTGCTGATGCTTTGGGGTAGATGTGGCTTGTAATTTTAAGGAAGACTGCATTTATTTCTATGCTTTCTAGTGTTTTTAATAGGAATGGGTGTTGTATTTCACCAAAGCTTTTTCTGCATCTATTGAGATGCTAGTTTTGTTATTGATATGATTAATCATGATGATCGTTTTCTCAATGTTGAACCAGCCTTGCATTCCTGGAATAAATCCTACCTGGTCATACTGTACTGTTCTCATGAGAAGATGCCACAATCTTTTTGCTAATATTTTATTAAAAAATTTTACATCAATATTCATTAGAGCAATTTGCCTATAGCTTTTTTTCTCTGTTTTGACTCACCCTGGTTTGGGTATTAGTACCATACTTGTATCATAAAACGAATTTGGCGGGACTCCTTCTTCACCTATTTTCCCAAATAGTCTGTAAAGTAGAAAATTAATTGTTCTTTAAAAGTTGATAGAATTCACATGTAAAACCATCTGGGCCTGGAGAATTTTTCCTAGAGAGTTCATTGATGGCTTGCTCAATTTCTTTTTCTTCAATGGGGTTTATTTAGGTATTTTACTTCCTCTTCTGTTAACCTGGCCAATTTATATTTTTGTATGTGTTCATCCCTTTCCCTAAGGTTTTCAAATTTATGGACATACAATTGGACAAGATAACTCTTACTTATTGTTTAAATTTCCTCTTCTTCGGAGGTGAATTCACCCTTTTCATTTTTGATACTGTTAATTTGGTTTTCTTCTTCCTTTTTTTAAATCAAATTGACCAATGCTTTATCAATTTTATTGTTTTTTTTCATAAAACCAAATCTTAGTTTTATTTATTAGTTCAATAGTTTTCTTGATTTCAATCTTACTAATCTCTGTTTTGGTTTTCAGTATTTCTAATTTGGTATTTAATTGAGGATTTTCAATTTGTTCTTTTTCTAGTTTCTTTTTTTTTCAGTTGTGCGCCCAATTCATTCATCTACTTTTCATCTATTTTATTCATGTAAGATTTTAGAGATATAAAACTTCCCTTAAGAACAGCTTTTGCTGCATCCCATAAATTTTGGTATTATGTCTCATTATTGTCATTCTCTTGAATGAAGTTATTAATTGAATTTATTAATTTTTTTCTATGATTTGTTCTTTAGCCCACTCATTCTTTAGAATTAGATTACTTAGTCTCCAATCAATTTTTACTTTATCTTTCTTTTTTTTATTGCATTATGATATGAAAAGGATACATTGAATGTTTCTGCCTTTCTACACTGGATTGTGAGGTTTTTATGCTCTACTAAATGGTCAATTTTTTGAGTATGTGGCATGTACGACTGAGAAAAAGGTATATTCTCTTCTATCCCAATTTATTTTTCTCCAGAGGTCTATCATATCTGCCTTTTCTACAATTCTATACACCTCTTAATTTCTTTCTTATTTATTTTGAGGTCAGATTTATCAAGTTCAGAGAGGGGAAGGTTGAGGTCCCCCACAAGTATCATTTTGCTGTCTATTTCTTCCTGTAATTCCCTTATCTTCTCCTCTAAGAATTTGCATGCTATACCATTTGGTGCATAAATGTTAAGTAATGATATTGCTTCATTGTCTATGGTGACTTTTTTAACGTTTTATTTTATTTAATATATTTAGTTTCAGCATTGATTTTCACAAGAGTGTGAATTACAAATTTTCTCCCCATTTCTACGCATCCCCCACTCCAAGATGGCATATATTCTGGTTGCCCTGTTCCCCAGTCAGCCCTCCCTTCTGTCACCCCACTCCCCTCCCATCCTCTTTTCCCTTTCTTTCTTGTAGGGCAAGATAAATTTCTATGCCCCATTGCCTGTGTATCTTATTCTCTACTTGCATGCAAAAACTTTTTTTTTGTTTTTCAACACTTTTGAAAACTTTAAAACTTTGAGTTCCAAATTCTCTCCCCTCTTCCCTCCCCACCCACCCTCCCTAAGAAGTCAAGCAATTCAACATAGGCCACATGTGTATCATTATGTATAACCCTTCCACAATACTCATGTTGTGAAAGACTCACTATAATTTGCTCCTTCCTAACCTATCCCCCTTTATTGAATTTTCTCCCTGGACCCTGTCCCCTGCCCTCCCTTATATCATCCCCCCTTTTTATCTTCTTCCTCCTCCTTTTTTCCTGTGGGGTAAGATACCCAATTGAGTATGTATGTTATTCCCTCCTCAGGTCAAATCTGATGAGAGCAAGATTCACTCATTCCCCATTACCTGACTTTTACTCCTACAGAACTACTTTTTATTGCCACTTTTATGCAAGATAATTTACCCCATTCTATCTCTCCCTATCTCCCTCTCTCAATATATTCCTCTCTCATCCCTTAATTTTATTTTATTTCTTTTATATATCATCCCTTCACCTTCAACTCACCCTGTGCACCCGCTCTCTCTCTCTCTCTCTCTCTCTCTCTCTCTCTCTCTCTCTCTCTCTCTGTATATATACACACACACACACACACACACACACACACACACACACATATACATACATACACATTCATGTATATATATATGTGTGTATATATATATATATATATATATATATATATATATATGTATGTATATGCATGTTCCCTTCAGCTACCCTAATACTGAGGTCTCATGAATCATACACATCATCTTTCCATCTTTCCAAAACAGTTCAACTTTAGTAAGTCCCTTGCAATTTCTTTTTCTTGTTCTTTTTCTTAATTACCTTTTCATGCTTCTCTTCATTCTTGTGTTTGAAAGTCACATTTTCTATTCAGCTCTGGTCTTTTCACTGAGAAAGCTTAAAAGTCTTCTATTTTATTGAAAATCCATATTTTACCTTGGAGCATGATATTCAGTTTTGCTGGGTAGGTGATTCTTGGTTTTAATCCTAGTTCCATTGCCCTCCAGAATATTGTATTCCAAGCCCTTCGATCTCTTAATGTAGAAGCTGCTAGATCTTAGGTTATTCTGATTGTGTTTCCACAATACTCAAATTGTTTCTTTCTGCCTGCTTGCAGGATTTTCTCCTTGATCTAGGAGCTCTGGAATTTGGCAACAATATTCCTAGGAGATTTCTTTTTGAGATCTATTTGAGGAGGCGATCGATGGATTCTTTCAATTTCTATTTTGCCCTGTGGCTCTAGAATATCAGGGCAATTCTCCTTGATAATTTCTTGAAAGATGATATCTGGGATCTTTGTTTGATTATGGCTTTCAGGTAGTCCAATAATTTTTAAATTATCTCTCCTGAATCTATTTTCCAGGTCAGTAGTGTTTTTTTTTTTTCCAATGAGATATTTTACATTGTCTTCCCTTTTTTCATTCCTTTGATTCTGTTTTATAATATCTTGATTTCTCACAAATTCACTAGCGTCTAATTGCTCCAATCTAATTTTTAAGGTAGTATTTTCTTCAGTGGTCTTTTGGACCTCCTTTTCCATTTGGCTAATTCTGCCTTTCAAGGCATTCTTCTCCTCATTGGCTTTTTGGAGCTCTTTTGCCATTTGAGTTAGTCTATTTTTTAAGGTGTTGTTTTCTTCAGTGTATTTTTCAGTATTTTTTTGGGTCTCCTTTAGCAAGTCATTGACTTGTTTTTCATGGTTTTCTCGCATCCTTCTCATTTCTCTTCCCAATTTTTCCTCTACTTCTCTAACTTGCTTTTCCAAATCCTTTTTGAGCTCTTCCATGTCCTGAGACCAGTTCATGTTTTTCTTAGAGGCTTTTGTTGTAGGCTCTTCGACTTTGTTGACTTCTTCTGGATGTATGTTTTGGCATTCTTTGTCACCAAAGTAAGATTCCAAAGTCTGAGACTGAATCTGGTTGTGTTTTCACTGCCTGGCCATATTCCCAGCCAACTAACTGGATCCTTGAGTTTTTCCATTTTTAGTCTACTGCTTGTAGACTAAAGAGTTCTATGTTCCAAGCTTGGGGGTATGCACCAGCTCTGCCACACCAGCACTCCTCCTTCCCCAAGAACCCCCAACCTGGACTGGACTTAGATCTTGAGCAGGCTCTGCACTCCTACTCTGATCCACCACTTAATTCCTCCCACCAGGTGGGCCTGGGGCCGGAATCAACTGCAGCTGTAGTTCTGTAGCTGCCCCACCTCCGCTGCCCCAGGGTGGTAGCTGAACTGCGAACTCCTTCCACTCCCGCAGGATTTCACACTAACTTTCTTTGTTGTCTTTGGTGTTTGTGGGTTGAGAAGTCTGGTAACTGCTGCAGCTCACTGATTCAGGGTGCTAGGGCATGCTCCGCCCATTTCCTGGTCTGGTTAGTCCATGCCACCCATGCTGGGCTCTGTTCTGCTCTGCTCCACTCCAGTCCCAGCTCCATGCAGTATAGACCTCAGCCAGAGACCATCCAGGCTGTCCTGGGCTGGAGTCCTGCTTCCCTCTGCTATTTTGTGGGTTCTGCAGGTCTAGAATTGGTTCAGAGCCATTTTTATAGGTTTTTGGAGGGACTCGGCTGGGAGCTCACTCTAGTCCCTGCTTTCCAGCCGCCATCTTGGCTCTGCTCCCTGTCTATGGTGACTTTTAGAAGGATATAGTGTCCTTCCTTCTCTGGTTCTAGGACCTCGAGTCAGTTGTCCTTAATGATTTCTTGGAAGATTTTGTCCAGGCTCTTTTTTTCATCATGACATTCTGGTAGACCAATAATTCTTAGATTGTCTCTCTTGGATATATTTTCCAGGTCAGTTGTTTTTCCACTTAGATATTTCAAGTTTTCTTCTATTTTTTCATTCTTTGGATTATCTTTGACTGACTCTTGATGCCTCATAGAGTCATTAGCTTCTACTTGCTCAATTCTAATTTTTAATGAATTGTCTTCATTTTACTTCTGGGCCTCCTTTTCCATTTGCTTTATTTTAATTCTCAGTGAGTCATTTTCTCTAACTAGCTTCTGATTCTCCTTAACTGGTTCATCAATTTTTCTCTTTAAGGTTTTGTTTTCATTGGTGAATTTTTTTCCCTTTTTTTTATGTCTCTAATTTGATTTTTAAAATCCTCCTTAAGCTCTTCCAGGAATTCTTTTTAGGTTTGAGACCAGTTTACTTTCACCTTTGAGGTTTCAGATGTGGCTATAGTGTCCATATTATCCTCTTTCAAATTGGCATATTCATCTTCCTTTTCTCCATAAAAACAATCAATATTCCTCAGTTTCCTAGAGTTCTTCTCTATGTTGGTTAACTTTTTCCTGGATTTAATGTTGATTTCTCCTTCTGGGGTTCAGGGGGCTCTGTCCCAGGCTTCTTGTTTTGGGAATTGTGAGCATAGTTATTGGCTTTGTGTGTTATGGCCTCTGGGTTCATGAGGTGTGGGAGAGGGGTGCTCTGGATGCTGGAAGTCTCCTCTTCCCTTAGTGCTGTGGTACAGCCTTTTCCTGAGATGATGTCTGATGTCTGCCACTTCCCCTGGCTGTGCAAAGGCATATCTGGGGTCCTGGTGTCGACAATTTCTGCCTCATCCCTTCTGAGACTCAGCAACTCTCACTGTTCTGCTAAGGTCAGCCCTACTTGGACACCTCTCTCAGTCTCCTTCCACCACCACTGTGATAAGGTCCCTCTCCCCAACTTCTCAAGGTAAAAGGCTACTGAAGTCCCACTTCTGGCTCTTCTATTTCAAAGTTTCTCCTGAAGGGGTATGTATTATCTGGATTAGAGAGGTATGAGAGCCATGTTAGTTTGCTCTCATGGCTCCTGGAAGTTCAAGAAAGTTCATTTCAAACCTTTAGACTGCTGGTTGCAAGCCTCTGGAGTAGTTGTTCTCATGGCCTCATGTGCTGTGCTGCTTCCTCCTGTAGCTCTGATCAATTCCCATCCTGGACTGGGATACCTGGGGATCACCACCAGTTTCGCATGTCCAGCATTCTCCCAGCCTGGATCGCTGGCTGATTTCCACAGCTGCTTTAGCTTTGGTGTGATCTGGTGCAGTTCTGCACACTGGGTGCTCTCCCAGCCTACAGATCCATCCTGTTGACCCTGAGAACTCTCCTGGCTTGGAAATTTGCCTCACTCAGTCTACTAGTGGCTTCTAACTCTCTCATATCTGCTCAGATTCACTTTTTTAGAGGTTTCTGACAGAATCTGTGTGACAGCTCCTGTAAGATGCTGTTTTCACATGGCCAACTTGGCTCCACACCCACTCAGTGTGACATTTTCAAAATGAAAAAGGAGAATTCATCCAAATTGAAAAAAAAGGTATTATTCTAAACTATTTTGTCCAACTATGTGCCAATAAAGTCTACAACTTAAATGAAATGAATATTTTCCACAAAAAAATGAAATATGCCAATTAAGCTAACAAAATTTAGAGAATTTAAAGAACACTATCTCAGAAAAAGAAATGATTGAGTAAATGAGCTTCCAGAGAAAGAAAAAATAACAAGGAAAAGATGGACTTCCAAGTAAATTAGAATACTTACTCAAAAAAAGTAATTACAACATTAAGTAATTGCCAAAACTATGCAATGAAGAGATCCAGCCAACTTCTACATATTAATACTTGCTCCCTAAACCAGAGAGTGCTAAACATAGAAAGAAAACTACAGGATATCCTGAATGGAAATTGATGCAAAAAACTAAAATAAACTATTAGTAAAGAGGCAACAACAACTTAATCAGAACAATGCTATACTTTCAACAGTAGGGATTTGTAACAGGATTTCATGTGAATTTTAAGAAAAGCATAAATATAATTGACTACGTTAGCATTAAGAACAGTAACAACAACAAAATACTATGATTGGATCTGATTTTTTAAAAATAAAATACAACTCTAATCTGTTTTGAAAAATAGGAATGTATTGTCTTTTTAACAAGGAAAATATTTATCTCAAACAGTGAGACAAAACTGTATATAATGAGTATAAACTAGAGTCCTTTTTGATAACATCTGGGGTAAAATAGGTACATCCTTTATAACTGTGTCTTCTTTATATAATATTAGAAATGATAGTTAATAACATTAAAACATGAAGAAAGAAAGTGAAGGAATAATCATGGGCAAAGAAGTATCAAAGAGTCACATTTTTCTGGTGGGATGATGCTGTAATTAGGGAACTCCAGAGACTTGGGAACTTGTTGAAGAAATTGATAATTTCAGCAAAAGTGCAGGATATAAAAGACATTTACATAAATTATAAGAATTTATCAAAATTATGAACAAACTCCAGTAAGGAGAGATACAAAGAGAAATTCCATTTATAATAATAACAAAATGTTTAAAATACATGGGAAGTATATTAATACTACTACAAAATAAGTTCAGTAATAACTAACAGGCCCAGATAATTGTTGGGGAACATTAGTCATGCATGGTGGGCCAAGCCAATACAATAAACATGACAATAGTACTTAAGTTAATTTACTCACTTGTTGATCTACCAAGCCACCAAAAATTACCTTCTAAGCTCGAAAGAAGTAATAATGAAATTTGTCTGGAGGAACAAAATGTCAAGAATCCAAAGGTAAACAATGAGGGGAGGTGGAAGGGAAGAGGGGTTACCAGTACCAGATGTTAAGCTATACTACAAATCAGTAATCCTCAAAACAATTTTGTCCTGGTTAAAAAAGAATAGGCGTATCAATGGGACTGATTATTTCCACACAATTAGAAACAAGTGAGCACAATAGCCTCGGATTTGCTAAATCCCAAGTCTACAAGTCAACATGCCTTTATTAAACACTTACTATTTTCCAGGCATTGTGCTAAGTGATGGGAATATAAATAGAACTAAATAAGAAAACAGTATCTTTCCTCAAAGAGATTACTTTCTAAAAGTGAAGACAATGCATAAAAGAAGGGATAAAAGGGGAGGGTTGAGAAAGTACCCATGTTGGAGCACAGTGGATAAAGAAACCAAGAGTCAAGAGCAAAAAGCCTGGAGAGGAATGAAATAATAAAAAAATGGCTGGTCTGGGCTCTTCCTTAAAATAGAAGAGCCAGGAGTAAATGACCAATAACAAGAAAGCACTACAAAGGTGGAGGTATTTTTCAGGGTGAAAAGACCACAGGTTAAGAGGGATCTCCTTGGCCAGCATGCTAAAGCATGGTGGAGAAACAAGAACCAATGACTCCAACTGTTGAGTGTTACTTGATGAAAACTCCTAGGCAAGCTAGAAGTTAGGTACCAACAAATATCTCCCATACCCAGATTGGTTCCATATAGATGTATGACCTAAATATACATGTTACATCATGAACAAATTAGAAGAGAAAATAAGCAACTATCCTTTGAACCTATGTATGCATAAAAGTTTTTGACCATATAAGGAACTGACAGGAATAGAGAAGATAAAATGGTCTAATAGTTGATTATATATAAAATGTTACATAAACATTAAAGAATCATATAAATTTAACCTATCATTATTATTTGTATAAAATCTAGAGATAACATAAATATGTATATGTATACATGTATACACATACACACACACACACACACACACACACACACATATATATATATATATATATAATACCTCTCTGAGAATTCCTTCAACATCACCCCTAAAACTGCTCATCCATCTATTTCCTCTCCTGAGAGAGAATTCACCCAAGATCACCCATTCTACTTTCAAATACTTGTTAGGAAATGTGAATTTCCCCTGTATATGCCCAGCTCATCTTGTTCTTTCCCCAGATATAAGAAGAATAGGTATAAATCCTTCTACAACAGATAGTCCTTTAAATTTAAGTATCATCTCCCCCAATCTCTCCCATTTCTTGTCTTCTCCAGCTTCACATGGCTTGATTTCAATGCTTCTTGGATTGTGACAGCTGTTATTCTTTCAATGTATATTTATCATTAGCCTTCTCACAATGTGGTCCTAAGAAATGAACAAAATGTGTAGGCTATGAATTGGTCATGAAAGACAAAATAGGATTCCCACCACTTTACTTTTATACTCCATAGATCTACTCATTCCTTATGAAATTATATTAGGTTTCTTGGATGGCATATCACATTGATGCCACATGTTGAGCTGGCAGTCCATTTCATGCCCTAGGACTTTATTTTTCATATAGACTGTTATCCTCCAACATTTCTCCCAGTTTCTACTTATTTCATTAATTTCTGATTCCAAGAATAATATGTTTTTGTATTTATTTACTAAATTTTAGCTTATTACATTTGGCTGAAAGTTCTATCTTATCCAAAACCTTTGATCCTGACTCTTGTTGAGTATATTAGCTGTCCTTTTCAGGTTTTGTCATCTGCAAGTTTGATAAGCCTGCCATCTGTGCCATTATCCAAGAAATTAATAAAAATGCTAAATAGCACAGGGCCAAACTCAGACCCCTGAGGCATTCTGCTGGAGAGCTCTTTCCAAGTTGACACAGAAGATCAATGAATATTGATTAGGTTCAAATTATCAACTGGTTCTTAATCTAGCTATTGTCTCACCCTTACCCCTCCTCATTTCAGCAAGTACAGTATTAAAATAATTATTCAATATTTTCTAATAATGTACATAAATATAATATTGTGGTGTTTTCCTTATTGAAAAGTTTAGCAAAAATAAATGTAAAAAAGAATTGGAGTTAGTATAGCCTCAGTTTCCATTTGAGAAGCCATTTTAATTGTAATATCATTTTACTTTACAAAATGTTCACTAAACATTTCTATAAATAAAAAGTTTAAGATTTCCAAAGAGATGAAAGACAATCTCATTGACTTACATTTTCCATCTTCCCTCTTTTTTACAATTTGAAAATTTGTTCTCCCTAAGGCTTGGCTGCCTCTCCTTCCCTCTCTCCTATTTCTCTCTCTCTCTCTCTCTCTCTCTCTCTCTCTCTCTCTCTCTCTCTCTCTCTCTCTCTCTCATCATCATCATCATCATCATCATCATCATCACCACCACCATCATCATCATCATTCTTTTCAGGGTAATCTTGAAAGGAAGTTGTTGTCCTTGGCTTCCCCTGCCAGCCTTAGATCATCTTGAGCTTTAGTATTTCTTAAGCTATTATTACAGAACTGTACCATACATTTGTCTTCATTATCTGTTACCAGCTTTTGCTTACATCTGTTGTATTCAGCACAAAAAAACTGAAGGTGGTTAGTACATCTACATTGTTTTCTTTACAAATTGTCCCTGTTTTTGCTCACAGTTATTTATCTTGTCTCTTCATTTTTTTTCTCTTTGAGAAATTCTCAGTCATATTAGCATGACTTCTTCCTCTTCCTCTCCTCTTCTCCCATTACAATCCCTGTTCACCACTTAATTAGATTTTTATCATCACATCAAAGTCCATTTAAACTCATCCCCTCTATCTATGTACCTCTCTTCTAAATGTCATAACAAAGATGCATTTCTCAAGAGTTATAAGTACCATATTCCCATGTAGGGATGTAAGCAGTTTCTCCTCATTGAATAACATGTTTTGCTTTTGTTTTTGTTTTTCCTTCCCTGTTTACTTTTTTATGCCTCTCTTGAATCTGTGATTTGAGGATCAAATTTTCCATTGAGCTCTGGTCTTTTCATCAGGAAAGTCTGGGAATACCCTATTTCATTGAATGTCCATCTCCTCCCCTGAAAGATTGTTCTCAATTTCACTGGGTAGCAGGCTCCTTTGCCTTATGGAATTTTTTTTAATGTAGGAGCTGCAAGGTCTTGCATAATAGTGACTGTGGTTCCAGAATATTTGAATTCTTTTCTTGCAGTATTTTATCCTTTACCTGATAATTCTGGAATTTTGCTACAATATTCCTTGGCATTTTCAGTTTGGTACCTCTTCCATGCGGTGATCAATGGATTCTTTTGATGGCAATTTTGTCCTCTGGTTCTAGGACCTCTGGGCAATTTTCCTTGATAATTTCTTGAAAGATGCTTTCCAGTCTCATTTTTTGATCATGGCTTTCAGGTATACCAATAATTCTTAAATTACTTCCCCTCGATCTATTTTCCAGGTCTGTTGGTTTTTCAATGAAGTATTTTGTGTTTTCTGCTACTTGTTCATTCTTTTGATTTTCTTTCACTGATTTTTGATATCTCATAGAATTATTGGCTTCACCTTGCCCAATTCTAATTTTTAAGTCATTGTTTTCTCTATTTAGCTTTCTTACCTCCTTTTCCATTTGGCTAATTTTATTTTTTATGGTGTTGTTTTCTTTAGTCTACTTTTTTCTGTTTCGTCAAATGAATTTTAAAGGAATTGTTCAGTTTCTCTTCTGTCTCTCCTATTTGAGTTTTAAAATCCTTCTTGAGCTCTCCCGAGAAGGCTTTTTGGGGTTGAGACCAGTTCATATTCCGCTTTCAGTTTACATATGTGGGTATATTGACTATTTTGCCCTCTGCTGAGTTTGTGTTTTGAGCTTCCCTGTCACCAATATACTTCTCTATGGTCATTGTTTTTCTTTGTTGCTTTTTGATTGTGTTGTTTGCCTTTTTTTCTGACTTTTAAAGTAGATCTCTGCTCCTGGGCCACAGGTTTCTTGTGCTGGGGTCTTGGGGCCTGGCTACTGGTTTGCTGAGGTGGGGCTTGCTGCTGGCCTGCTGAGACTCCTCCTGTCCTGTACTGGTCCTCTTCAGCACAGCAAGAGGGACTTTTCATGTTAGTCCTCCTAGCAGGGGCAGACTGCTGTCCCTAGTCTTTCTGCTGGCTCCACTATTTCAGGATTTTTCCTGGGGTAATATTCTCTGGGTTTTTCAAGGTCAATAAGGGAGGGTGAGATTGACATACTGCTTACTCTGCCATCATGACTCCAGGAAGTTGAAATAGCTAACTTCTAAACATTATAACTGTGGGCTGATAGCTTCCGGAGCATCTGCTGCCAGTACCGCTGCTGCTGCTGCTGCTGCTGCTGTTGCCATTGCTTCTGTTGCCAATTCAATCACTCCCAAGGCTTACTCCACCTTTGGTGGTCCTGGGGCTGTATTGGCACACTCTGTGCAGGACTGTGCTTCTCTCTCAATTAGTTCCAACAGACCCTTCTAAGTTGTCTCTGGAGTTTGTGGACTGAGAAGTCTGGAAACCACCACTGCTGCCTGCGATTCAGTGTCCCATGGTCTCCTCCAGCTTTGCTAGGGCCAGGTCTGCACTGACATGACCTACACTAGACAGCTGTTCTCTGTCAGTCTGGTTCAACAAACTCTTCCTATTGACCTTCCAGGTTGTCTTGGGCTGGAAATCTGCCTCACTCTGTCTCTTTAGGGGTTCTGCTGCTTTAGAATTGGTTCTAAGTCTCTTTTTAAATGTATTTGAAAGTGTTTGGTGGAGAGCTCAGGCAAGTCTCTGCTTTCACTCCACCATCTTGGCTCCAAACCCCAGCATGACTTCTTCTTTACAGTGCCATTCACATGAGATTCTAAACATCATTTTTAATCTTTTTTCCAATGACTTTTTTTTGGAAATGTATATATGTATATGTAGATATAATTTTCAATTTTATGTAATAAAACACAGAATTTCATAACATATTATAATTCAAATGATTGCACATGAAACAGCAAATCTGTGATGTAACATTTGCTATTCCATTTAAATATATGATAAAGTTATAATGTAAATTTCTTTTTTTCTTTCTTTTTTTCCTTCCTTCATCCCTACTTAGAGATGGCTAACATTAGACATAAATATGTATACATATTTATACCTAAAATCTCTCTCTCTCTCTCTCTCTCTCTCTCTGTATATATATTTCTATTTAAATATATACATATATGTGAAATCATCCTATAAATATTTGTAGTTATCAGTTATTTTTCTGGCTGCAGATAACTTCTTCCTTCATATGGCCTTTGCAGTTAATGTAGGTATTTGCTATAGTCAAAATGCCTTATTTGCTCAAAGTTGTTCTTGAAACAATATTACTATCTTCTTTCCTTCTTTCCTAACTTCCTCCCTCCCTTCCTTCCTTCCTTCCTTTCTTTCTTTCACAAAATCTTAAGCCCAGTTCACTCTGAAGCTCATAGATTGGACCACAATAGGTCGCTGCCCATGCTCCACTTAATGACTGTACTTTGGGCCCTCCTCACTTAGAGCGAATGTCAATGGTAACTATTTCTCTTTGGAACAGCAACCCTGAATGTCTTCCTCTCCCATCTTGATTTTTTTTCTTTTTTTCTAATTAAAGGGGCCATCCTGTGACTCACTTCTTAAAAAGGCCTATGCACTAAATGGGCATTACCCCACTCTAAATGAGTATGTGAAAGGGGCCTAGCCTAAAAGGGCCAGGGTCTCCTGTTGCATCCTGGGTCATCTCCAGTCATCCTGGTAAATATCTGGTCACTGGATCTAGATGGCTCTGGAGGAGAAAGTGAGGCTGGTGACTTTTCACAGCCCTCCCTCGCTCAAAGTCAATTTGAAGTCATGTCATCGTTTCCCTGATACCATGATCCTCTTTGATAGTGAAGAACAAAAACAATAGCTGTCACTTTATACAAAATTCTCTTTTCACTCTTTATTATTTTGTGCAAGTCGATCCATGTTTTTCTAAGATCATCAAGCTCATTTTTTTCTTATAGCACAATAATACTCCACCCCAATCATATACCACAACTTATTCAGCCATTCCTCAAGTGATGGGCGTCCCTGAAATTTCCAGTTCTTTGCTATCACAAAGAAAGCTGATATGAACATTTGAGAATATATAGTTTCTTTTCCTTTTTTCCTTAGTCATCTTCAGAAATAGACCTAGTATTTTTATTGCTGGCTCTAAGGGCATAGGCAGTTTAATAACTCTCTGAGCATAATTCCAGATTGCCCTCCAAAATCATTGGATCAGTTCACAATTCCAAAAATAATGAATTAGAGTCCTAATTTTTCCATATCCCTTCCTACACATCATTTCTCAGAACCTTTTGATTTGTGCTCTTCTCAAAACTGACCCATTTCCTGAGGTGGCTCAGTGAATAGAGTGCCAGGCCTGAAGTAAGGAATCCTCATCCTCATGAGTTCAAAACTGGCCTCAAAAGCTTGCTAACTGTGTGATCCTGGACAAGACATTTAACCCTGTTTGTCTCAATGAGCTGGAGAAGGATAAGGCCAAGTACTTCTCCATCTCTGCCAAAAAATCCACAAAGAGGGTCATAAAGAGTCAGACATGGCTGAAAAATAACTGAATTGAGTTTCTCACAACTATTATACAGGTCACACTAATCCCAATATGCTTTTCCTCCATTCCCAATTCAATGACATAATTTTCATTTCCACGTAAGATTCCCATAATTTTCACCCCAGCCACCATATCTGTTTCATTTATCCAGCTAGCAGCTGCTGTGGGGGGTATAAAACCAACAACAGTGAGGTCACAGAATGCTGCAAGAATAGGTTCTTTTGATCTGCTTTACTAAGGAAAGCAACATTGAGGGGTTAACAATTTCAATTTAATACAGTGTACAAACACCATTCACTTAGTTCAGGGGAAAAAGACAGAACCCTGACCTTCAGAGCAAATACAATCAAATTACAAACAGACCCAATATAATTCATAGATACCAAGAAAACCATCAACATCTGAGTTCAGCCAGAAGGCCCTTACAGTGGCTGGCCAGAGTCCCGCACTTCCAGGAGTGAGATCCTTAAGCAAATAGCTCTGCTCTCCCTTTTTATATAATTTCAGACATCATCAAATGTCATCTGAGTGACCAGAACTTAGGCTCCTTCCATTTGCTCTGGTGTTAGCACTTCCCTTCATTGGCCCCACCTGGGGCCCTACCTTAGTTACCAATTCACACCCACATAATCTTAGCACCTAATAGTTAGGGGTTTGAGCCTGGGGTTTAGCACCTAGTAAGACTAAATCAAAGACACTGAATGAATCAAAGGAAACAAAGGCCAAACTCTTCAAGGATGCCCAATACAATATCCCAAATCCACTGAGAATCCTATGCCAAATAGGTTTTAATATTATTTGTTTCTCTACCTATTGGATGAAAAATAATAACAACAAAAGCAATAATAAAAATAACAACAAAGACAACATTTACATAGTGCTTGAAGTTTTGTCAAAGACTTTGAAAATATATAATTTGGAGGGGGGCGGAGACAAGATGGCATTGGGAAAGCAGGGACTCACTTAGGGCTCTCCCCCAGGACCCTCCAAACAATGATAAAAATGTTTCTGAAGAAATTCTAGAACTGAAGAACCCATGGAATAACAGAGGGAAGCAGGTCTCCAGCCCAGGACAGCCTAGATGGTCGCTAGGTAAGGTCTATTGCAAGGAGCTGGGAGCCAAGCAGAGCAGAACCCAGTGTGGGCTGTACCCAGACCAACCAGACTGGGAGCCAGGCTGAACAACAGAGAAGGTTAGTGGGGATAAAAACTGTGGGGACAAAGTGAAAGGAGGTCGCAGTTCGGCCACCGATCTGGGGGCAGCAGAGAGGGTGCAGGTACAAAGCTACAGCAGCAGTTGCTTCCGGCCCCAGACAAACTTTGTAGGAGGAATTAAGTGGCTGATTAGAGCAGGAGTACAGAGCCTGCTCAGGTATGAGTCACAGTCCAGGTTGGTGGTTATTGGGGGAGACAGAGTGCTGGTGAAGAGCTTGCTGTGTAGAAATAGCTATGAAAACAACAGTGCAAGCCCTCAAGCTTGGGACAAAGCATTCTCTACTCTACAAGCAATCATACTCTCACAAAAAGCTCAATGGTCAAATAGTTGGCTGGGAACAGAAACAGGCAGCAAAACAGTCTCAGATTCAGACTCAGACTTTAGAAACTTTGTTTGGTGATGAAGAAGACCAAAACATACAGCCAGAAGAAGTCAACAAAGTCAAAGAGTCTACATCAAAAGCCTCCAAGAAAAACATGAAAAGTTCTCGGGCCATGGAAGAGCTCAAAAAGGATTTGGAAAAGCAAGTAAGAGAAGTTGAGGAAAAAATTGGGAAGAGAAGTGAGAATGCTGTGAGAAAACCATGAAAAACAAGTCTCTGACTTGCTAAAGAAGACCCAAAAAATAATGAAGAAAATAATACCTTAAAAAATAGACTTACCTAAATGTGAAAAGAGCTCCAAAAAGACAATGAGGAGAAGAATGCCTTGAAAGGCACAATTAGCCAAATGGAAAAGGAGGTCCAAAAGACCACTGAAGGAAATATTACCTTAAAAATTAGATTGGAAGAAGTGGAAGCTAGTGGCTTTATGAGAAATCAAGATACTATAAAACAGAACCAAAGGAATAAAAAAAATGGAAGACAATGTGAAATATCTCATTGGAAAAACCACTGACCTGGAGAATAGGTCCAGGAGAGAATATTTAAAAAGTATTGGACTACCTGAAAGCCAAGATAAAAAAAAGAGCCTAGATATTATCTTTCAAGAAATTATGAAGGAGAACTGCCCTGATATTCTAGAGCCAGAGGGTAAAATAGAAATTGAAAGAATCCACCAATCACCTCTTGAAAAAAGAATCAAAAATTAAACCTCCTAGGAATGTTGTAGCTCCCAGATCAAGGAGAAAATACTGCAAGCAGCCAGAAAGAAATAATTTGAGTAATGTGAAAAGACAATCAATATAACACAAGATCTTGCAGCTTCTACATTAAGGGATCAAAGGGCTTGGAACATGATATTCCAGAGGTCAATGGAGCTAGGATTAAAACAAAGAATCACCTACCCAGCACAACTGAGTATCATGCTCCAAGGTAAACTATGGATTTTCAACAAAATAGAGGATTTTCAAGCTTTCTCAGTGAAAAGACCAGAGCTGAATAGAAAATTTGACTTTCAAACACAAGAATCAAAAGAAGCGTGAAAAGGCAAACAAGAAAGAGAAATCATAAGGGACTTACTAAAGTTGAATTGTTTTTTTTTTTGTTTACATTACTACATGGAAAAAATATATGTATAATTCATGGGACCTCAGTATTAGGGTAGCTGAAATGAATATATATATACATACATACATATATGTGTATATATATACACACAGATACATATATACATACATATATACATACATACATACATATATGTATAGACAGAGGGCACAGGTTGAGTTGCATATGAAGGGATGGTACATAAAAAAATAAAATTAAAGGATGAGAGAGTAATATATTAAGAGAGGGAGAAAGGGAGAGATAGAATGGGGTACATTATCTCACCTAAAAGTGGCAAGAAAAAAGCAGTTCTGTTGGAAGGGAAGAGGGGGCAGGTAAGGGGGAATGAGTGAATTTTGCTGTCATCAGATTTGACTGGAGGAAGGGCATCTTACCCCACAGGAAAGAAGGAGGAAGAAGATAAAAAAGGAGGGATGATAGAAGGGAGGGCAGATAGGGGGAGGAGGTAATCCAAAGGAAACACTTTTGAAAAGGAGAAATGGAGAAAACTGAAGAAAGGGGGATAGGATAGGAAGGAGCAAAATATAGTTAGTCTTTCACAACATGAGTACTGTGGAAGAGTTTTGCATTATGATATGTGGATGACAATGTTGAATTCATTGCCTTCTTAGGGAGGGTGGGTGGGAAGGGAAGAGGGGAGAGAATTTGGAAATCAACGTTTTAAAGTAGATGTTAAAAAATTTTTTTTGCATGCAACTAGGAAATAAGATATACAGGCAATAGGGCAAAGAAATGTATCCTTCCCTACAGGAAAGTAAGGGAAAAGGGAATGGGGAGGGAGTGGGGTGACAGAAGGGAGTGATGACTTGGGAAAGGGGCAATCAGAATGTAAAAATATTAAATAAAAAAGAAAATACATAATTTGATATTCACAGCAAGCCTGGGAGGTAGATTCTATTATTACACCACTTAAAAGTATTATTTAGTTAATAATTTTAGTTTACAGCATTGATTTCTACAAGGTTTTGAATTACAAATTTTCTCCCCATTTATACCCTCCCCCCACTCCAAGACAGCATATATTCTGATTGCCCTGCTCCCTGGTCATACCTCCCTTCTGTCACCCTACTGCCTCCCTATCCCCTTTTCCCTTACTTTCTTATAGGGAAGGATACATTTCTTTGCCCCATTTCCTGTATATCTTATTTCCTAGTTGCATGCAAAAACTTTTTTTAACATCTACTTTTACAACATTGATTTCCAAATTCTCTCCCCTCTTCCCTTCCCACCCACCCTCCTTAAGAAGGCAATGAATTCAACATTGTCACCTGCATATCATTACGCAAAACTTCCACTATACTCATGTTGTGAAAGACTAACTATATTTTGCTTCTTCCTATCCTATCCGCCTTTATTCAGTTTTCTCCATTGCCCTGTTCCCCAGTCAGCCCTCCCTCCTGTCACCCCACACTCCCCATCTCCTTTTCCCTTACTTTCCTGTAGGGCAAGATAGCTTGCTAGGCCCCCTTTCCAGCTATGCCCAGTTGCGTGCAAAACAACATTTTTTTGAACATCTGCTTTTAAAACTTTGGGTTCCAAATTCTCTCCTCTCTTCCCTCCCCACCCACCCTCCCTAAGAATGCAAGCAATTTCACACAGGTGGCACATGTATGTATATGTATATATTGCCTTCAGCTACCCTAATACCAAGGTCTTATGAGGCTTTGCACTCCTGCTCTAATCCACCACTTAATTCCTCCCACCAGGTGCCCTGGGTCCAGAAGCAGCTGCAGCTGTAGCTCCAGAAGCAGCCTCAGAGCTGCATCATCTCCGCTGCCTCCTGAACGGTGTCTGACCGTGTACTCTTTTCACTCTGTCCCAGCAGTTTTTCCCCCTAACCTGTTCAGTTGTCTTTGGCGTTTGTGGGTTAGAAGTCTGGTAACTGCCACAGCTCACTGATTCAGGGTGCTATGGTCTGTTCTGCCCAGCTCCCAGTCTGGTTGGTCCTTGGGCAGCCCATACTAGAGTATGCTTTGCTCCACTCCCAGCTCTGTGTGATAGACGCCTCCCAGTGACCACCCAGGCTGTCCTGGGCTGGAGCCCTGCTTCCCTCTGCTATTTTGTGGGTTCTGCAGCCCTAGAATTTATTCAGAGTCATTTTTATAGGTGTTTGGAGGGACCTCGGGGAGAGCTTAAGCAAGTCCCTGCTTTCCAGCTACCATCTTGGCTCTGCCCCTATTACAACATTTTATAGATGAATATGAGACAGTGGTTAAGTGACTTGCCCAGGGTCACACAGTTAGTAAGTGTCTGAGGTTGGATTTCTGACTCCAGGTTCAGTTCCCTACCCACTGCACCACTTAGCTGAATGCTGAAGTCACTATGTGGAACTCTGATATTTCTAACAACCTTTTGAAGTTAGCATGGATGAAATCTGTCTATTCCATCTCCACATATTTATTCACCTAAGATTATAAAAAATGAAATGAAAAAACTCCATGACTTAGGGACACATGAAAGTCATGCGAGGGACAGAGAAAGCTGCCCTTCCCCCACTCAGAGGTGAAAAGCAATCCTCATTGCTTGAAAACCACCACAGATGAAAAGATCAAAAAAGTGTTGTGAGACGAATGTATAAATCCTTTTGTATGAGAACCATTAGTCACTCATGACCAGAAAACAGTTATCAATCCTCCATGTACTGGATTGAAACTAGGCAAAGAATGATGTGGTTGTGTGGGAGAGAAATTAAGAGGGTATAGAGATCAAAGTATAAGTCCATATGTATTCCTGGCTATGTTAGTCAAGAGAATTGAGAGGAATCGTTTCCCATCAATCAATCAACAAGCATTTATAAAAAGCCTACTTTGTGCCAGGCTCTAATCTAATCATTTAACATACAAAGAGAATTAATATTGGATTTGGTGTCATTAGGGACAGCTGAAACTAGTTTTCAGTTAAAGCAAGAACATAGAAGAAAAGCTAGTTAAGGTAGCCAAGGATACAGGCATAGTGTACAAAACGGAGTATGATTTCCAAAGGGTAGGATAGAATGGAGTAGGATTCAAATAAGCTAGAGTATATGCAACCTAGGGAGAAATTGATGACTACAATGAATATGAGGGTTGATGGGGAAGTAGCATGGATCTGCAGTGTGACTAGATGACTGGAATTGGGTGAACTTCATTGTTCTACTGACTAGCACAGTGCTTTGCACACAGTAAGCATTTATGTGCTTACTGATTTGAATTTTTGTTAAAGAACCCTGAACAAGCTAGTTGGGTAATATATACAAGAGAATTTCAAGTAACATATAAGATGTCACAATGTAGCATGTTATTGATATGACAAGAGATGCACTGATAGTAAGTTCTAAGACAGAGGAACCACTAAAAGTAGAGTAGTGAAGGAAGACATCATAGAGTCAGTGGGACTAATGCTGGACATTGAATGGTAGATTAATATTAAGATCAGCTCATAAAAGAGCCCTCTAGTTGGAGTAATGGAGTGTGAAGTACCAAACTCCTCCAAATTCCTTCATTTATAGAGGGCAGAAACTGAACTTTGGGCCTTTCCACTCTGATCTGATGCTCCACCAGGTGAAAACTCAATTGAAATAGATGGCTCTTCTTCAGTGGGTACCATCTGCTGTCCCTTCTCCGAAACTCTCCAGCTTCCTTCTCTGTGTTGTCTCCTCCCACCATTAGACTGTAAGCTTCTTAAAAGCAGGAACTGTCTTATTTTTATTAATTGTATCCCCAGTGCTTAGCACAGTGCCTGGCACATACTAGGCACTTAATAAATTAATTTTTATTGGATTGGAATGTGAAAAGGTCATGAGTATAGATATCCTGCTTTGGCTCAAAAAGAAGGGAAAATAGTAGGAGAGAAGGGTAAAAAGTAGATTGGGGCCATCCTGTGGAGGACTTTGAATATAAAGGATTTTCTGCACAATGGTGTGAAGTACATAGCAAAACAAATATTATTTTCATTTTATGGATCAGGAAATGGTGGTTCTGAAAGATTGAATGGCCTGTCTATGATCACAGTGTCTGAGGGAGGTCATGGTGGCATACAGAAAGCCATGTTTTAGGTTTTGCCCAGACTCCTGTATGTGTCATCTGGGGGTGGCATATACCTTTAGGCTGATAATTTCTAGATCTGAATCTCGAAGAATTTCAAGATATCTCTGTGTCATATTTCATAACTACCCATTGGACATTTCTTGTATGTTCTCCTCACTACATGTTCCCAGTCTTTTAAGCTGAACATTGCCTTTCATTTCCCTGATTTCAAAGTTCCCATTTTTATGAATGGAATCTTCTCAATTCTGGTCACTCAAATGCAAAACCTTACGGGATTTGACTTCTTCCTCATCTTCACTTAAATATCCCAGTAGCCACAAGACCTGACAATTTTTCTCTTCAATTATTTCTCAAGATCACCCTTTTCTTTCCAGCATCACCAAAGTCCAAGCCTGGATTACTGGAAATAGCCTTCTAACTATTCTCTCTCACTCTAGTCTCTCCTCCTACTCAAATCTAAATTCAAATTAATCATTTGCAGTTCAATAAACATGCACTTAGTAAGTGCCTAATATGTGACAGGTCCTAAGGATATAGTCAAAGATGAACCATTCCCTTCCCTTAAGGAGCTAATATTCTATGAGGTGAGAATATATATAATACATGTAACTATAAGTAAGGTGTCAGAAGACTAGAAAAGTGTGTAAATATGGGATATGGGGCTAGGTTTATGAAGGGCTTTGAATGACAAGCAGAGACTATTACATTTGACCGTGAACATCATAGGGAGACACTGAAATATAATGAATAGGAAAATGACTTGGTCAGGCTTCTACTATAGGAAAATCACTTTGATAGCTCAGTGGAGCATGGACTGGGAGGCAGACAACCAGATGCTATTGCCACAGTTGAGGGACAAGGTGATGACGCCTGTGTGAGGATGGTGGAAGTGTTAGAGTGGAGAAGGGGGTGAACATGAGAATGTGACAAAGGTAAAATCCACAGGCCTTGGCTGCCAGTTGTATATGAAGGAGCAGAATGACAAAATGATGAGTCAAGGAGAATACCTTAGTCATCAGCTTGGGGGACTGGCAGGATGGTGCTACCCTTGACAGCATTAGACAAGTCAGGGAAAGTTTCAGATGAAAGATAATCTTTAGTTTTGTGTGTATTGTGCTTAAAATGTCTATAGGAAACCTGGTTCAAGGGGAATGATGGTGAGCAATAAGACCGGTCAAGAAATCACAAAATCATAACCTTACAGGTTTAAGGATAGAAGAAACATTAGAGAAAATCTAATAGAATCTTTTCATTTTAAAGAATCTGACAAATAGTGTCCTGAATCTGGCACGAAGCTGGCTGGAAATTTTAAAAACTTTAGCATTATGTGTGGAGCCAAGGAAGTCCCAAGACGTTACAGAAGGAGCATCAGATTGTCTCTTGATTTGGTTCCATGGATAAAATATCTTAAGTGACCAACAAAGTGACCCATTTGCAATAAATGTAAAGCCTCCAACATCATCGAAGGCAGCATATGTAGTAAATAGTTATCCACAGGGAAGGTATTAATAACTGAGTCTAAGAGAATGTGCATCCCTCTTATCATTTATTCAACAGACTCTTATTGAACGTTACCTGAGGATGACTAGAGATATATTTAAAGGATATTCAACTCCTGCAGCCATATGAGATGGACTTTGTGGCTCAGTCTCCCTCCAAATCTGTTTCTAAAGTTGAATATGAAAAAAAAGATCAGAGAGTCTCAGAGTCTGAGTAGGAAAGGACCTCAGGGAGCATGTAGCCCAAACCGCATCCAAGCAAGAGGTTCCTTTCCAAGACCCTGATGAGGATTTTGGTGACTGGGGGTTCACTACTACCCAGGGGCAGCCTTATTTAATTGGTTGCATCACTCTAATTATTAGGAAAGTTTTTTTTTATTACATCATGCTGAAATATGCACATCTCCAAATTCTATCAATGGTTCCTAATTCTGTCTTCTCAGGCCAAGCAAAACAGAAATAAACTTCCTTCTAAATTCTCCAGCTTTTTAAAAAGTGGCCGAGTGCATGGGCCCATTCTTGGAGTCAGTTCTTACACGGTTAGATGATCACTGCCTGATCTGCTACACAACCTCTCCCCTCATTCTTTCTCAGACAATTCTACCCAGTGTAGTGCAGCTTCCTACATGGCAGGGTCTCTCATTTTTGTCTTTATTTCATTGTGCTTAACAGTGACTGACACAGAGCAGACATAATGAGTGTTTGCTGAATTGAACTGAAGTCCCCAAATGTGCTTCATCTAATCATGGAGTCAGTGCCTCCACTCTCTCCCAACCTTCTTACAACATTCTACCCTCTTCTCAGATCTTCCTATACCATTCTATTGACTTCCAAATTCTTTCCCTTGGGCTTCTTTCTTACAGACTCCTGGAAGCAATAGTTCATGATCTTACATATTCCACTTGTCCATGAATTTGAACTTCTCTGCAGCTGGAGATAGAAACAAAGGACAATGTGGTTATGCCACACACCACCGCCCACCCCACCCCCCATTAAAGCTATTAGCTATCCTTAATTCCTGCTCTGATAAATAGCACCTGGATGGCTTTGCACAAGTAACGATTTCTTTAGGGCTAAATTTCCCCATTGGTACAAATGACATCTTCCCTCCCTTAAAATGGGCCAAATGAGGTGATCCTCCCTTACTGGCACCTATCAAAGGCCATGAGCTCTTCCATTGTTATATCCTAGAACCAGTGTGGAAGAATTACTTGACTTGGCTTTTATGTGCTGACTTCAGGCAGCCTTCACTAGGGAGATCAGGGAACTCTTAGGGGCTCTTATTTTCTTCTGCTACCTTTCCTCAGCCTGGTTGACTTCTTTATTGTGGTACCAGGGACACTGGTTAATGAAAATGAAATTCCCGTTGATATAGTTTAACACTTAAAAACCAAAATAATAAAACTCATTGAGTTCCTTGCATGGCTCACAAATCCATGCAATTTCTTTGGGTTGGTGAGCTGATTGAAAGGACATGGTCTGGCCTGTTTAAATCCTAAAGGCAACCAGGCTGAATCGTATCTGGTCCAAGTAGTTTGGCTTTCTGATGATTGCAGAACATATGGTCACAGTATTCATGCACAAGTCAATACATCACCCTTTGATGTCATTAATCATCTTTGAAAACAAAGGATGAGCAACAACTATGTGCCAGGAAGTGTAATGAGCATTATTACAAAGAGGTAGAATACAATCCCTGGAGTCAAGAAGCACACATCCTCCCCTACCAGCGCCACAACCACCACCATGATCATTAACAACTATAGTGACAGCAGCTAGGTTTGGGAAGCTCTTTACCAATATTATCTCATACAAATATTACTGCATTTCATCCTTACAATGATCCCGGGAGGTAGGTGGTATGATTAGCCACTTTTTCATAAATGAGGAAACTGAAGTGCATAGAGGTTAAGAGTTTCATCCAGGGTCATAGGACTAGTAAATGTTGGAGGCTGGATTTGAACTCAGGTCTTCCCAACACTATCAAAGCCACTATCAGCCAGGTGGCTGATTTTAGAAGTAAAAATAAAAATATCAAAGTCAGTCATTGATCCAGGTGCCAATCATTCAAATCGGGGTTCATTTGCTAAAGAATGGCTGTAATTCATTCACCCTGATATGAGTCACCACATGACTATGTTTGCTGGTATTCAATTCTCATTTTTGTTCTTACTTTTACAATGTTCTATGTGGAAATCAGTGCTGAACAAGGCAGTGAATTCACAACTGAATAGTCACATCACTCAAGTCAGAAGGAGCCCCATCAACCTTACCACGCCTATAAAACATTGTTTACTAATAGCATATCAATGAGTCAACAAAGAAATAGAGTGTCATCTAAAAACTAAAGAATAGTGAACTAAATTGGCAATTAAGAAATGCAGCATGAAAAATAGAGTCTAATCTAATGCGTAAATATAATTCAATCTACCAAAAGTACAATTTAGACAGAAACTTCTCAGGAAAACATCTGTTACAATGAGGGAGTAGTGATTGAAATAGAAACAATGGACACAAAAACAATGCAAATTGTTTCCAGGAAAATTAGCTTTGTAAATAAGAGGATTAAAATAAAAAACAGTGATTCAGATAACTGTAAAGGATCTGGAAAGGGTTAAAAAAAGACCATCAGAGCATTACCGAAAATCGAATCATGGCATTAAAAGTCAGTAACATAGAGTCTGGTATTTTTCGTGGAATGGTTTTTCACAATGTCATATTCTATTTCCATCAAATAAGCAATAAAGAGCAAGCTGGTGAGGTGATCATTGTCCAGCACCATGGAAAGAGAGCCTAAGAAATCAGGTCTTTCAGTGAATGGAAACTCAATGATTTATTAGAAAATCTTTCAGCTTTTTAATATTCTGGGAGCCCCCCCCCCCACAGAGAAAAGGAAACTAATCCATCAGTATGCTTCATTTTATGGCCTAGAATATTCTATCATAAGAAAGAATCACTAATAAGTCTTGTCATTGAAATCACCAGGTATTCATGTTTATGGCCTTTTAACTCTAACCATTTCATCAAGACTTCATGCCTTACTGTTGTGGTGAAATAGGAGATGTTTAAGCCTGTTTAAAAGAAGCAAGATGCAATATTAAGAGTTTTTTTAAAAAAAGAAAATACAGAATGCTAGGAGGTTTTTTTTTTTAAATAATGACACAATTTTTCTAGTATCTTTCCCCCTCTTCACTCCTTTGTCCCAGACACATACAGATGGTTTGAATGGTCGTTACTAGATTATTTTGGAGAAAACATTTTGAATGAAGTTTTTTTTATTTTATTTAATTTAATATACTTAGTTTTCAGCATTGATTTTCACAAGAGTTTGAATTACAAATTTTCTCCCCATTTCTACCCTCCCCCCACTGCAAGATGGCGTATATTCTGGTTGCCCTGTTCCCCAGTCAGCCCTCCCTTCTGTCATCCCACTCCCCTCCCATCCCCTTTTCCCTTCCTTTCTTGTAAGGCAAGATAAATTTCTAAGCCCCATTGCCTGTGTATCTTATTTTTTAACTGCATGCAAAAACATTTTTTTTTTATTTTTGAACATCTGTTTTTAAAACTTTGAGTTCCAAATTCTCTCCCCTCTTCCCTTCCCACCCACCCTCCCTAAGAAGTCAAGCAATTCAACATAGGCCACAGGTGTATCATTATGTAAAACCCTTCCACAATACTCATGTTGTGAAAGACTAACTATATTTTGCACCTTCCTAACCTATCCCCCTTTATCCAATTTTCTCCCTTGACCCTGTCCCTTTTCAAAAGTGTTTGTTTTTGATTACCTCCTCCCCCATCTGCCCTCCCTTCGATCATCCCCCCTTTTTTATATTCTTCCTCCTTCTTTCCTGTGGGGTAAGATACACAATTGATTATGTATGGTATTCCTTCCTCAGGTCAAATCTGATGAGAGCAAGATTCTCTCATTCCCCCTCACCTGCCTTCTCTTCCCTTCCTACAGAACTACTTTTTCTTGCCACTTTTATGTGAGATAATTTACCCCATTCTATCTCTCCCTTTCTCCCTCCCTCAATATATACCTCTCTCATTGCTTAATTTGATTTTATTTCTTTTAGATATCATCCCTTCATCTTCTACTCACCCTGTGCGCTTTCTCTCTCTCTCTCTCTCTCTCCCTCTCTCTCTCTCTTTCTCTCTCTCTCTGCACATATATATATATATATATATACATACATACATATATGTGTATATATATACACATACATACATACACACACATATATATATATATGTACACATATATACATACATACATACATACATATATATATATATATATATATATATATATATATATATATATATGCATATTTCCTTCAGCTACCCTAATACTGAGGTCTCATGAATCATACACATCATCTTTCCATGTAGGAATGTAAACAAAACTGTTCAACTTCAGTAAGTCCCTTGCGATTTCTTTTTCTTGTTCTTTTTCTTGATTACCTTTTCACGCTTCTCTTTATTCTTGTGTTTGAAAGTCAAATTTTCTATTCAGCTCTGGTCTTTTCATTGAGAAAGCTTGAAAGTCCTCTATTTTATTGAAAATCCATATTTTGCCCTCGAGCATGATACCCAGTTTTGCTGGGTAGATGTTGTTTGGTTTTAATCCTAGCTCCACTGACCTCTGGAATATCATATTCCAAGACCTTCGATCTCTTATTGTAGAAGCTGCTAGATCTTGGGTTATTCTGATTGTGTTTCCACAATGCTCAAATTGTTTCTTTCTGGCTGCTTGCAGGATTTTTTCCTTGATCTGGGAGCTCTGGAATTTGACGACAATATTCCTAGATTTCTTTTTGGTATCTATTTGGGGAGGCGATCTGTAGATTCCTTCAATTTCTATTTTACCCTCTGGCTCTAGAGTATCAGGCAGTTCTCGATAATTTCTTGCAAGATGATATCTAGGCTCTTTTTTTGATCGTGGCTTTCAGGTAGTCCAATAATTTTTTAATTATCTCTCCTGGATCTATTTTCCAGGTCAGTGGTTTTTCCAATGAGATATTTCACATTGTCTTCGATTTTTTTCATTCCTCTGGTCCTGTTTTATAATATCTTGATTTCTCATCAAGTCACTAGCTCCCACTTGCTCCAATCTAATTTTTAAGGTAGTATTTTCTTCAGTGGTCTTTTGGACCTCCTTTTCCATTTGGCTAATTCTGCCTTTCAAGGCATTCTTCTCCTAATTAGCTTTTTGGAGCTCTTTTGCCATTTGAGTTACTCTATTTTTTAAGGTGTTGTTTTCTCCATTATTTTTTTGGGTCTCCTTTAGCAAGACATTGACTTGTTTTTCATGGTTTTCTCGCATCCTTCTCATTTCTCTTCCCAATTTTTCCTCTACTTCTCTAACTTGCTTTTCCAAATCCTTTTTGAGCTCTTTCATGTCCTGAGACCAGTTCATGTTTTTCTTGGAGGCTTTTGTTGTAAGCTCTTTGACTTTGTTGACTTCTTCTGGCTGTATGTTTTGGTCTTCTTTGTCACCAAATAAAGCTTTCAAAGTTTGAGACTGAATCTGGGTGTGTTTTCCCTGCCTGGCCATGTTCCCAGCCAACTTACTTGACCCTTGAGTTTTTCAGTGGGGTATGACTGCTTGTAGACTAAAGAATTCTATGTTCCAAGCTTGGGGGATGAGCCAGCTCTGCCACACCAGCACTCCTCCTTCCCCAAGAACCCCCAACCTGGACAGGACTTAGATCTTCAGCAGGCTCTTCACTTCTGCTCTGATCCACCACTTAATTCCTCCCACCAGGTGGGCCTGGGGCTGGAAGCAACTGCAGCTGCAGTTCTGTAGCTGCCCCACCTCCGCTGCCCCAGGGTTGGTAGCCGAACTGCGAACTCCTTCCACTCCCACAGCTTTTCCCACTAACCTTCTCTGTTGTCTTTGGTGTTTGTGGGTTGAGAAGTCTGGTAACTGCTGCAGCTCATTGATTTAGGGTGCTAGGGCATACTCCCCCCGGCTCCTGGTCTGGTTGGTCTGTGCCGCCCACACTGGGCTCTGGTCTGCTCCCAGTTCCATGTTGGATAGACCTCATCCAGAGACCATCCAGGCTGTCCTGGGCTGGAGCCTTGCTTTCCTCTGCTATTTTGTGGGTTCTGCAGTTCTAGAATTGGTTAAGAGCCATTTTTATAGGTTTTTGGAGGGACTCGGCAGGAAGCTCCCACTAGTCCCTGCTTTCCAGCCACCATCGTGGCTCCAACCCCCCAACCCCATTCTAAGCACCCCTATATACATTGAAACACAAAGTACAAGTCATGAGAAAATGCTTGGGGGTTACTTTATCATAAGGAAATAATTAACTATCTTGCACACTGAACATCATAAATTGCAAAGTCAGTATTTTATATTACTTGTTTGATTAAATTTTTAAAACACAGTTATAGTTGAATATTACAGCAAAAACAATAGGTAGTAGTATGTGTGTTAAGATGATTGTAGTCTTTCACTCATTCACTATTGCATACAGAAGCCAGCATTTCAAAGAAGAGTATTCACTGCCCCACCTTTAAGAGGTTTGACACTGAACCCCACCTCTGAGATGATGCTCATCATCCTCATAAACTTCTGCATTGTTATGGCATCTTTTTTGACATGGGTGAAAGTCCACCAGTTCTACCTGATCTATATCTTCAATCTCTTCTATTTCCATTCTTTCAGGCAGTAATTTTCCCTACAAAGCTTGTCTGAAGAAAGAAAGACATCCTCTGGGAATTTTAACTTAAATTAAATTATTAGAATTTCTTTCTCATAAGGTCGGTGATAAATGGGCATACCTTCATTCAGCACACATTTGATATCTCCATGTTTAGCAATCTGACCAGGATGAGAAGTAATTACTACGGCTCTATTATCAAGATTTATTATTAGTTTCTGAAAGCCATATAATGCTTCAACCAACTGGATACCCATAAACGTGAAAAGGTCCTCAGCATATCCTGTAAATATAGCATTGTCCTTCTGATCCAAAACAATGGTAATATCATCTCCTGGCTCAAGTCCTGGCTCCTGGTCATCTTCACCATGGAATATTATGTTCTGGCCATCTTCCATGCCCTTGTCAGAATGTACCTCCAGAATCTTCTTCTCTTGAACAATTTTCCTTCCTTTTACGTCTATCTTTAGGGCTGATTCATTCCCCATTCCATTTGCCTTCCATGTAAACTGATTGAATTTGATGAACCATTCCAGGTCCCATCTGATGAATTCTTATTTGCATTCCAGTACCTCTATAATTGGTACATCATCCTACAGCTTCTTTTTTACCCCTAGTTCTTCACATTTATCACAAATTACATTATTTTGCAAAGCCAGTTTTTTCTTGCACCATTACATAAATCTTCTAAGGTCACTGACAACTGATGAACAACATTTTTCCTCTCTTTTCCCTTTGCATTCTTCCACGTTCTCCAAAAAAACATATAAAAATATCTATTGAAGAACCAGTGCCACCCTCTTTGATGGCTTGTTCTTCACCTTTGTCATATAAATTTTTTTTCTTTGCATCAGAAAGCACTTCAAAAGCTTGAGAAATCTGCCTGAACTTTTCTCCTTCATTTGTATTCTTATCTGGTTGATATTTAAGGCTAGTTTTCCATGTGCCTTTTTTGGTTCTTTATGAGAGGCATTGGATTTTACCCTCAAAACATCACAGTAAATCCTTTCCTTGACCATTTTTATAGCCAGGAGTGATGCTCAGTGTACACCCGGTGTCAAAATGCCCACATCAAGGGTAGAGTGAGAGGGGACCATCTAGGAGCTGATTGTGATGTTTGGGGATTTAGTGGAATAATGAAAAGATTGGGGAGGGGGGATTGAGTTTCTTGTGCATGGAGCTTAGGAAGTGCAAGCTGTTGCCCTCTGCTTCTCACCTGCCTCAAGTCTTTTTGCTGCAATGTTTTTCATGAGATTCAGTGGTTTGTGATGTAATGACACATACCATCAATGTAAATAAGGAGACAGAATTTTGTATTCATATTAAAATTTGGCCATTTTGTGAATATATTCCTGAATTTGACTGAATTCAGAAGGCTTACAATTTGTTTTTCAAACATATTTCCTATCTGTCCCTATAGTCTTTATATGCCTGTAATATTAATTAAGTTGGGACTTTTTTTACTGTTTTAGAATGCTAAATTAGTTAACTGTCTTTCATTAGAGCTTACTAGGTGGTAAAACGCAGGCCCATGCCCTTATACTACTAGATGCAAAGCCCCAGGCTGGTTAGCAAACTAGTTCTCTAATTTGAGAGAAGTGGGAAGCCCTCAGGGCTCTAAAAGGAGTTGCCAAGACCAGAGCCAATAGTAGGAGCCTAAGTTCTGGTCACTCAGATGACATTTGATGACATCCAAAGACTATTAAAAGAGAGAACAGAGCTATTTGCTTCAGGATCTCACTCCTGGAGGAGTGGTGGCATGGGACACTGGGCAACTGCTCTGAGAGCTTCCTGGTTCATCAACCCAGATGTTGATGGTTTCTTGGTAACTATGAATTGTGATTTGGTCGTTTTATATTGTATATGTTTGTAATTTCTTTGTATTTGCTCTGAATTTCAGGTTGTTGGCTTTCCTCCTGAACTAAGTGAGTTTATATGTATATGTTGGATTAAGGTAGGATTGTTAACCCCTTAACATTACTTTCCTTAGTAAAGCAGATTGAAAGAAACTGTGCTTATGGCATTCTTGTTGTTGGGCTTGTGTTGGTCTTTCACTCCCACAACAGCTGCTAGCCTAATTGTTGCTACAATGCCTTTCACAGATGGCAACCACAGAAGGAAATTCCAGAAATCTCCTTACAAAATGTGACATTTCCTCATTGTCCCTTCAATTACAGGTCTAATAAATAACAAGAAAAGGATTTCTATCCCTGCACAAAAGGCAGAGTACTGGGTAAATATTTTGGGGAGTGAAATACACCATTTTCAAAACAAAGCTATGGAACCTTGGAGCAGGATTCCTGTAATGGCTGGACTTCATTTCATGTCAAGGAAGATGTCCATTTCACAATAGTTGATAGATAATATTGATAAATATTTATATTCTCCTATCCTGCCTTGAGAGGAAAATGAACAACAGAAAATACTGCTAGGGTAACCTACGTATCATTGAGAGTTCTCATGATAGGGCCAGCAAAACTCTTTCCCATGTGTACCAGGAGAGTATATTTTTATAACAAAGGTGAAACCCAACAGGAAAGATTATGACACCAGGAACATAAGACCCAACTGAAAACTCACACCCACTTATAATGTCTTCCTCAAAATTAGAGAAACAAGAGCTAATATGATAGAGATTGTTCTTTTGCAAAACAGAAGTCCTAGATGAAAGACCATGGAATAGAGAGAAGTGGAGTCAAAACAGCCGTGTGAATTTACCATTTAACATAAAGAAAACTATTTCATTTTTTCTATTGTCTTTTTTCTAAGGGATTATATCAGTAAGGTGAATTCTCCTTCTCTCTGAATTTATGTATAGGAATGAGAATCTTGTCCAGTAATGGTAGAAACATTAGAGATTGTTTTGTCTTTAAATATATAATTAGGTTGGGAGGAAATTATATGTTGCCCCAAGAGAGGAGCAATTCAAAACATGCTGACTGTCTTTTGGAGTGCCTGAAGAATTAGCACAAATCAATTAGAGAAGGCAGTGTAAAGTAAAATAAAACTCAAAATGAAAAGACAGAAAAGGAAGACCATCATTTATCTCTGAGTAAGAAATCAATACCAAAAGCAAAAGCAGAATTTCAAGCCTGGTACACTTTCAGTGCACTGCTGATGCAGTTTACCATTTCAGAAGATAAAGATAAAGAACATGTCTGGGGGAATGAGTTTGAAAGAGAATCATTTAATAATTAAATTCCAAGGAAATCAAGATTCCCTCTATTAGAGAGAAAATCTAGAAAAAGTCATTAGTTATTTGGCATTTGTGTTTCTGGATTATCCCTCATAAGGAGAAACACAGCATAGCTAAATCCGCCATGTTTCTGACTTTTTCTCCATCTCTGGGGAAGATTGCTGCACAACTATTAACTGGGCCAGAGCCTGCTGTTGGTCCTTGAGTGTGTCAATGGAATGCTATAGAATGAAACCTGCTCTCAAAGCAACACTATCAATCACCCAGTCATTAAAGTTTTATAATAGGTTTAGACACATAGGCAGAAGGTTGCAGAGTTGGAATTAGTAATTCATGGATGGTGGTACACAAGAGTATTTAACTAGGTTTAGGAAATGAAATCATGAAAAAAAACTGATTAAAAGTTTGATGGAAGCAGCTTGTTTGTAGAATTCTCTGGAAAAGGGAATGACTCAAAGTCAGTGACTCTGCTGTCTCCATTGATCTCTGCCAAAGGCTGATAGTGTGCTTGAGTAATTCAATTCTACTTTGCTTGGTCTCACTTTCTACATTGATACAATGAGAGATCAAAAGCATACATACAAACATAAACATAGTATGTGTGTCCCTGGCAACATGATACAGTGAATCAGTGAATCTGAGAGTTGTCACAAACCTGAGTAGGCATCAAATTCAGCCCCTATGTGAAGGAATCCTGGCTATAGCATACCAACAATTTGATGACCAAACATTGTTTGAAGACCCCCAACAAGAGAGACTCCATCACTTCTGGAAGCAACCCATTCCCCTTTTGGACAGCATACATTGTTCAGGGAATCCCCCCGCCCCCCACCCTTGACACTGAGGCTAAGTGTGTGTCTATTTACAATTTCCACTCACTACTGCTTGTTCTGTCCTCTAGAAACAACCAGATTATTCTGATTCCTCTTCCACATGTGTTTCCACAATCCAGCTGGCAGCTTCTGTGGGGGAGTAAGATCCACCCACAGCCAGCACCCAGAAAGCTGCCAACAGCACAGGTTCTTTTGATCTGCTTAACTAAGTAAAGCAAGGTGAAGGGGTTGACAAGCTTACTTTAATCCAGTATACAAATATCATTCACTTAGTTCAGAGGAAAAAGCCAGCACCCAGAACTTCAGAGCAAATTACAAACAAATTATAAACATCAACAGACAGACCCAATACAGATTCATAGTTGCCAACATCTAGGTTCAGCCCGGGAGCTCAGAACAAGGGCTGGCCCAGAGTCACACGTGCCACCACTGCTGTGGGAATGAGCTCCAAGGAAGAGGAGGCCAACCCCTGGTTTTATATCTTTTTCAGTGTCAGGGGTGAGTCACACATGCGACTCACCCATGTGACCTAGATTCGTCACAAAGAGGCCACTTAAACCCATGTGGTCTAAAAGCCTCTGCTGTCCCAGACATGTAAACCAGGCCCTCCCTGGAGCTAGCCCCACCTTGGGCCCCACCTTAGTTGCCAATCCACACCCACATAGGTTTTACACCTTATAGGGGTTTGGGCCTGGGGCTTAGCACTTAGTAAGACTCAATGAAATACACTGAATTACTCAAAGCAAACAAAAGCCAAACTCTTCAAGGGCACTTGTCGAACTAAGTGCTAAGGAGCCCATTTTGTTTACCAACACAACATGTTAATCCTTCAAGTACTTGAAGTCAGCTACCATGATTTATATGACTTTTCTGCAAGCTAAGGAAGCTCAGTTCCATCTATTGATCATCATGTGTCATGATTTTAGGGCCCTTCTTCTTCCAACTGGCCCTCCTCCTGACACTCTCTAATTAATAAATCCGAATCTTACAGAATTAAACACAGTACACTGCTGGAATCAGACAGTTGTGCCATTCCTAAAGTGACCCCAGATTTCCCTGCCTTGTCTGGCTGTTTAACTTATCCTGCTGAATCATATTAAAATTATAGTTCCCAGAACCTTATTAGAACAGCTACTCTCTCGCCATGCCTCCCATATCTTATGTTTGTGAAGTTGAGTTTTTAACACACATGTATAAGAATTGCTATTTTTCCTTATTGAATTCCATTTCATTCAATTTATCTCAAAGCTCTAGTCCATGAAGACCCTTTTAGATCTTCCATCGGTGATCCCTTGAATTGCCTGCATGTCTAAACTCGGTGTCATCTGCAAATCCCTGCACATACCATCTACACTTTTATTCAAATCATTTAAAAACATAAATTGACATGGACAAATTTAGATCCCTTGGGTACTCACTTGGATACTTCCTGCCATGTTGACACTGAACCATTAATGGCTACTCCTTGAATGGAAGCCACATCATTATAGTATGTTTCAATTTATATCTATCTTCTCCACAGAAATAAGATGAAATTCCTTTGAACAGCTTGGAGACATACATGGGATTCCCCTTGGCTTCTACTTTATTTGAGCTGTGATTTTAATGGATACACAGCAGCCATAAAGTCAAGGCAATTAGTGTTCCACCCTACACTAACATACACTGTATGACCCTGGGCGTGTTACTTAATTTCTTAGTACCCTAGGAAACTAAGACTATAAAGTTCAGAACAGCTAAAAATTTGTATCATAGAAAGACTTTCCTTGACTTTTCTTTATTCTTCTGTCTCATGCCAAGATTAGGGGCTTATATAATTTAAATTTCCTCCAAGGCAAGGAAACCATTGGTCCCAAGCATAAATGCCCTTGATGTCTCTACCTGACAGGGGTTCAAAAGAATATTGGGATCTGTAGCTCTGAAAAATGATACACTTGTGATTGTCATAGTCTCCTATGGAGAAGGAGACCAGGTGACTACAATGGTGACGTTGCTTCCATCCATGGAAAAACATCTTCTTCAATGAGTCAAGAGGATTTGTATATCATAACTATCATCACTATCACCAGCATCTACATCATGTTTAGGGTGATGCTAATGCACCTTCTCTTTCATAGAATAGCTTAAGGTAAGAAAGAATAGTAAGACATTGGCATAAGGAAAGAAGACCTGTGTGTGGACACACAGAATCTAAAAATACCCAAGTTTTCTCTTGCTTTGCCTTTGAAACAGCTTCTGGTCTGTTATGCTATGTTATTGCTTCTAGAAAGGAGGGACTGAAGAAGCTTTGGAAACTGGGAGCCATTGGTGAAGACAGTGCATGAGCATCTTGTTGCTGGTGGTTGTGATTACTTCAGGGTACTGTTCTTGTCACCTGGGCTGGATGCCACGACAGCTAAGTGAGAGTACACCCTAGAGTGGATATAGAAGGAATCTGAGGGCAGAATGCTAGAACAATACCCATTAGACCAACAGTATGGGATGATACTGATGGTGGAGACTGGACCAGTGTGGTGTTGTCATATATCTTTATATCTCTATCTCTATCTCTATCTCTGTCTCTATCTCTATCTCTATCTCTGTGTATATATGTACATACATATACAAATATACATATGTATACTATGTGTAAGTATACATATGCATATATATGTGTATAAATATATGTATATGTATACATGTATATGCACGCATATAATGGCATGTAAATGTGCACATGTGTATATATGTATGTTCGTATATACAGAAAACTCCCATCTATGAAGAAATTATGCAGAAGAAAGTGCTGATATAAAGAACTTCACAGAAGCTGTCTCTTTGTGCTCACCCAGGGGATCTTGAGGAGCTCCAAATCCTTCTCTCATTCTCTTGACCATCTATAAGTTGAGAGCACATGTAGGGGTTGGTTTAGTTTATCTGTGATCTGGCCAGCCAGTTTCTTTAGAGTATCTTTTTAAATTTTGCTTTCTTTTCTTTTGTTATGTAAGAAGCTCTTTTTATACTTATTCTATTGTGAATAGTATATTACGTAGACAACAGAAGTCAACTCTAAAGAAGGACTTGCATGAATCAGAGCAGGGGCTTTACAAAATGTGAAATGAAGATATGATGACAGATTTCATATTTTTAGTAATTTGGAAGAGCAATACATTATATATATAATACACATAATACATACATATGTACATTCATATGTGTGTATATATGTATGTATGCGTTTATGTATGTGTGTATATATGTGCGTATGTGTGTATATGTGTGTATCTACATCCATATCCATCCCCATCCACCCACACAATACATGGATACCTATATATGTGTGCGTACATATATGTATACACATGCATGCATATACAAACACATGCATATGTATATGTACATATATATACATATTTATGCGCATATAATATATCCTTCAAGAAATAGTGGCAATATCCCTATGGCCTTTGTGAATGTCAAAACACTATCTTTTAATACTCTCTGCTAAGCCAATTGGCTCACAGGATGTGTGGTACAACGTCCTGCCCAAAGTTTATACTTCACCCTCTAGCTGGTCAATGTCCTGATTAAATATTTAAGGATAGCTTTCCTCTCTATATAATGCAGGCAGGGATATGCTGGTGCCAGTTTCTATTCTTAGGTTTTCGGGGGGAGAATTAGCACCTCAGAAATCTGCATTTGCTACAAATCAGGGCTTAATTTGTTATTTTGATGATTTCTAGACAAGAAAATGATGAAGAAAATGTTAATATTTCAGATTAGACATTAACACGTATGTACAGCCTACCTCACCTCAGAGAGCTGTTAAACTTCCTCAGCACACAACTGCATTACTCTACAAACATTGCTTGAGCTCAATGGTCATACAGTTAGAAGGCTTAAGGCATCAAACTACCTCAATATAAAAAATAACTAATAATAACAACAGATATCATAATAACTGGCATTTTTATAATGTGTTAATGCTTGAAAAGTGCTTTACATTTATTATGTCATTTAAGCTTCATAATCATCTTGGTTGTAGGAAGCAGGGGACCTAGAAAGGAAGGATTTTTTTGCCTCTGCAGAACTGTCAAATAGATACCTAGCCTATACTACTGGTCACATCACCAGCATTGGCATCATCATTGTCATCATCATCGTCATGACCTGCAGCACCACTCTCCCCATCACTATGGCTACCATTGCCATGGTCATTGCCATTAGCATCATCATCAACTACAATCATCATTACTCTCCAAATTATAACACCTTAAGTTTTACAAAGCACTTTTCTCTCAAATACCTTGTGACAGTTCAAGTATTATGTCCATTGCTCATATGCATAAACTGAGGTTCAGAACAATCAGTGGGTGTAAGAACCAGGATCTAACTCTGTGGTCCTGATTCCCAGATTCAAACTCTTTTACCAGCCCATCCAAAACTATATATTGCAAATGCCAAGCAACATAGGGCATTGTGAGGAAAACAAAGATATGTAGGGGGCATCCGAAAAGTTTCAGTTCACTAAATCTTAGGAAACTTTGTATTTGTTATGAGCTTAGATGTAATTGATGAAAAGCACCAGCCTCTAAGGGAAACCTCCTGAATTTCTCTTAATGAACCAGCAAATCCATCCAACACCCATTTATCAAGAGCTGATTAGATTCAGGCATTTTAAGGCACAAGTTTAACAAAGACAAAAATCAAGCCTTGATTTAAGAGAACTTACATTCTGCAGCATGATAAAACACAGATACAAAATAATTCCACTGGGGAGAATGAGCGTATAGCCAAAGATTCAAGGAAGTCCTTGTGTAGGAGGTGGCCCCTGGAATGTGCTTTGCAGTAAGGGGGAGATTTTATGATGCAGTGTTGAGGCGGTAGTACAATCCCAAAATGGATGTCAATTAACAATAAGACAATTAATGGGTGCTGTATTCTAAAAAAGAAAAAAAGTTGAAATTTTGTGTCAATGTTTCTGATACCAAGCCTTAAAAATAACTAATTTTCTTTTCAAGATCAAAATGAAGAGCTTACAGTTCTTGATTCTTCCATCTGTTATAAATTATGCTACAAAATATTTCCCCATTTATGTTCTGACAAATCACCAGTTTGATGCTCAATTGATATTCAGGGTGAGGGTGCATGGGAGATTAAGAGAAAAAATAGATTTCCTCAAATTTCTTGCATTACATTTTATCTGTCCATGAAAAGAAATCATGATCCCGGTTTCACTCAGAATCATATTTCCGACTATTTCTTTTGTGAACTTTCAGAGACAAATGTGTTAGTGATGTGTCACATACAGAGACTTATGAATTTACAAGTAAATGTACGGAAGAGTTCTGTGAACTCCTGTTCACTCTTTGGTGCATGTGTGCCAAGCTTGTGTGTGTATGTGTGTGTGTGGGGAGGAAGGGCACATGCTGCTCAGCTATTCCAGAAGTCATCCTTCTTACAATGCTACATATTGCTCATTTGAAAAACAAAAGGCTTAACCAAAAAACAAAAAAAAAACCCAGCAACTGGTGTCATTGAGCCCATTCCCCTGTTCAACAGCTTGAGAGAGTAGATGACTTTTTGATTGTTTCCAAAAATAAAATCTTTTCTCAGGTGTTGAAGATTCAGCATTAGTCAGAGAATACCAGAATCTCACAGTTGGAAAGGATGAAGGAAAGGACCCCATCTGGCCCAACCCTTATCAGAACAAAAATTTTCCCCACAGCATGCTTGCCAAATAAATTTCCTTTCATTCTCTGCTTAAATACTGCTGGGGAAGGGGAACCCACCACCTTCCAGAGCAGCCCAATCAACCTTGGGACAGATATCACTGCTAAAAAGTTGTTCCGTGCTCAAATCTATCTCCTTCAAGTCTATACCTCATTCCCTGTTACATCCCTTTGAGGACTTCCAATTTGTGATTCCCCAAAGAATGTTCCAGAGCCAATTCAAAGATGGTGGGAATGAAGGCAACATCATTTGACTTACTCTAGGTGCTCAATGGCAACTAGGCAGTACAGTGGATAGAGCATTAGGCCTGGAGTTCAATTTTCTGAGTTCAAATCTGGTCTCAGATAGTGAGCTATGTGATCCTGGGGCAGTCACTTAATCCTAATTGCCTCAGTTTCCTCATCCATAAAGTGACCTGGAGAAGGAAATGGCAAACCTCTCCAGTATCTTTGCCAAGAAAGCCCCAAAGAGTCAAAAATGACTGAAACAACTGAACAAGAACAGCAAAATGTGCTCACAATGCCTAATTTGCCTCAGTTTCCTCATCTGTAAAATGAGCTGGAGAAGGAAATTGCAATCCACTCCAGCTTCTTTGTTAAGTGAACCCCAAATGGGGTCACAAAGAGTCAGACATGACTGAAGCAACTGAACAATAATAGATTTGTGATTGAAGAACGATGCTTTGCTGTTAAAGTTGATTTATTTAGAATTTATAATTAGATTTCTGGGAAGAATCAGCTTGTGCCTTTAGCTACTTTGCATGCGTCTCCTCAAAAGTTCAGAAAATGAGATTGGTATGGTCTGTGGGAAAGTCACTATTATTGGTAAACAAATCACGTCAAGGACAGAGTCAATTATTATAGGCAGTTTGATGAGCAAAATGTAATTATGTGCATGTCTTTGGAGGAACCAGCACTGAAGGCTCTGTGTGTATTTGCATGTGTGTGTTTGCCTGTGTGGTTTCTATTGGCTCAAACTGGAGCTGAATTATAGAGAAGGGGAACACAAGGTTGCTGTGCCCATCAAAGAGAAAGGAATTAGAATCCCTTTGGGACTGTACATCTAAGGGGCTAGGAGCTGATGCCACCTCCTTCTATAGCAGATTCCTCTTCCAAATGCTCACCCAAATCTAGGAATTTTCCAAGACATATATCCAAAAGAGATCATTTCCCAGGCACTCACACAAAGTTCAGAACCATATGCCACAGTGACACTTTGGTGTATGTAAGGACTGTTCAGAGGAGTGATGGCAGAGGTATTTGTCTTTTCTCTGTGCCATATAGAAAGAAAAATATAAAGAGAGATTGGGGAGATGAGGGCTTTGCTCATGGAATTAGAGTCCACCCAAAATTTATGATTGTGACTCCTAAGTGTTCTGCTCATGAATCCTGGAGCATTCATAGTAATAGTTTGTGACATGAGATAACTGGTTTTGACATGTCACAGTAACAGAATTTCTAACCAAATGTGTTTTTAAAGAAGAACATTCTCATTCCAAATGCTGGCATTTTAAGAGATTTTTTAAAATGCTGAACACAATATGGGAAAATACATAGGAATATGAAGGTTGTGCCAAGGATGAAAAAATAAATCCACATTTCATATGTATTGGTAATGCGTGTCAAAACCCGACTTATGGACTTCTGGGGGCGGAGCCAAGATGGCGGCTGAAAAGCAGGGACTAGCATGAGCTCCCTGCCAAGTCCCTCCAAAAAACTATTAAAAATAGCTCTGAAAAATTCTAGAACTGCAGAACCCACAAAATAGCAGAGGGAAGCAGGGATCTATCCCAGGACAGCCAGGATGGTCACTGGATGAGGTCCATCGCACATGGAGCAGAGGGGAATGGAGCTCAACATGGACGGCAGCAGGACCAACCAGACCAGCAGCAGGCTGGAACAGGCCCCAACGCCCTGAATCAGTGAGCTGTGGCAGTTACCAGACTTCTTAACCCACAAACACCAAAGACAACAGAGAATGTTAGTGGGAAAAGCTGCAGGGGACAGAGTTCGTGGTTCAGCCACTGCCTCAGGGGCAGTGGGGAAGGTGCAGCTACAGAATTACAGCTGCAGTTACTTCTGGCCTCAGGCCCATGTGGCAGGAGGAATTTAAGTGGTGGATCAGAGCAGGAGTGCAGAGCCTGCTTAAGATTTGCCTCAGGTCTGGGTTGGTAGTTCTTGAGGAAGGAGGAGTGCTGGTGTGGCAGAGCTGACTGTATCGAAATAGCTCTGAAATCAACAGCACATCCCCTCAAGCTTGGAATAAAGAACCCTTTGCTCTACATGCAGTCATACCATGATGAAAAACTCAAGGGTCAAGTAAGTTGTCTAGGAACATGGCCAGGCAGCAAAAATGCACTCAGATTCAGTCTCAGACTTTGGAATCTTTCTTTGCTGACAAAGAAGACCAAAACATACAGCCTAAAGAAGTGAACAAACTCAAAGAGCCTACACCAAAAGCCTCCAAGAAAGACATGAACTGATCTCAGGCCATGGAAGAGCTCAAAAAGGAGTTGGAAAAGCAAATTAGAGAAGTAGAGGAAAAATTGGGAAGAGAAATGAGAATGATGTGAGAAAACCATGAAAAACAAGACAATGAATTGCTAAAGGAGACCCAAAAAATATTGAAGAAAGCAACATTTTAAAAAAATAGACTAACTCAAATGGCAAAAGAGCTGCAAAAAGCCAATGAGGAGAAGAATGCCTTGAAAGGCAGAATTAGCCAAATGGAAAAGGAGGTCCAAAAGACCACTGAAGAAAATACCACCTTAAAAATGAGATTGGAACAAGTGGAAGCTAGTGACTTTATGAGAAATCAAGATATTATAAAACAGAACCAAAGAAATGAAAAAATGGAAGACAATGTGAAATATCTCATTGGAAAAACCACTGACCTAGAAAATATATCCAGGAGAGAATATTTAAAAATTATTGGACTATCTGAAAGCCATGTTAATAAAAAGAACCTAGATATCATCTTGCAAGAAATTATCCAGGAAAACTGTCCTGATATTCTAGAGCCAGAGGGTAAAATAGAAATTGAAAGAATCCACAGATCACCTCCTCAAATAGATCCCAAAAAGAAAACTCCTAGGAACATTGTCGCCAAATTCCAGAGCTCCCAGATCAAAGAGAAAATACTTCAAGTAGCCAGAGAGAAACAATTTGAGTATTGTGGAAAAAACAATCAGGATAACAAAGGATCTGACAGCTTCCACATTAAGGGACCAAAGGGCTTGGAATACAATATTTAAGAGGTCAATGGAGCTAGTATTAAAACCAAGAATCACCTACCCAGCAAAACTGAGTATTATACTCCATGGCAAAATATGGATTTTCAATAAAATAGAGGACTTTCAAGCTTTCTCAGTGAAAAGACCAGAGCTGAATAGAAAATCTGACTTTCAAACACAAGAAGCAAGAGAAGTATGAAAAGGTAATCAAGAAAAAGAAATTGCAAGGGACTTACTAAAGTTGAACTGCTTTGTTTACATTCCTACATGGAAGGATGATATGTATGATTCATGAGGCCTCAATATCATAGTAGATGAAAAGAATATGCATATATATATATGTGTGTGTGTGTGTGTGTACATATATATACATGTATGTCTACGTATGTATATATGTAGGTGTGTGTATATATATATATGTGTATATGTATGTATACACACACACAGGGCACAGGGTTAGTTGAATATGAAGAGATGATATCTAAAAAAATAAAATCAATTTAAGGGATAAGAGAGGAATATATCAAGAGAGGGAGAAAGGGAGAGATAGAATGGGGTAAATTATCTTGCATAAAAGTGACAAGAAAAAGCGGTTCTCTAGGAAGGTAAGAGGGTGCAGGTGAGGAGGAATGAGTAAATCTTGCTGTCATCAGATTTGACCTAAGGAGGGAATACCATACACACTCAATTGGGTATCTTACCCCACAGGAAAGAAGGAGGAAGAAGATAAAATGGGGAGACGATAGAAGGGAGGGCAGATGGGGGGAGGAGGTAATCAAAAACAAACACTTTCAAAAAGGGAAAGGGTCAAGGGAGAAAATTCAATAAAGGGGGATAGGTTAGGAAGGAGCAAAATATAGTTAATCTTTCACAACATGAATATAGTGGAAGTGGTTTACGTAATAATACGCATGTGGCCTATGTTGAATTGCTTGCCTTCGTAGGGAGGGTGGGTGGGGAGGCAAGAGGGGAGAGAATTTGGAACTCAAAGTTTTAAGAACAGACAATCAAAAACAACAGCAAAGAAAAAAGTTTTTGCATGCAACGTGGAAATAAGATACACAGGCAATGAGGCAGAGAAATTTATCTTGCCCTACAAAAGAAGAAGGGAAAGGGGGTGGGAGGGGAGTGGGGTGACAGATGGGAGGGCTGACTGGGGAATGGAGCAACCAGAATATACGCCATCTTGTAGTGGGCAGGAGGGTCGAATTGGGGAGAAAATTTGTAATTCAAACTCTTGTGAAAATCAATGCTGAAAACTAAATATATTAAATAAAGTAAATTTAAAAAAACACGACTTACTGGCCCTAGTCATCTGAGAGGAGACTGGTAAGAAAATGAGTCGTTAGGAGAAGAAGAACTCTAACACAATGAAATCATAGGCTTCTTGGCTTTCACCCTCAAGCTTGGGGATTCTTTCCAAAGTCATCATTAACAAGGAAGGTTTTCCTCTGGAGTTGTGTTTCTTTGTTACATAGTGCGACCATAGGCAGATTGCTGCCAATGGCAGCAATGGCTCTGGCAGGCCAAAGAAAAGATACTTGGGACAGAATTAAAACAAAATTTTTGGTAAACAAAAACAAATCCTTTTTGAGGAAATAAATAATTTTACCTCCATATTGCCACGTAGTAACTAAGTTCTTTAATTTAGAGCGAGTAATGCATGGTTAAATCTTGTCAATGACAGCTACGAGGTGGGTTATCATGGGCCAGTTACTTAACAATGCTGATTTGCTCTGCCTTTCTTGGTAAAGTGGAGATGATATTATCATTTTTTCAAATGCATAAAACTTTTATATATTAACTTATTTTTTTCATGTACTTTTGGTCCCTTGTACTGAAAGCAACTGTGCACTTTGTTCTTTTTTTTTTCTTTCTTAATTTTTTTTGGATTATTTATTTATTTAATATTTTTAGTTTGCAGCATTGATTTTCACAAGAGTTTAAATTACAAATTTTCTCCCCATTTCTACCCTCCCCCCCATTACAACATGGCATATATTCTGGTTGCCTTATTCCCCAGTCAGCCCTCTCTTCTGTCACCCCAATCCCCTCAAACTCATGTGTAAACTAGGCCCTCCCCTGAGGCAAAGAGGTCATCAAGGACTCCCAAATCTAATCAAGGAATGAAAGCCAAACTCTTCAAGGTCACTTGGTTGAACTGAGTGCTAAGAGCCCATTTTGTTTACCAACACACTCCACCCCTTGTTCCAGGATGCATAATCTAATCATTCATGGATCCTGGAACAAAATTGACCCATCATACATTGTGATCCAATTACGCAAATTACGCAAACAAATGGCATAGTTTACACATGAGTTTGAGCAACATGCTTGGAACATCAGAGGATTTTAGACAATGTGACTTTAAGTCACCTCTTTGTGACTAGGTCACATGGGTGAGTCGCATGTGTGACTCACCCTTGACTCTGAAAAAGATATAAACCAGGGGTTGGCTTTCTCTTTTTCGGGGCTCTTACCCACAGCTGTGGTGCCATGCATAACTCTGGTCCGGCCCTTGCTACGAGTTCCAGGGCTGAACCTAGATGTTAGTAACTATGAATTTGTATTTGGTCTATCTGTCAATGTTTGTAATTTGTTTGTATTTGCTCCAAAGTTCAGGGATCTGGCTTTTTCCCCTGAACTAAGTGAATGGTATTTGTATGCTAAATTAAAGTAAACTTGTCAACCCCTTAATGTTGCTTACCTTACTAAAGCAGAACAAAAGAACCTGGGCTTTTGAAACATGCTGGTAGTGTGCTTGCTGGGCTTGTGTTGGTCTTTCACCCCTACAACAGCTGCTAGCCAGATTGTTGAAACAGTTATTCCCTCCTCAGGTCAAATCTGATGAGAGCAAGACTCACTCATTCCCCCTTACCTGTCCCCTCTTCCCTTCCAACAGAACTGCTTTTTCTTGCCACTTTTATTCGAGATAATTTACCCCATTCTATCTCTCCCTTTCTCCCTCTCTCAATATATTCCTCTCTCATCCCTTAATTTGGTTTTATTTTTTAGATATCATCCCTTCATATTCAACTCACCCTGTGCCCTCTGTCTGTCTATATATGTATATTCCCTTCATCTACGCTAATATTGAGGTCTCATGAATTATACATAACATCTTTCCATGTAGGAATGTAAACAAAACAGTTCAACTTTAATAAGTCCCTTGTGATTTCTCTTTCTTGTTTACCTTTTCATGCTTCAATTGAGTCTTGTGTTTCAAAGTCAAATTTTCTATTCAGCTCTGGTCTTTTATTTTTCAAGAATGCTTAAAAGTCCTTCACTTTATCAAAAATACATATTTTTCCTCAGAGCAGGCATTATACTCAGTTTTGCTGGGTATGTGACTCTTGGTTTTAATCCTAGCTCCTTTGATCTCTGGAATATCATATTCCAAGCCCTTCGATCCCTTAATGTAGAACCTGCTAGATCTTGTGTTCTCCTGATTGTGTTTCCACAATAGTCAAAATGTTTCTTTTGGGCTGCTTGCAGTATTTTGTCCTTGATCTGGGAACTCTGGAATTTGGCTACAATAATTCTAGGAGTTTTCTTTTGGGGATCTTTTTCAAGAGGTGATCGGTGGATTCTTTCAATTTCTATTTTACCCTCTGGTTCTAGAATATCAGGGCAGTTTTCCTTGGTAATTTCTTGAAGGCTGACATCTAGGCTCTTTTTTTGATCATGGCTTTCAGGTAGTCCAATAATTTCTTAAATTATCTCTCCTGGATCTATTCTCTAGGTCAGTGGTTTTTCCAATGAGATATTACACATTGTCCTCCATTTTTTTCATTCCTTTGGTTTTGTTTTACAATATCTTGATTTCTCATAATGCCACTAACTTCCACTTGCTCCAATCTAATTTTTAAGGTGGTATTTTCTTCAGTGGTCTTTTGGACCTCCTTTTCCATTTGGCTAATTCTGCCTTTCAAGGCATTCTTCTCCTCATTGGCTTTTGGAGCTCTTTTGAGTTAGTCTATTTTTCAAGGTGTTGTTTCCTTCAGTATTTTTTTGGGTCTTCTTTAGACAGTCATTGACTTGTTTTTCATGGTTTTCTAGCATCATTCTTATTTCTCTTCCCAATTTTGCCTCTACTTCTCTAACTTGCTTTTCCAAATGCTTTTTGAGCTCTTTCATGGCCTGAGACCAATTCATATTTTTCTTGGAGTCTTTTGATGTAGGCTCTTTGACTTTTTTGACTTCTTCTGGCTATATGTTTTGATCTTCTTTGTCACCAAAAAGGATTCTATAGTGTGAGTCTTAGTCTGTGTCTGAGTCTTTTTACACTGCCTGTTGCTCATGTTCTCAGATAGCTACTTGACTCTTGAGCATTTGGTCAGGGTATGACTGCCTTCAGAATGAATGCTCCTTTGTCATTAGCTTTAGGGCCATTGAATTTATGGTTTCAGAGCTACTTCTACCCCACTGTTACCACACGTTCTTCCACACTAGTACTCCAGGACCATGACCCAGATCCCAGCAGGGCACATCAGGAGAATCCTGCCACTGTGCCAGCAAAGTGCTCCCTGCACTCCCACTGTGATTCACTGCTTTAATCATCCCACTATGTGGGCCAGGGAGTCCTGAAGCAGCTGATGTTGGAGCTCTGGTAGTAAATACAGGAGCTTCCTGCTGTTGCTGTCACACCACCTCCACAGCCCCCAGGGCTGGAGCCAGACCACGCACTTCTCTCACCCCGATCCAGCAGTTTTCCCACTAACCTGCTCCATTCTCTTTGTGTTTGTGGGTTGAGAATCCTTGTAGCTGCAATCTCAACCTCTACCTCTCTGAACTTGATAAATCTAACCTCAAAATAAACAAGAGAGGTTAAGGAGGTGAATAGAATTTTAGAAAAGGCAGATGTGATAAATCTCAGGAGAAAACTGAATTGGGATTGAAAGGAATATACTTTTATCTCAGCTATATATAGCACATACTAAAAAATTGACCATGTACTAGGGCTTAAAAGCCTCACAATGCAGTGCAGAAAGGCAGAGTAGTCAATTCATCCTTTTCAGATCATGATGTGATAACAATTATTTGTAATGAAGGACCATGGGAAAATAAACTAAAAATTAATTGGAAACTAAATAATGTAATCCTAAAGAATGAGTGGGCCAAAGTACAAATCATAGAATCAATTAATAACTTTATTCAAGACAATTACAATAATGAGACAACATAACAAAATTCGTGGAATGTAGCAAAAACAGTTCTTAGGGAAAGTTTTATATCTCTTAACACCTACATGAAAAAAATAGATAAAAATGAGATCAATGAATTGGGCATGCAACTGAAAAAGCTAGAAAACAAACAAATTGAAAATCCCCTATTAAATACCAAATTAGAAATGCCAAAAATTATTGGGCAGACCTAAGAAGGTGGCAGGAAAACATGGACTCACTTAAGCTCTCCCCCAAATCCCTCCAAACACCTGCAAAAAATGTCTCTGAACAAATTGTAGAGTGACAAGACACACAAAATAACAGAGGGAAGCAGGTTTGCAGCCCAAGATGGCCTGGATAGTCTCTGGGAAGTGTCTATTGAGCTGTGCAGGGAGCAGAGTGTGGTCCTGTATGGGATGCACCAGGACAGACCAGGAACTGAGGAGATTGGGTGGAGCAAGTCATAGGGCCTTGAATCACTGAGCTCTAGCAGTTACCAGACTTGTCAACCCACAAATACCAAAGACAACTGAGCAGGTTAGTGGGAAAACTGCTAGATCAGGGTAACAGGAGGGTGTGGTCAGCCCCAGCCCCAGAGGCATCAGAAGGGATGCAGCTCTGTGGATGCAGCAGCAGGAAGCCCCTGCCACTGCTTCCAGACATACAGCTGTGGTTGCTTCTGTGCCCAGGCCTACCCGGTGTGAGGAATCAAGCAGCAGTTCAGAGCTAGAGTGGAAGGAGAACTTTGCTGGCCCAGAATCAGGGTTCTCTTGTTTTGCCCTGCTTGGATTTGTGTCACGTTCCTGGTTGGTGGCTCTTGGGGGAGGAGAAGCACTGGCGGGGCAGCCCTTGGCTTGTAGAAATAGCTCTGAAAACAGCAACACAACACCCATGAAGCTTGGGACAAAGCAGCATTAATTCTGAAGGCAGTCATACCCTGACAAAAACTTCAAGGGTCAAGTAGTTGGCTGGGAACATGAGCAAGCAGTGTAAGACTCAGACTATTGAATCTTTTTTTTTTCATGACAATGAAGATCAAAACATACAGCCATAAGAAGTGAACAAAGTCAAAGAGCCCACATCCAAAGCCTCCAAGAAAATATGAATTGCTCTCAGGCCATAGAAGAGCTTGAAAAGAATTTGGAAAGGCAAGTAAGAGAAGTAAAGGAAACATTGGGAAGAGAAATGAGAGTGATGCAAGAAAATCATAAAAAAAACATGTCAATGACTTGCTAAAGGAGATTAAAAAATACTTAAGAAAATAAGACCTTAAAAATAGACTAACTCAAATGGCAAAAGAGCTCCAAAAAGTCAATTAGGAGAAGAATGTTTTAAAAGGCAGAATTAGCCAAATGCAAAAGGAGGTCCAAAAGGCCACTGAAGAAAATACCACCTTAAAAATTACAATGGAGCAAATGGAAGATAGTGACTTTATGACAAATCAAGAAATTATATACAGAACCAAAAGAATGAAAAGAAATTGAAGAAAATGTGAAATATCTCATTGGAAAAACCACTGAGCAGGAGAAGAGATCCAGGAGAGATAATTTAAATATTATTGCACTACCTGAAAGCCATGATCAAAAAAAGAGCCTAGATATCATCTTTCAAGAAATTACCAAGGAAAACTTCCCTGATATTCTAGAATCAGAGGGCAAGATAGAAATTGAAAGAATCCACTGATCACCTCTTGAACAAGGTCCCCAGAAGAAAACTACTAGAATTATTGTGGCCAAGTTCCAGAGTTCCCAGATCAAGGATAAAATACTGCAAGCAGCCAGAAAGAAACAAGTTGAGTATTGTGGAAACACAATCAGTATAAAACAAGATCACGGCTCATACATCAAGGAATCAAAGCATTAGAATATGATATACTGGAGGTCAAAGGAGTTAGGATTAAAGCTAAGAATCACCTACCCAGCAAAATTGAGTATAATATTGCAGGAAAAAAATATGTATTTTCAATAAAATAGAGGACTTTCTAGCATTCTTGAAAAAGAAAAGAACAGGGCCAATGAGAAAATATGACTTTCAATTACCAGAATCAAGGGAAGTATGAAAAGGTAAACAATAAAGAGAAATCATAATGGATTAACTAAATGTGAACTTTTTTGGTTACTTTCCTACATGGAAAGATGTAACTCATAAAACCTTTTAAATATTATATTAGTTGAAGGGAATATACATACATACATACATACACACACACACACACACACACATATATATACATATATATATATATATATATATATATATATATATATATTATATATACAAAGGGCACATGGTCAGTTGAATATGAAGGGTGATATCTAAAAATAAATAAAGAAATACAATTAAGTGGTGAGAGAGAAATATATTGGGAGAAGGAGAAAGAGAGGGATAGAATGGGGTAGATTATTTCACATAAAAGTGGCAAGAAAAATCAGTTGTATTGGAACGGAAGAGGGGGCAGGTGAAAGTGAATGAATCAATCTTGTTCTCATCAGACTTGAATTAAGGAGAGAATAATATACACACTCACTTGACTATCTCACACTACAGTAAAGTAGTGTGGAAGGGGATAAGAGAGAAGGGATGATAGAAGGGAGGACAGAATGGGGGAGGAGGTAATCAAAAGAAAAAAAAATTTGAAAATGGCCGGGGTCAAGGGGATAAAATTGAGTAAAGGAGAACAGGATAGGATGGAGGGAAATAGAGTTTGTTTTTCATGACATGACTGTTATGGAAGTGTTTTGCATAAAGATACATGTGTGGATTATGCTGAATTGCTTGACTTCTCAAGGAGGGTGGGTGGGAAGAGAAGAAGGGAGAAAATTTGGGACTCAAAGTTCTAAAAACAAGTACTCAAAAAAGATGTTTTTTTCTTTTTACATGCAACTATGAAATAAGATATACAAGCAATGGTTTATAGAAATCTATCTTGCTTTACAAGAAAGTAAGGGGGAAGTCGATGGGGGGTGACAGAAGGGAGGGCAAACTGGTGAAATGGGCAATCAGAATATATGCCATCTTGGGGTAGGGAGAGGGTAGAAATAGGGAGAAATTTTGTAACTCAAAATCTTGTGGAAATCAATATTGGAAATGAAAGAAATGTATTAAATAAAGAAATAAAGAGGATAAAAGAAATACTGAGAATTAAAGGAGATATTAATAAATTTGAAATCAAGAAAAATATTAAATTGATAAATAAATATAAGAGCTGGTTTTATGAAAAAGAAAACAATAAAATTGATAAACCTTTGGTTACTTTTATTAAAAAGGAGAAAGAAGAAAACCAAATTGTCAGTATCAAAAATGAAAAGCTTGAATTCATATTAGATGAAGAGGAAATTAAAACAATAATTAGGAATTATTTTGACCAATTGTATTCCCATAAATTTGATAACCTTAGGGAAATGGATGCATATTTACAAGAATATAAATTGGCCAGGTTAACAGAAGAGGTAGTAAAAGTTAAAGAACAATTAATTCCTATACTTTATAGACTATTTGGGAAAACAGGTGATGATGGAGTCCTACAAAATTCTTTTTTATGACACAAATATAGTACTAATACCCAAACCAGGAGCAGTCAAAACAGAAAAAGAAAATTATGGACCAATTCCCCAAATGAATATTGATGCAAAAATTTAAAAAAATCAACAAAAAGATTGCAGCAACTGTTCGTGAGAATAATACATTATGACCAGGTAAGATTTATTCCAGGAATTCAGGGCTGGTTCAATATTAGGAAAATTATCAGCATAATTGAACTCATCAACAACAAAACTAGCAGAAAACATATGATCACATCAACAGACGACAAAAAAGCTTTTGAAAAAATACAGCACCCATTCCTATTAAAAACCCTAGAAAACACAGAAATAAAGGAGCCTTCCTTAAAATTATAAATAACATCGATCTAAAACCATCAGCAAGCACCATGTATAATGGCAATAAGCTAGATGCATTCCCAATAAGATCAGGGGTGAGACAAGTATGTCCATTATCACCCCTATTATTCAGTTTGGTACTGGAAATGTTACTGTAGCAATAAGAGAAGAGAAAGAAATTGAAGGAATTAGAATAGGCAAAGAAAAAACTAAATTATCACTTTTTGCAAATGATATGATGATTTACTCAGAGAATCCAATAAAAACTACTTGAAATAATAAACAACTTTAGCAAAGTTTCAGAATATAAAATAAACCCACACAAATCCTATGCATTCCCGTATGTTACTAACAAAGCCCAACAGCAAGAGATAGAAAGAGATACTCCATTTAAAGTTACTATAGACACAATAACATATTTGGGAGTCTATCTGCCAAGACAAATCAAGGGCTTATATGAATACAATCACAATATACTTTTCACATAAATAAATTCAGATCTAAATAAATGGAAAAAAAAAACATCAGTTGCTCATGGTCTGGCCAAGATATTATAATAAAAAATGACAATTTTACCTAAATTAATTATTTATTTGGTGTTATACCAATTCAAGTACCAAAAATACTTTATAGGGCTGGATAAAATGATAAAGAAATTCATATGGAAGAACAAAGAGTCCAGAATATCAAGGGAATTAATGAAAAGAAATGCTAGGGAATGGGGCCTAGCCATACCAGATGTTAAATTGTACTATAAAGCAGAAGTCATCAAAATTACTTGGTACTGGCTAAGAAAGAGAGGGGTGGATCTGTGAAATAGGTTAGGTATACAAGAGGCAGTAGTCAATGACTAAAGCAAGCTACTCTTTCATAAAGCCAAAGAATCCAGCTTCTGGGCTAAGAATTCACTATTCCACAAAAACTGCTAGGAAAATTGGAAAATGGTAGGGCAGAAACTAGGCATAGACCAACATCTTATACCATATACCAAAATAAAGTAAAAATGGGTTCATGCTTTAAGAATAAAGGGTGATACTATAAGCAATTTCAGAGAGCAAGGAATAGTTTAGCTATCAGATTTCTGGGAAATGAAAGAATTCATGACACAAGAAGAGATAGAGAGCATTACAAAATGTAAGATGGATAATTTTAATTGTGTTAAATTGAGAAGTTTTATTATAAAAAAAAGCCAATGCAACAAAGATTAGGAGGGAAGCAGAAAATTGTGAGAAAATTTTTACAACCAAAGTCTCTGATAAGGGTCTCATCTCTAAAATATACAAGGAACTGAGCCAATTTTGTAGGAATACAATTTATTACCCAATTGAGAAATGGTCAAAGGATATGAACAGGCAATTTTCAAAGGAAGGAATTTAAAATATTGATAGGCATATGAAAAAATGACCTAAATCACTCTTGATTAGAAAAAGGCAAATCAAAACAACTCTTAGCTACCACATCTCTCCTGTCAGATTGGTTAACATGACAAAGCAGGAAAAATGATAAATTCTGGAAAGAATGTAGGAAAACTGGAGCACTGTCATATTGTTGGTGGAGGTGTGAAATGATGTAACCATTTTGAAGACCAATTTGGAACTGTGCCCAAAGGGATATAAAAATGTACATACACTTTGACCTAGCAATACCACTTCTCGGGCTGTATCCTAAAGGATCATAAAAAAGGGAAAAAGACCCACATGTACAAAAATTTTTATAGTAGATCTCTTTGTGGTAGGAAAGTATTGAAAATCAAGGGGATGACTATCAGTTGAAGAATGGGCAAATAAGTTATGTTCTATGAACGTAAAGGAATACTGTTATATAAGAAATGATGAGCAAGCAAACTTCAGAAAAACCTGGAAAGACTTATATCAAGTGCTGAAGAGTGATGGGGAGCATAGCCAGGAGAACATAGCACATAATTCCAGCCACATTGTGAGATGCCTAACTTTGATAGACTTGGCTCTTCTCAGCAATGCAAGGTACTAAGACATCTCCAAAAGACTAATAATGGAAAATGCTATCCACATCCAGAGAAACAATTATGGAGTCTGAATGCAGATCAGAGCATACTCTTTGCTCTCTCTCTCTGTTTTGTTTGGTTTCTTCTTTCTTGTGGTTCATTCCATTTGTTATAATTCTTCTTTGATTCATGACTAATGTGAAAATATGCTTAATGCAAATGTATACGTAAAGCCTATGTCAGATTGCATTCTGTCCTGGGGAGGAGAGAGATGGAAACAAAATTTGAAACTCAAAAGTTTGTGGAACTAAATGTTGTAAACTAAAAATAAACTAATTATTTTTTAAAAAAGGAAAAATGAAGTGTAACAAAGAGGAAACATTGTAGTTCCTAAGGCAGCCTATGAAACTTGGGGAAAACTTTGATTGAAGTCAGTTTTAGTTCAGAAAAGAGTTATGAAATGATTTAATCTGGTATCCTACTCATCTATTAGCTCTGGCATGCTTTCACCAAAGGAGAGGATGATTTTGCTTTCAGATAAAGTTGTGTGATTAACAGCCAAGTGTCTTACACTTAAACCAAACATTTCGCTTTATAAATGAGCAAATTGAATCTAACTGGAACGAAAGTACTGTCCTTCTCTGCTTCAGGATGTAGAGCTCTCTCTGGGAGGCATACTGTTTGTGATTTTGTCTAAAAGGGCAGCACAGGGATGGACATGCAATTCAGAAGCAAGAAAAATCTTGGCTCCATGATGATTCTGGTGCTTTACAGTTGAGGGGCTCTGGGGAAATCAGTAAGTCTCCGAGACTAATACTTTCCCTAAAATTATGATAATTATTGCCTCCCCTTACAAGGCTGTTATGAGGAAAGGGTTATGGCTTAAATCCATACAGAAATCCCACATAAAAAACAAACAAACAAAACAAACACAAAAACAAAAACAACACACACACACAGTTATTCTTCAACTGGTGAATCTGGAATTTAAATCACAAGGGAGGCAAAGCAGGCAGAAAGAAGATAGTGATAAACCCTTTCTTCTCTGTTCTACTTATGCTTTATCTGACACTTTCTGCTCAATCCTTGGCACCTCATTTTCTGTGAAACATTGGTATGCTAAACTGCATGCAGAGCAAGATGGATGGCAAAGAGTGACCATAGGATATGGCAACCAGTGATTTAATTGAAAGGATTGATGATACTAAGCCTGAAGAAGAGATGTGCATTTGTGTGCATGTTTTTTCATGAGAGAATTCTGCTCACGTGTGCTTGTGTGTGTGAGGGGAGGGGTGAATTATGATTATCATAAAATAATGGTAAGGCACTCATGTTAAAAAGGAATTAGATGTGTTTCCCTTGGCTCCAGAGGGCAGAGGTAGGAGTCATTAATTCTGGGAGTTTCTGCATCTGGAGAGACCAGAAGGACCCAGGACATTGGGGAGGTTATACCTTCCTCTCCCTGACCCCAGCCCATACTCTCTCACTTAGATCCCTGTGCCTGGCCAACAGCCTAGCAAGATCAGGCCTAATGGAGTGCTTCTCCTTTCTTGTCCAGCTTATATTGCCCAGCTGGCAGCCAGCTAGACATACACCTTTCCATTTGGGGGCTTACTCTCCTTTCAATTCCAATGTGGAGAATAAATGGAGCTTTCCCCCTCCACTTCAACCCTTGTGATCACCACCCATTTCCAAATAGTTGTGAATTTAAGACATTGCTGCTTACATTACTTGGATGAATCCTAAATCAGCAAGAAGCCCTACCATAATACATACCTTAGGGTCCACCAGACCTTGTTTTCTGCCTTTCCATAACATGAGTTCCCTAAGGCCAACCAGAGCTTATCAGTGGCCCTTCGTTGACACTCTGGATGTATGGAGCATTTAATGTGACTTACCATTCCATCCTTAGGTCCTCTGGCCTTTACCATACAATCTGCTGCTACATCCTGTGATATAGGTTTTGGACTTGAATAGACTATGAACTCCTGGCAAGCAAGAGCTGTCTTGCTTTTCACTTTTATGCCTAGCACTTAGCACAGTCTTTAACATATAGGAAACATTCAAATCAATTTTAATTTTTATTTATTAATTCATTCATGAAATTGTGACAAGACCTATTTAGAAGTTATGTCAAGTAAACACACACACACACACACATACACAGAGTTTTATCATTAGAAATATTCAAAAATCAATTGGACTGCTTGGGGGTGATTCCTCACCATTGGATGTCTTTAAACATCAAACACTTTTCAGGGACACTGTAGAGAAGATTCCAATCAGAGGTAGTCACCCCTAAAGAGTCTTGCCTACCTTGCCCAGAGATCACAAATATAATGTCAAAGCCAAGATGAGACCGTAATGCTCCAGCCTTACAGCCTATTGCCCTTTAATCCATTGTGCACTCACATGCAAACCTATTCTTTTGTATGGAGGTACCAGAGTATTGCTTAGCATTATGGTCTTTCCTTTGCTTAAGCTGGGGGGCCCCATCAAGATCTAGGATCTCACAATTTCTCAGTGACTTCCTCTAAAAAGTATGGATGCTCTATACAAGGAGATAATAGGAAGGTGCATGGAAGCCAAATTACAAGTGCCAAACCAACCTAATCCTTCCTTAATCTTCAGATAGTGAGAGCATGTTCCTCTGTCCATGGTATGATTTTGGTGCCCAAGTCACTTCTGCTAATTTGAGCTGACAAGTCCTTGAAAGGCAGTACCCAAGTCTGACTGCCTTAGCTCCCTTGGCACCAGGCTAGGAGCTTACAAAGTTGGTATTTTTTTTTATTTTTGGGGGGTAGGATTATTTTTTTTATTTTTTAAATTTAATATATTTAGTTTTCAGCATTAATTTTCAGAAGAGTTTGAATTACAAATTTTCTCCCCATTTTTACCCTCCCACGCACTCCAAAATGGTGTATATTCTGGTTGCCCCGTTCCCCAGTCAGCCCTCCCTTCTGTCACCCCACTCCCCTCAAATCCCCTTTTCCCTTCCTTTCTTGTAGGGCAAGATAAATTTCTACACCTCGTTGCCTGTGTATCTTATTTCCTAGTTGCATGCAAAAACTTTTTTTTGTTTGTTTTTGAATATCTGTTTTTAAAACTTTGAGTTCCAAATTCTCTCCCTTCTTCCCAAAGTTGGTATTTAATAGAGGATTATTAAATGAATGATTTGATGGCACCCAAATTAATATCCTTAGTATTTTGATGAGTCAGCTGCATAAAAGAAATGGCTGGGCAGAGGAAGGGTAGAGAATTAAACCTATCTGAATAGATGCTTTTAAAAAAGTTCCATCATGAGTGAAAAAATTCAGGCATCTATGAAACCTGGGAGGTGGTGGTCTACAGCTGCTTATTTCTTGCTCACCAGTAACATGCAGTTTGCTAACTTCCTATTGTTATCTGTTGATGGTTATATTCCTAGAAATTCTCAAAGGAATTACCTTTATCTGTAGCATATATGACACCTGGAATGGTCCTTAAGTAGAAGCTGAAATTACAGCATGGGAAATAGGCAAGACACTATTTAAAAATAGAAAAGGGGGAAAACTACCTCTGGCCATTGAAACGGAAGGCCTTGTGGAAACCTTCATTTTCACGCTATTTGGCCTCATTTATGAAATCTGCTCCCTGTTTTCCATAGGATTGTATCATGAAATGATAGATTATTGGGATACAGATTCAGGGTCTGCCAATTTTGCTATCACTACAAATTTTGACCAGATATGTAATGTGAGCTCCTAAGCATGCTATGTTAACATTTTAATCCCATTTTTTGGAGGGGAAGGTTCCCCAATTGTATCAACTCTGTTCTGAGCTATATAAAGCTGGAAGATAAGAAATAGGAGAAATATTTCTTATACACTGAACAAACATCTCTCCTCCTTCCTACTTCTATTCCTCTTTACCTTCTTCTTCTTCCTCCTCCTCTTCCTCTTCTCTGTCTTTCTTTTCATCTATCCCTTTTAGTATAAATGGAATTTATTGAAAAGTTCTCTCTCTCTCTTTCTCCCTATTTACTCTCATTCTACTCTAATTGGTTTTCCTCTGCAATTACAAGTTTTATAATGGAGTATGTACATACATTTCACCCAAAAATACTAGTCAAGTATTGAAATAAATTCAATTTACCAATTTCTGCTAATAGATAATATCACTTTCACATGAAAATGATTTCCTATTTACCATATTTCAACTTTCCTGGGCTCAGTTCTTTTATTTGTAAAATTAGGATATAAGACTGGTAATATTCCAGTTTGGGTTGGGTGCTCTTCAAGCTGTAAAACTGCATACAGTCATATCACTGAGTCTAAGTTTGCTTCTTAACATAGGTGTGGTCTGGGGACACAATGCAGTTGATGTGATAAAGTGTTAAAATAATTCAAAGGTAATGACATCGGCAACAACAGCTTCCAGTCTATGGATACATGGACCTCATGTCCTTCAGTGAGTCAGTAAGCATTTATTATGAGCCTAGGATGTTGTAGGCACTATGATAAATGAGGATAAAAAGAGGCAAAAGACAGTACCTGATTTCAAGAAGTTTATAATTTTAAAGTGAAGACAACAAGCAAACACAAACAAAATAGCTATACACATGATAAATAGGAAACAATTAAAAGAGAGAAGGCACTAGAATTAAGAAGCATTAGCAAGGTTTTCCTATAGAAGATGAGATTTTAGTTGGAATTTGAAGGAAGGCAGGAAAGCTAAAGATGAGGAGGAGGAGCACTCCAGGCATGGGGGACAGCCAGAGAAAATGCCAAGAGTTGATAGAGGGAGTATCATGTTCATGGAACAGTAAAGAAGTCAGTGTCACTGGATTGAAGAGTACGTGTTGGGAAATAAGTGTAAGAAGACTAGAAAGGTAGGTGAGGAAAGTTATGAAGGACCTTGAATGCCAAACAGAGAACTATGTATTTGATCCTGGAGGTGACAAATAGCCAATGAATTTTGAGTAGAAGAAAAGAAATGGTTGAAACTATGTTTTAGGAAAACCACTTTGCTGACTGAATGGAGGCTAGATTAGAATGGGTAAAGACCCAAGGCAGAAAGCTTCATCTGCAGGCTATTGTAACAATCAATATAGAACATCTGATATAGGTATAAACTCCAAGAATAAATGACTGGATGAATGAATACATGATTAAGTGAATGCGTGGATGAAAAAAGATGAATGGAAAAAATGTTGACCTGTTACCACCGTGCTAAGCATTATGGTAACATATGGAGTTACAAATACAATAGGTAAGACAGTCCCTGCTCATGAGGAGACAGGGGGAGAAAACACATATAAGACAGTGTTAGGTAGAGAAGTGTTATGTTTTTAAATTTACAGGGATAGTGAGTTGCACTATAAAGAGAGTTGATGGTTAAGTTCTTTCCAATAGCAGTAGAAATATTGATATGAATATAGTTTCAGAATTAGAAGATGGAGGTTGGCAGAGAGTTATGTGAGTAGTGATAAGGCAGCAGGTGAGAAGATGACCAGGGAGTAAATTGAGACATGATTAGAGAATGTTTAGATATGGTGGGCCATGTGGAACACTAACCAATAAGCAGAGCAGGGGTTTCAGGATAAGAATCCCAAAGCTGAAAGGGTTAGGTCCTTACTCTGTATCATCAGGTTACTAGTGAAACAATAGGGGAGGGGATCCATTGATTTAGCAGGTATCCATCTTAAATTCTGTATGTTTGAAGAAGATATATGTAAAAAAAATTTCTTGGCATATTTATAACAATATGATATAGAATGATGAGATGAAAAGAGCACCTACTTTGAAACCAGAGGAATTGGGTCTGAATCCAAGCTCAACTATTTAATACTTAGCTGACTTTGAAAAAGTCTATTCACATCCCTGGTCATTTATCTGTTCATCTACACAATGATAGCTTTAGCCTATATCGGATATTCTCAGTGTGAGACCCACAAACTTATTCTATAATGATCATTGAATATGTGACTTCTTTTTTCATATTCTGTATTTTGTGCTTAAAAATGATTTGGAGGAGTTCATAGGTTTCAACCAACTGTCAAGGAGTTCTGTGACATAAAAATGTAGATATACTTCCCTAAATTTTTATATTTTGCTGAAAGATCAAAAGAAATCTTACACCTTGGTTAAAGAAATATTGATTGGTTGGGGGCATGTATTTTGTTGAATTTCTCCAAAATAACATTGAGCACCCTGTGCATCCTACTCTCCATTAATTCCTCATGCCTCCAATTCTTACTTTGGAGGAAAACAACATCTGTCTTTTATTTTTTAATTTCTAGAAGGCTCCTGGCATCCCTACAGAAGAAATTGGAAATGTAAATCTTCAGAATCTTTGTTGGAGTTTCCAAGTATATACATTTTTATAGGCTTAGGGGAGCTTAAATTACTGCTTATCCATTAAATTTTTCAACAGAGGAAACTATCTCAAGAAAGAATGAGTTGACTTGAATCAAAATTGATGTAGCATTTTAGACACTTGTCTTTGACAAATTAGAGGCAAATGCCTTTGTGGAAGAGCACAGTTTCAGATGGTTTTAGCAAAACCATTTATTAGTCAACCCCTGTGGCTGAAAATCATACAATATCAGACAGTTAGAAGCTGAGGGATATGAATTTCCATCCTCTAACTCATGATTTAATGTTACTAATTAATCAGAATTAAGTGATACAATAGAATTCAGTTGTAGTTGCTTAAATCCAGTGTAAGAGATATTGAAGACAGTAAGCATCAGAATGAGAGATATATAATGATTTGTCCCACTTTTTTCATTGAAGGGGAAGTAAGAAGATGGCAGTTGACAGACAGTGAGGGAGTTCCTAGATGAAGCCTCCTGGATGTTGTTGTTTACTTGTTTTCTGTCGTGCTATATTTGGCAAGACCCCCTTCTGGGTTTTCTTGGCAGAGAAAATGGAGTGGTTTGTCATTTCCTTCTCCAGCTCATTTTGCAGATAAAGAAACTAAAGCAAACAGGGTTAAGTGACTTGCTCAGGGTTACATAGCTAGCGTCTGAAGTGAGATTTAAACTCAGGAAAATGAATCTCCTTCATTTGAGGGCCCTTTATCCACTGCCTCACCTAGCTGCCCTGAGGAAAACAAAATAGGTACACTAATAAGCTGTAGGCAGAGGTTAACTGATCCAATCGCTCTGGAGAACAATTTTGAATTATGTCCAAAGAGCACTAAAACTGATCATGCCTTTTAACACAGCAATACCAATACTAGGTCTATACCTTAAAGATGTCAAAGAAAAAAAAGGAAAGGCACTTATATGTACAAAAATATTCATAAAAACTCTTTGTGTGGTGGCAAAAATGGAAATTGAAGTAATGTTCATCAGTTCATCAGTTGGGGAATGGCTAAAATGTTTCCCCATATAATCATGATGGAGCACCATGTGCTTTAAGAAATGACAGAGGAGAGATGTTTTCAGAACATTTTACATGGCAAAACATATATAAACTGATGCAAATTGAAGTGAGAAAAACCAAGAGATCATCGTGCATGGCAACAGCAATGTTGTAATGATGATCAGCTATGACAGACTTGACTTCTTTGATCAATACAATAATTCAAGACACTTCTAAAGGATTCATGATGAAAAAATAGTATCCATACCTCTAGAGAGAGAGAACTTATGAATTCTGAGTGCAAACTGAAGTATAATTTTCTTCCTTTTTTTCTTCCTCCCATATAATGGGGGAGTAAAATGACAATATGAGAATGTTTTGCATGATTTCACATGTATAATTGGTATCATGTTCTTGCCTTCCCAATGAGTGAGGGAGGTGTGGAAGGGAGGGAGAAAATTTAGAAGATAAACTTTAAAAAGAAAAGAGTGTTTCAAATAAATACCAAATGTATTTTATTTAAAAAATAATGTACAACAACCTCCATGCCTCCTTGTTAACAATGAATTATTCAAAAAAAAGATGATAGAGGACATTGGAAGAGAAATGAGAAACCATTTAACACCTGGGTATCTGTTTCCTCATTTGTGCCTTCCACTGACATATCCTTTAATAATGAATAGTAATCTCTGTGCCACATTGCCAATAAGGAATTATTCAGGAAAAAAAAAAAAACACTTGGAAGATATCAGCAGAGAAAGGTCAAGCCATTTAACACATGTGTACCTCAATTTCCTTATCTGTAAAATGAGTCAATGGAAGGGGAGAAGGGCTAGTCACCTAGCAGTGACTGATAGACTGTCAGTCTTAACCAATTGGAAACTTGTACATTTCATTGGCATGCAAAGACTGTCATGAAATCTAAAGAAAAGTAGTGGCACATTAGGCGGAACCACTGTGGCATGCTTACAGCAGGATAGGAACAAGGAAAACCCAGAATGGGGTGCTATTGAATGGTCATGAGGTTCCTCATGGTTGAGAGTCCTTATAGCAATGAGATCACTGAAAGTTTTGATTTTGGGAATCTAATATGTGTGGCACTGTGGCAGGCAATGGGGATACAAATATGGAATAATACAGCCTTTGCCCTCAAGGAGTTTTTTTTTTTTCATTCAGTTCCTTCCCAGGTATATGAGAAAACCAACTCTAAATGCAGGTACACTGTCTGACAAATTAGTGTGACTTCCTGGAATGGCTCATGAACCATTCTCTAAAGCATAATTTCCTAGACATTCTCCTGTATTCATTGAAGCAAATAATATCCAATGCATAGGGAGAATTTGCAATTTGTTAAACAGTGAATAAACACTTGGGCTGCAAAAGACCTTTGAAAACTGGAAGACAGAGGTAATTGAAATGTTGCATACCCTTTGTAAGCAGAGGGATTTCTTCAGCATGTGGTAAGTCTGCTTTTAATATAGAAGGATCAATGAATAATTTGTTATATTGTTTCTGTAATCAGTGTTTATTGTCTTTCTCTTTCTGTTGTCAGCGTTCATTATCTCAGAGCAAAACACTGACCAAGTTCAAGGAAAAGCTGTCTCAGGATCATCCTGCCGTAATTATTGGAAAGCCCTGACTGGACGCTCAGGAACCTCCTTCTTTCCTCACTATGTCTTGCTCAAATGCGCCTAGTCCCTCCCTAATCATCTGTTTTAGCTCATTGTGTACAGCAGACACATGCTTACCAAACACTCGGGATGCTAATGTGGAAGTGGGATGAATACTTAAGTCAACAGAAAAAAACATTGAGATGGGATGGGAAAGAGGGGAGATGTTATAGGTTACCAGTTTGCCAATCAATTCAGTCTCACACTACCCTTTCAAGTATATATATATATGTGTGTGTGTGTGTGTGTGTGTGTGTGTGTGTGTATAGATATATGTATATTCTGCATCAAGAGAGTACATTTTATATTGTACCAGGATATAAGGTAGACCTAAGATCTGCAAATTAAAATATTGTTTTAAAAGCAAATTCAACAGAATGAATTATCATCTTTCTGCTGATGATGCCCAGATCCATTTCTTCAGCTCTAGTTTCTCTTGAAAGCCATTTGCACATCAAGTTTCCATTGTAAATTTCAAATTCACTGCCTTATAGGCATATTAAATTCAATATTTTTCAGGCCCAACCCCATTTTTTGGCCCCAATCCAGCGTTGTACTGAAATTCTTCATTACTTCTATGGTGCTACCATGTTCTCTGCACTTTCACCCACCCTACATAGACAATCAATTGCCAAATCTTGTAATTGGTTTCTTTCATGCATCTTCTCTCCACTCACACATACAGTAAGGCCCTTGTTCCAATCCTTGTTGCTTTTCCCTATGTCAGTTGTATGAGGGTACTAATTGTTGACCTTACTTCCTCTCTCACTTCTCTCCACTCCGTGTTCTCCACTCTGCTGTTAAAGTGATTTTCCTAAAACAATTCTGAACACCAAAATTATTTACTCAATATTCTTCTAGGGCTCCCTATTATATAAAGGATAAAATGTAAAGACAACTATTCAGCATTCAGTTCTCTTTTGTGAACTCCTTAACATCTCCCTTCTTTGCTGCAAACTTTTCTAAATTTTAAAAATGTGTTGTCTTACCCCATTAGATTGTTAGCTTTTTAAGGTCAGAACTGTCTTTTGCATTTCTTTGTGTCCCCAACACTTAACATAGTGCTTGGCATATAATGGATGCTTAATAAAATTTTAATGATTCTGACTCAGATTCAGGCTTATTACACATTATTTGCCTTAAATTTTCTATGTTCTAACTAACCTGTCTTTCCCTCTGTTCTTCATATTGAATGAGAAGCTCTACTTCTACCTTTTGGGTTTTTATGCTAGCTATCTCTCATATCTAGAAGACACATCTTCCCCATCTATTCTTCCTAAAATCCCTAATTTCCTTTGAGATTCAGCTCAAGTGGCACCTTTAACATGAACTTTTCCAGATTCATTTCCCCCCACCACCACCACTGCTAGTGCTTCCACCATGTTCCAAATTTCTTATGTTCAGATGGTAAAATAGTAGTTGAAAGAATCTACCAATTACCTCATGAAATACATTCCAAAATGAAAACTGCCAGGAATGTTATAGCCAAACTCCAGCGCTCCCAGGTTAAAGAGAAAATATTACAAGCAGCTGGAAAGAAGCAATTCAAATGTCATGGTTCCTTAGCAGCTTTCAACTTAATGGAACAGTGGAACTGAATATAATCCTTCAGGAAGAAAAATGGATATTTAAGGAACTAGAGCACAAATGTACATACACATATTATGAATGTGTGTTGTGTGTGCTGTATGTAGGTACATGTGTACATAAATGCACTTGTATTCTCCTTAACTAGGCTGTTGGCTCCTAGATGGCAGGGACTGAGGAGTTTGTTTTGAGTTCCCAGAACTTAGCACAGTGCTTGTAGTGAATGTCTTATTGATTGATTAGCAGATATCCTACATTTTTTTACAGAGAAATGGCTAATGATTTTTATGAAGATTACTCCTTCCATCCTCCTGCCAAAATAGACATGAGGGCATTGGCAAGGAAATAAACATGGGTGTAAGGGGGGGGGGATTGATTTATTCAACTCCATCCTTCTCAAATTATGTGGCATAATGTCAAATTCATCTCATAGACCTTACATAGTATGGAAAAGGTCCTTCAAATTTGTGTGATGTTGCATAACAATTGTTGTTCTGATAAGCTGAGGAAATTTGTTTATTTATCAATTTTTAAGTAAGTAGGGAAGGAATGGATAAAACCAGTTAAAGCAAGTGTGGCATTGCAAGAAATCACTGAGGAGAAAGGTTGGCTTGAGCTGTGGCAAAGAAGGGAGTTATTAAGGAGAATCATTAGCATTAGGAAACTAGGTGGCACATGGCTACAGTACTGAACCACAGTCAGCAAGACTCATCTTTTGAGTTCAAACCAGGCTTCAGACACTTAAGAGCTCTGTGACCCTGTGCAAGTCACTTACTTTTGTTTGTTTTAGTTCTTCAGCATGAAAACAATTGTGTTGAGCAGAGCCAGAGTTCATATCAAACTTTTCAAAGCTTCCTATTCTCTTTAATATTTTCTCCAGATTTTGTGAATCAAGACTGGTCAAATTCTTCCATATACTTTCTCACTTAAAAAAAAGTTTAAATGAGCTTTTTTAACAAACTACTACTGACAGTGGTTGTTGTATAGTTCCAATTGAGGGGAAAAATGTGTCAGCTTGCATGTGTCAGGGTGTGAGAAGGAGTTTCCTGTACTTTTTTAGTTTCAGTGGTCAGTTCCAATTAAGCCCATTTGAGACATGGGATTGATACAGATTTTAGAAGTACACACAAAAATTTCCTTTTTATCCCTCAATCAGAAGATCATAGAGTAAGAGCAGAAATGAAACATGGGGTCCACTGAATACATTTCCTTCATTTTGCTGATGAGGAAGCACTGGGCTAGAAAAGTGAAATTGCTTATGTATGATCACACAGGAACTACAGGACAGAAGAAAGATCTGAACCTTGAATCTAGAGCTTGAGTTTTCCCATTTATCTTTTGATAGAATGGTTTGGTCCCAAAAGAATGTTAGTTTCCTCAGGGTAAGCATTGTCTTATATTTGTCATAATAACATCAATATCTGGCACACAGTAGTTGATTAATAAATGTTTATTGAATTGCATCGAAATAAAAAAGACTATTTTGAAATTAATTCAGATGATTCAACAATTTTCTGTGGTTTGATGTGACTTGCTGATTAGAATGGGAACTTTCAGGAAAAAGATGTTAGATTTCCTTTTGGGGAAAATAAACTCCACTCAGTATATGCCCATGACTGTTTCCTCATGTGCACACACACAAACAAATACACTTACCCCTTTCTTCATAAAAAGACTCCTCATGTGAAGTAGTTATAGGAAGGACCTGCTGCAGTCATTAGTTAAGATGACCTTTAAAGCTTTGAGAACTTTTGAAGTAAACCCTAAAAATATGTATTCTTTAAGGAAAGCTTGTGTTCCTGAGTAGGAGTAAAAACAAATGATAAAAAGGAAATATTGGTACAAGAAGTAATATTACAAGACATTTGTAAAATACCTCCATCTCTCCTGAACTCAGTGGTCAGGCGTTGGCGTCCATTGATAGGGAACTCAACAGAAATAACTAGGGGATTTTCTTTAGAATTACCAAAAGATTAGCCTAATAGCAATGGCAAAATCTCCTGGGGATTACTTTGTTGGCTTTGCTGATAGATTTCAATATGGTACACTAGGAGGTGGTCCTTTTTATGTTTTTGTAGTACTTGTTTTGAAGCATTTTTAACTTTGTCCAAGCAACAGTCTCCAAATGTGCTAGAAATATTCAGAGCTTACTCTTCTTGGTTTTCCCTTGGAGCTGAGGTAGAGTCTTGAATGACATAAGCTTCTACATCTCTCTATCCACAGGTCTCATTTTTTTTCCATATTCTATGTAGTTGACCATTTCCATGATGCCAGTCTACACGGGAAGGGTGGAGGTAGGTGAAGGAGTTGTCATACAGATGAGAGGTGGGATGGACTTCAGAAGACAGCTAGTGCAAATGGCTTATTTTACAGAGTAGTAAACAATTTCCTAAGGAAATGTGGTAATTGGTAGTAGAGCCTCAATCCAAACTCATGTATATTGTGTGAAATACAATTCTCTTTTCACTGGACCTCATTGCCTCTCAGAAGGTGGAGCTCATGTTTCCTTAGAGCAAAGAAGTAAGGCTCACTGGGTGTAGTGGTTTTAAAGGAATGGAACTTGTGGTGTGTAACCCTAATGAGAGGACAGCATTTCTGTGGTTTCTAGGGGAAATTCTTAAATTCTCTGAAGTAAGTCAGATTTGAGTAAATAAAACAAATAATAAAAATGTCTGAGATATATTTTTTGATACTATTTTATAAATTATCTTTACAAATAAGTGTTTAAAATATATGAAATTTAATTAAGTCACTCTATTAAAATGCTGAATCACAACTATTTGAGTTGTCTATTGGAGGCAAGAAAATTAATTCCAATAATTATGGAATCTCAGAGTTGGAAAGTCATATGGTGCCCAGCTAATCCATTCCTTATCTGAACCAGAATCCCCTTCATTGACCAACCCATCAAGCAGTAATCTAGTCTTTCCTAGAAGACTTCCAATAGGGAAAACCCATTACCTTTCCAGGTGAACCATTCTGCACTGGGAAAATTTAAAAAAATAATTTGTGGTATTTTTCCAATTATAAAGATGTCTAAATTAGCATCTTGACAACTTCCCTTCATTATCCTTAGTCCTGGCGTTTGTTTCCCTTATATCTCATTGGACCAGACTCTACTCATTCAGAATTTTGGGTTGATCATTTTATCTTGCCATTTTGAAGAGTTTGTGATTAGCCAATTAAGTGCATAAAAAAGATTAGAGGAATTCATGGTCCACTGACTCACAATCGCAAACTTTTCAAGAGATCCTAAGACTAGCAAGCATTTGATAGATCAAGAATAAGCAACTCTTAGGTATCCAGTTTGGATGTGTGTACTATATGTCAGGGTCACACATTGTGACACTGGAAAACAACAATAAAATGGTGCCTGATCTCAAGGAACTTCTGTTCTACTGGAGAGGAGAGTGTGGGAGAAACACATGTGACATGGTAAGTCAAATCAAAATGTCAACAGAGTTTTATTTTTTCCCAAAAAAGTAGAGGGCAGGGGGGGCAGATTCAAGATGGTGACTAGAAAGCAGGCACATGCCTAAAGCTCTCCTCCAGGATGCTCCAAACACCTATAAAATGGCTCTGAAGAAATTCTACAGCTGCAGAACCCACGGAATAGCAAAGTGAAGCAGGGCTCCAGTCCAAGACAGCCTGGATGAATGCTGGGTAATGTCTATCCCACAGAGCTGGGAGAAGAGGAGAGCAGAGGCCAGCATGAGCTGCTCTGGGACCAACCAGACCAGGAGCCAGGCTGAGCAGGCCCTAGTGCCCTGAATCAGTGAGCTGTGGCAGTTACCAGACATCTCAACCCACAAACACCAAAGACAACAGAGAAGGTTAGTGGGGAAAAATGTGGGAACAGAGTGGAAGGAGTTCACCATTTAGCCACCTCCCCAGGGGCAGCAGAGGTGGTACAGCTACAGAACTACAGCTGCAGTTGCTTCTGGCTCCAGGACCACCTGGTGGGAGGAATTAAGTGGCAGATCCAAGCGGGAGTGCAGACACTGCTAAAGGTCTGGGTCTGGGCCAGGTTGGCAGTTCTTGGGGGAGGAGGAGCACTAGCGTGGAAGAGCTTACTGTGTAGAAAAAGCTCGTCAAACAACAGCACAGCCCCTCAAGCTTGGAACAAAGTACTCTCTACTCTACAAGCAGTCATACCCCAATGAAAAACTCAAGGGTCAAGTAGTTGGCTGGGAATATGGCCAGGCAGCGAAAATGGATTCAGATTCAGACTCAGACATTGGAATCATTCTTTGGTGACAAACAAGACCAAAACATACAGCCAGAAGTAGTCAACAAAGGCAAAGAGCCTATATCAAAAGCCTCCAAGGAAAACATGAACTGGTCTCAGGCAATGGAAGAGTTCAAAAAGGATTTGGAAAAGCCAGATAGACAAGTAGAGGAAAAATTGGGAAGAGAAATGAGAGTGATGTGAGAAAACCATGAAAAACAAGTCTATGACTTGCTAAAGGGGACCCAAGAAATACTGAAGAAAATAACACCCTAAAAATACGCTAACCCAAATGTCAAAAGAGCTCCAAAAAGTCAATGAGGAGAAGAATGCCTTGAAAGGCAAAATTAGCCAAATGGAAAAGGAGGTCCAAAAGACCACTGAAGAAAATGCTACCTTAAAAATTAGATTGGAGCAAGTGGAAGCTAGTGACTTTATGAGAAATCAAGACATAAAACAGAACCAAAGGGATGAAAAAGTGGAAGACAATGTGAAATATCTCATTGGAAAAACCAGAATAGATCCAGGAGAGATAATTTAAAAATTATCGGACTACCTGAAAGCCATGATCAAAAAAATTAGCCTAGATATCATCTTTGAAGAATTTATCAAGGAGAACTGCCCCGATACTCTAAATCCAGAGGGTAAAACAGAAAATGAAAGAATCCACCAACCACCTCCTGAAAAAGATTCCAAAAAGAAGACTCCTAGGAACATTGTTGCCAAATTCCAGAGCTCCCAGATCAAGGAGAAAATACTGGAAGGAGCCAGAAAGAAACAATTTGAGTATTGTGGAAACACAATAAGGATAACACAAGGTCTAGCAGCTTCTACATTAAGGGATCGAAGGGCTAGTCAATGGAGCTAGGTTTAAAACCAAGAATCACCTATGTAGCAAAACTGATGAACATGTCTCATGGCAAAATATTGATTTTCAGTAAAATAGAGGACTTTCAAGCTTTCATAGTGAAAAGACCAGAGCTGAATAGAAAATTTGACTTTCAAACATGAGAATCAAGACAAGCATGGAAAGGTAAACAAGAAAGAGAAATCATAAGGCACTTACTAAAGTTGAATTGTATTGTTTACATTCCCACATGGAAAGATGATGTGTATATTCATGAGACCTCAGTATTGGGGTAGCTGAAGGGAATATACATACATACATACATACATACAAACATACGCACGTACGTACATAGACAGAGGGCACAAGGTGAGTTGAATCTGAAGGGATGATATAAAAAAATAAAATCAAATTAAGGGATGAGAGAGGAATATATTGAGAAGAGGGAAAAAGGGAGAAATAGAATGGGGTAAATGATCTTACATAAAAGTGGCAAGAAAAAGCAGTTTTGTAGGAAGGGAAGAGGGGGAATGAGTGAATCTTGCTCTCATCGGATTTGACCTGTGGAGGGAATTACATACACACTCAAATGGGTATCTTACCCCACAGGAAAGAAGGAGGAAGGGGATAAAAAAGGGAGGAACGATAGGAGGGAGGGCAGATAGGGGGAGGAAGTAATCAAAAGCAAACACTTTCGAAAAGGGACAGGGTCAAGGGAGAAAAATGAACAAAGGGGGAATAGGATAGGAAGGAGAAAAATATGGTTAGTCTTTCACAACATGAGTATTGTGGAAGGGTTTTACATACTGACACACATGTGTCCTATGTTGAATTGCTTGCCTTCTTAGGGAGGGTGGGTGGGGAGGGAAGATGAAAGAGAATTTAGAACTCAAAGTTTTAAAAGCAGATGTTCAAAAAAAGTTTTTGCATGCAAATAAGAAATAAGATATACAGGCAATGGGGCATAGAAATCTATCTTGTGTCTCAGCACAGCAGCAGTCCTTCCTCCACAGTGGTCAGCTACGACCCTCAACTCCCCAGCAACCATGTTGAAGGGACCCTCAGTTGGTATTGATCTTGATACCCCTTACTCCTCTGTGGGAGTCTTCCAACACGCGAAAGTGGAGATTATTGCTAATGACCAAGGAAACAGGACCAACTCAAGTTATATCACCTTCACTGACACTGAACATTTAATTGGTGATGCTGCAAAGAAGCAAGTTGCAATGAATCCTACCAACACAGTTTTTGATGCCAAACATCTGATTGGTTGCAGATCTGATGATGCAGTTGTACAGTCAGACATGAAGTGTTGGCCTTTCACGGTGGTGAATGATGCAGGCAGGCCTAAGGTCCAAGTGGAGTACAAAGGGGAGATCAAAAGTTTTATCCAGAAGGAGTATCTTTTATGGTCTTGACCAAGATGAAAGAAACTGCTGAAGCTTACCTTGGGAAGACTGTCACAAATGCCGTGTTCACAGTTCCAGCCTATTTCAATGATTCCCAACACCAGGCCACCAAAGATGCTGGATCCATCGCTGGTCTCCATGTGCTCTGAATCATCAATGAACCAACTGCTGCTGTTATTGCTTATGGCTTGCACAAAATGGTTGGTGCCAAGAGAAATGTTTTGATCTTTTACCTTCGAGATGGTACTTTCGATGTCTCCATTCTTACCATTGAAGATGGCATCTTTGAGGTCAAGTCCACAGCTAGGGACACCCACTTGGGTGCCAAGTTAAAGCAAAAACACAAGAAACGACATCAGTGAGAACCAGAGGGCAATTCACCATCTTTGCATCATTTGTGAATGTACTAAGCATACCCTCTCTTCCAGTACCCAGGTCAGTGTTGAGGTTGACTCCCTCTATGATGGTATCAACTTCTTTACATCAATCATCTGAGCCTGTTTCGAAGAGCTGAATGCTGATCTCTTCCATGGCACACTGGACCCTGTGGAAAAGGCCTTAAGAGACGCCAAGCCAGATAAATCACAGGTTGATGACGTCATCCTGGTGGGTGGTTCTACCCGAATCCCCCAAATCCAGAAGCTGCTGCAAGATTTCTTCAATGGCAAAGAACTCAACAAGAGTATCAACCCTGATTAGGATGTTGCTTATGGTGCAACTGTCCAGGTTGCCATTTTTCTGAGATAAATCTGAGAATGTGCAGGACTTGCTGCTGTTGGATGTCACTCCTTTTTCCTTTGGAATTGAAACTGCTGGTGAAGTTATGATTGTTCTGATCAAATGTAATACCACCATCCCCACCAAGAAGACACAAACCTTTACCACCTACTCAGACAACCAGCCTGGTATGCCTATTCAGGTTTATGAAGGTGAGAGAGCAATGACAAAGGACAACAACCTGCTCGGCAAATTTGAGCTCCTCCCCAGCACCCGGGGGTATTCCTCAGATTGGAGTTATATTTGACATCGATGCAAATGGCATCCTCAGTGTTTCTGCTGTGGATAAGAGCACAGGCAAGGAGAACAAGATTACCATCACCAATGACAAAGGATGTCTGAGCCAAGAAGACATTGAGTACATGGTCCAGGAGGCTGAGAAATACAAGGCTGATGATGAGAAGCAGAGAGACAAAGCGTCTTCCAAGAATTCTCTTGAATCTCACTCTTTCAACATGAAGGCCACCATAGAGGATGAAAAATTGCAAGGGAAGATTGGGGATGAATACAAACAGAAGATCCTTGACAAAGTCAGTGAAATAATCAACTGACTGGATAAGAACCAGACTGCTTAGAAGGAAGAATTCGAGCATCAGGAGAAAAAATTGGAGAAGATCTGCAACCCCAGAGCGCAAGGGGCATGCCAGGAGGCACACTGGTGGGTTCCCAGGGGATGGAGCACCCCATCTGGAGGTGCTTCTTCTGCACCCATATTTGACTAAACACACCAGAAGAAAGAGCATTCCACACAGCTTTCCAAAAATTGAAGAACTCAAATTTGTAGCCAAGGCAGCAGCAGTTTAAAAGGAACATTTAAGCTACTGTGTAAATTTGGGCATTCTGAATACTTGAATGTATGCAGAGGGAGAGAAGTGAAAAACATTGCACTTTATCAGTACTGTAAACTGGAAATGCAATTCTTGTCCTGGAGAGTAAAATCTATTTAAATTGGCACCATAAAAAAGAAATCTATTTTGCCCTACAAGAAAATAAGGGAAAAGGGGGTGGGGGGTGTGGGGTGACAGAAACAAGGGCTGACTGGGGAATGGAGCAATCAGAATATATGCCATTTTGGAGTGGGGCGGAGGGTAGAAATGGGGAGAAAATTTGTAACTCAAAATCTTGTGGAAATCAATGTGAAAACTAAAAATTAAATAATAAAATGTAAAAAAAGAAAATATATAAAAAAAGTAGAGGGCATAAACCTGGGGGGGAAGGAGATATCACCAAAGGCTTTGGATCTGAATGCCCCCCTGAGGGCTAAAGGGCAACCAAGCCCTTCAATCATGCTGGCTGTTACTCATAATATATGCTTAATAAAAGTTTGTTTATTGGATCAGAACTAAATTTCAATGAACATAAAGTAGTATAACTGCACTGTTTGAGGACACAATAACAAATGCAAAGATTTGGTGATGTCAGACTGGCTTTCCTGCCTCTAAGCCAAGTTGGGGTAACTAGAGCAGTTTTGCCCCTAAATAACACTCTGAGAAGTACTTGCCTTAATTCCAGTAGATTATTCTGTGCCTTTTGATTCAGCAGATGATGAGGCAGAAAGAGTACAGATTTGGAACTGAGAAAAGCTGAGTTTAAATCCTGTCTCTAATACTTACTAGGTATGAAACCCTGGCCATTTCACTTATGCTCTATAAGTTTCAATTTGTTTCTCTGTAAAATGGAGATCACAATCAAATGAGGTAATGGCTACAAAGTTCTTTGCAAACTTTAAAGTCCTATAGCAATGTGATTTTTTTTATTATATAAGCCCTTATCTGTAGGAGAATGTCTCATTTTTAAAATGTGCTTACACATGAATTTTGATGTATTTAAATGCTCCTTTTTATCCAATCACATTCATGATGAATCACCATTTTAATGACAAAAAAGACATTTAAATAGCATTAACAAGCTTACTTGACTAATGGATTAAAAACAACATTCGTAATGATGATGCTGATGATGAATATTTCTAAAAGGATTTGAGGTCTGTAAAGTTCTTTACAAATATATCTAATTTTAACATAATAACAACCCTGGGAAATAGGTAGTATGATTATTTTCATTTTATAGATGAGGAAACTGAGGCACAGAGTGCCTTGATTTGACAAGATCATTTCAGAAGCTTCATTTAAACTGGTGTCTTCCTGACTCCAGAACCAGCTATATCCACAGCAGCTTCTGCTTGCATCTACATGACTATTAATTTTTTTAAAGTTATTAAATGCTTATTGGCTGACTAATTTTAACCTCATAATAGGCTAAACATTATTGGCATCTCTATTATACTAAAGCAGAAAATAGAATCAGAGACCTTAAGTGACTTGCCTTGGGTCACACATCTGCAAGTGTTATAGGTAGGATTTGAACTCGGATCATTCTGACTTCAAGGCTAATATGTTTTCCATTGAATCATGAGGATTTCCTCCCCCACTTCCTGCATTGATCACAATTTAAGCTACTAAGCTACTAACAAACTGTGGCCTAAAATTGTGAGTTTAGCTCTTGAATGTGGATAACCTATTTTTTTTCCTTTGAGAAAATTAAATATAATATATTCAATATAATTTGCACAAATGTTACCATTCACAAAATTAGATGACACAATTAATGCATTCAGTACTATTAATGTTGTAATTTTTATATATAAAACTGTTCTTGGGGGACAGAGCCAATATGGTGGCTGGAAAGCAGGGACTTGCATGAGCTCCCCCCCAGGTCCCTCCAAAAACCTATAAAAATGGCTCTGAACAAATTCTAGAGCTACAGAACCCACAAAATAGCAGATGGAAGCTGTGCTCCATCCCAGATGGTCTCTGGGTAAGGTCTATCCCATGGAGCTGGGAGAAGAGGGGAGCAGAACCCAGCGTGGGCTGTACCTGGACCAACCAGACCAGGAGCCAGGCAGAACAGGACCTAGCGCCCTGAATCAGTTACCAGACTTGTCAACCCACAAACGCCAAAGAAAACAGAGAAGGTTAGTGGGAAAAGCTGCTGGGAATGAAAGGAGTTCATGGTCCAGCCACCACCCCAGGGGCAGCAGAGGTGGTCCAGCTCTGAGGACAGAAATACAGCTGCAGTTGTTTCTGGCCCCTTGCCCACCTTCTGGGAGAAATTAAGTGGCAGATCAGAGAGGGAGTGTAGAGCCTGCTTAAGATCTGAGTCCAGTCCAGGTTGGTGGTCCTTGGGGGAGGAGAAGCACTGGTGGGGCAGAGCTTGCTGTGTGGAAATACCTCTGAAAACAACAGCACAACCCTTCAGCCTTGGGACCAAATACTCTCTACTCTACAAGCAGTCATATCCCAACGAAAAATTCACGGGTCAAGTACTTGTGTGGGAATGTGGCCAGACAGTGAAAACAGACTCAGATTCAGACTCAGACTTTGAAATCTTTCTTTGGTGACAAAGAAGACCAACATACACAGCCAGAAGAAGTCAACAAAGCCAAAACCTCCAAGAAAAACATGAACTGTCCTTAGGCCTTGGAAGAACTCAAAAAGGATTGGAAAAGCAAGTTAGAGAAGTAAAGGAAAAATTGGGAAGAGAAATGAGAGTGATGTTGAAAAAAAACATGACAAACAAGTCCATGACTTGCTAAAGGAGGCCCAAAAAATACTGAGGAAAATAAAACCTTAAAAAATAGACTAACCAAAATGGCAAAAGAGCTCCAAAAAGCCAATGAGGAGAAGAATGCCTTGAAAGGCACAATTAGCCAAATGGAAAAGGAGGTCCAAAAGACCACTGAAGAAAATACTACCTTAAAAATTAGATTGGAGCAAGTGGAAGCTAGTGACTTTATGAGAAATCAAGATATTATAAAGCAGAATCAACACAATGAAAAAGTGGAAGACAATGTGAAATATCTCATTGGAAAAACCACTCACCTGGAAAATAGATCCAGGAGAGATAATTTAAAAATTATTGGACTACCTGAATGCCATGATTGAAAGAATAGCCTAGATATAATCTTTCAAGAAATTATCAAGGAGAACTGCCCTGATATTCAAGAGCCACAGGGCAAAACAGAAATTGAAAGAATCCATCGATCGCCTCTTCAAATAGATCCCAAAAAGAAATTTCCTAGGAATATTGTCACCAACTTCCAGAGCTCCCAGATCAAGGAGAAAATACTGCAAATAGCCAGAAAGAAACAATTTGAGTATTGTGGAAACACAATCAGAATAACCCGAGATCTAGCAGCTTCTACATTAAGAGACTGAAGGGCTTGGACTACGATATTCCGGAGGTCAATGGAGCTAGTATTAAAACCAAGAATCACCTACCCAGCATAAATGAGTATCATGCTCCAAGGAAAAATATGGATTTTCCATTAAATAGAGAAGTTTCAAGCTTTCTCAGTGAAAAGACCAGAGCTGAATAGAAAATTTGACTTTCAAACACAAGAATCAAGAGAAGCATGAAAAGGTAATCAAGAAAGAGAAATCATAAGGGAATTACTAAAGCTGAATTGTTTTGTTTACATTCCTACATGGAAAGATGATGTGTATAATTCATGAGACCTCAGTATTGGGGTAGCTAAAGGGAATATACATACATACATACATACATACACACATACATACATACATATACACACACATATATACATATATATACACATATGCCTACATACATATATATGCTAACATACATGTGAGTGTATATATGCGTATATGTGTATGTATATATGTGTGCATGTGTATATATACATATACTTATATATACGTGTATATATATATACATATATATATCTCAGAGGGCAAATGATGAGTTGTATATGACGGGATGACATATAAAAAAATAAAATTAAGGGAAGAAAGAGGAATATATTGAGAGAGGGAGAAAGGGAGAGATAGAATAGGGTAAATTATCTCACATAAAAGTGGCAAGGAAAAGCAGTTCTGTTCGGAGGGTAGAGGGGGCAGGTGAGGGGGAATGAGTGAATCTCGCTCTCTTCAGATTTGATTTGAGGAGGAAATAACATACACACTCAATTGGGTATCTTACTCCACAGGAAAGAAGGAGGAAGGGGATAAAAAGGGGGGAAATGATAGAAGGGAGGGCAGATGCGGGAGGAGGTAATCAAAAGCAAACACTTTTGAAAAGGGACAGGGTCAAGGGAGAAAATTGGAGAAAGGAGGATAGGATAGGAAAGAGCAAAGTATAGTTAGTCTTTTGGAACATGAGCATTGTGGAAGGGTTTTGAATAATGATACACATGTGGCCTATGTTGAATCGCTTGTCTCCTTAGGGAGGGTGGGTGGGGAGGGAAGAGGGGAGAGAATTTGGAACTCAAATTTTAAAAGTAGATATTCAAAAAAAAGTTTTTGCATGTAACTAGGAAGTAAGATATATAGGCAATGGGGCATAAAAATCTATCTTGCCCTACAAGAAAGTAAGGGAAAAGGGGATGGGGGGGGTTTGATGTAACAGAAGGGAGGGTTGACTGGGGAATGGGGCAATCAGTATATATGCCACTTGGAGTGGGGGGGAGGGTAGAAATGGGGAGAAAATTTGTAATTCAATCTCTTGGGAAAATTAATGCTGAAAATGAAAAATATTAAATGATTAAATAACAAAAAAACTTTTCTTCCAAACACAATTGACTGGAATGAATCATCCGAGTTCCTTCATATGATGTACTTCTTCTATTTCCACGAGTTTATACCCTTAAAGAATGGAAGCAAAGGATAACAATTTTGCAGGAAATAAAAACAGGTTTTAGAAGTCAGAGCACAATAGGTCTTTGACAATAAAAGGTATATTTTCAAGGTTATTTTATCCTTCCTGTTCCCCCACGCCCCATCTTATTTTACAGATGCACAAGCTGAATTCCAAAGAGGGGTAGTCATTACCCATTGGTTTTAACTATTTAAGCATAGACCTCACACTTAAAATCAAGTTTTTTTTAATCCCCCATCCATTGCCCATTTCTGGGTCATCTCTGTATGTGTAACCATGAAAGAGCATTAGTAAGAGAATAAACCAAGTTACCATGGGCTTATATAGATATGCCTGTTATCTGTGGCTTGATGTAGCTATCCAGAAAAGGGCTCATCACCTGACTACTAAGTAAATATGTTTTTTTTTTCTTTTCTTCTTCTCATAGAAATCATCACCTGACACTTGTGTCAGAAGGTACGGAGGGCTTAAGATTTGAACTCTCTCCTGGTGAAACCATCACAGGTTCCTAAATCTTGAACTAAGAGATGCCAGAAGCACATCAAGGCCAATTCCTTCTTTTACAGATGAGCAAACTGTAGTTCTGACAAGTTGTGACCTCTTCAGGGTCAAGAGACAGAAAGCATCTGAGGCAAGATTCAAATACACTTTTTCTGACATTAGAGTCAATGATCTCTCTCCCAAACCAGGGGTTCTCACACAAAGAAAATCCAAGACCCATAAAGTATTGATATAAGTATTTTCACATTCAGATATGTGCAAATATACGTTAATTTGCACCTGTAATTTATGAATACATATGCATAAATTATATATATATATATATATATATATATATATGATTCCTGTATCATATATAATATCAGCCCTATATTTAAGAAATGTTGGTAGCTGACTACAAGCGCCTCTGTTTGGCATTTATAGATCTTCCCAGTCTGACTCCAGCTATCCCTGCAGGCTTATTTCCCTTTACTTGCCATTTTGAAGTCTAAATTCCAGCCACTTGGCCCACTTGCCATTTTTTGTATGCGTCCCTCTATATCTATATGCTCCATCCCTTCCCATAGACTGTGTACCATGCCTGTGACACTCTCGCTCCTCATTTCCATACTTCCTGGAATCCCTGACTGCCATCAAGATTCAATTCAAATGTCAGGAAGTCTTTGAGGATCCTCAAGTTGTCTATCTCTTCCTGAACCTAACAATTGTGAAGGTATTTAGTATCTAACCCTTGTTTACTTGTTAGTGAATTTGTTATATATATATCCCTACAGAATGTTAGCTCCTTCGGGGGCAGATCAATCTCACTTTTGTATTAATTACTATACCTGTTAGAAGACATGGCCCATAGGAAATGCTTCAAAATGTCTAGTGATTGACTCATATATGACAGATCCATGCATATGCAAATACACATATATGTATGTATGCATATATATGGATGAGAGTCAATGGAAATAATTGACACAAAGTCACACTTATGGAAATACCTTGCCTTGGTGGATTTTGCTTTTTACTCTAGCATTTCAAAACTCTTTTGGATACATGTAAGGCCCCAAGGAGGGCTTGCTAAGATGTTCTGGGTGATCTAAATATTTTAGCATTTATAGCCAGAGAATAGCAGGGAGGATGTGGGGAGAGGTGGAGAACTTTCATGGCAGAATGATATTTTATGATGCATTCATGCATTTTTCATACAAGGATCTCTTTTTCTTTTAATATTTCAAGAACATTTGTCATAAAAAACATTATAGTCAGAACCATAGGGCACTTGACAAATAATTGCTGTCTCATAGTGACTTCACATCAAATTTTTACTTTTCTTTGTAATAATTAATTTTTCTTTTGTGGCCTATTCATCTCTACCAAAGGGGGTGAATCAGGTTGTTTATGTAAAAAAAAACTGAACACACTACCTCATTCTCATTGGTACAATGGTGATGTTAATTATGATAATAATAAAAAAGTGAAGGTGGAACCCCACTGCCTGCAGCACTGTACTTATTCTGCCCATTAGGAAGCAAAACAGGAGCTTGTAGAAACCGCCATACTTCACCATCCTCAGCCAGATGGCCATATTATTTTCTAGAGATCTAATAGGAATGTTAAAACTCTTTCTCACTCCCACCCCCACCCCAATCAAGCTGGAAATAGCAAAATCTGGAGGACTGGAGAGAGGTGTTGGATTTCCCTCATTACCTCCACATAGTCCCTGGATTTGAAGACATTAAAGGAGTGTGGGAGCTTTTAGAAGTCCAACAAGCAGGCTCAGAGCTTGGCATTGCACAGCAGGACCCAACAGCTAGCCTCCAAATAGAAATTAGCTAATGAGGTCAGGCAAGATAGCTGGTTTGAAGGCACTGAGTAGTTTGCCACCACAATGTATGTGTCTCTCCATTTCTCCTCAAGACTCACTTTCTCCTCTTTCTTTCAATTTCTTGAGTGGTGACTGGAGAAGTAGTTGGTATTGTGTTCTCTGGTGGGCAGAGTAGAGCCTAAGCATGACTTCCCTCTGGGAGGAATTCTCTCTGCTTCCTTCTCTTGGGATTTGGAACAGGATGCTAGGAACTCACTTAAATGCATAAATGCAGGCAAACTTGGTCCCAGGAGAAATAGAAATAATTTCATCCTTTTCTCAAAATGCTTCTTTCTTCTGTAACTTAAGCATTATTAGGTTGTTCATTTGACTTTACTTGGGATTTAATTTTTATAGAGAGCTCCTGGTGAGGAATCCCCTCTAATATGTGTGCAGGTATATATGTAGAATATGTGTGTATGGGTACATATACATATACACACATACATCTGAACTGTATCATTATAGATGGTTGCTTGCTGCTACTCAGTTTATACTCTCAGAAAATTTCCTGGGGTTATTTACAGGTTCAAGTAGCCCAGGGTCTTACAAGTGCTATGTGTCTGAGACTAGAATGTGTTCTTTCCTTACTCTGAGGCCACCTCTCTGATCATGCCATCCTGCCTCTTATCTTTGGGGATGCTATTAGGAATTATATACTAGTATCATCAGAATACTTCTAATCGAGAACTGGAAGGTACTATTTAGTTATTTAGCTTCTAAATGCAACTACCTGAGGCCTAGGGAGCTGGGGTGGGGGGCGTTGCACCAAATCAGAGTCTTACTAAGTGGCAGAACTGGATTCCAACACAAATCCTGACATCACAGGGAGAGTCTAGAAGTTACTTCAGAGGACATCCAGTCCAATCTCCTTACATGGGAAACTGAGGTTGAAGGGTCACTGCAGAGCACAGGAGTAGCAATTACCAGAGGTGGGATTTGAACCCAGGTCCTCTGACTCCAAATGCAAACTTTATTAAAACAAAGGACACCACCTCAAAAAGATGTTTGTTAACCAGGAAGTCTAGCAGAAGAAATTTCAATAGATTTGTGTGGTTTTTTCGGTTTTACATTTTTATTGAATTGGAGATCTCCTAAAATGTCTATGCAGCTGGATGGCATAGTGAATAGAGTGCCAGGCTTGGAGTCAGGAAGACTCAATTTTGTGAGTTCAAATCTGGCCTCAGACACTTACAGGCTGTGTGACTCTGAGCAAGTAACTTCACCCTGTTTGCCTCCGTTTTCTCATCTGTAAAATGAGCTGGAGAAGGAAATGGCCAATCACTCCAATAACTTTGCTAAAAAAACCCCAAATGTGGCCACAAAGAATCAGACACAACTGAAAAATGACCAAACAACAACAAAATGTCTGTGCACTTTCCAGTATTCATTAAATCACTCTCTTTCTTTGCTTTCATACAAAATTGTCTTTATTCAGTGATGTTCAGCACTTCCCCTCCCCCCAATCCAGCCTCTAATTATGCATTTCTTTAAAAGATCCCCGGAGGTGAGAACACTGACCTTTACTACATTTGGCAGAGTGATGTAGATGGGGACATTAATGACCCAGACCAAGTCTGACTATCAATCTTTCCTTAAGGACCTTTCTCTCAGCTTGTAGATGTAATTATTCAAAATCCCATGGGTCAGAAAGAAATGAAACATTTAAGAGAAAGTAAATTCTATCCATGGACAATCACAGAATGTCAACTTGGGAAGAGGCTTTTGAGCCTGCTTCATCCATTATAATCATTCTGCAAATGACTAGAGAGGGCTGGGGACCTCAGAGACCATCCAGTCCAATTCCCTCAATTGATAGATAAGAAAACAAAGGAGAGGAGGGATTAAGTGACTTTTCTACCAGCCAGAGACACAAATAGACCCTGGGGCCATTACCTCCCGGGGATTTGTCTTCTCTATTTGGAGAGCTGCCTCCCAGTTCAGGCAAAATAAAATTCATTTATAACTAATCAATACTGTATTTATGTTGTTGGTTAAAGAACAGGCCAAGAAAAACAAAGGAAGTTTGCTGTAATCATGTAAGAGCTGAAATCAAACTCACTTTCAGATTATTTTTATGTTATTCTACATTCCTTTATCATTTGGGATTACTTAATTGGGCTACCATTTGGTAGCTAGATGGTACAGTGGATGAAGCAAGAGGCTTGGACTCAGGAAGGCCTGTATTCAAATTCAGCCTAGCTGTGTTACCCTGGACTAGTCACTGTAACCCTGTTTAATTTACCTCACATTCCTCATCTGTAAAATATGTTGAATAAGGAAATCATAAACCACTCCAATATCTTTGCCAAGAAAACCCCAAATGGGGTCATGAAGGGTATAATAACAATGCTACTTGCCACTACTGCAGCACCAGCACAAAGAAGGGCTGCTAGCACAGGTTCTTTGGTCTGCTTTTCTAAGGGAAACATCTTTAAGGGGTTTACAATCTTACTTTAATTAAGCATACATATAACATTCTCTTAGTTCAGGGGGAAAAGTCAGCACCCTGAACTTCAGAGTAAATACAAACAGAAATTACAAGCAGAAATTATATAAACAAAACAAAATAACACAAATAAACAGACAGGCTTCAAGCTGCCTATCTAAGACATTACATACATAGTTACCAGAGAGAGAAGAACCAAAATCTGGATCTTCCAAAGCTGGGGAACTCTAATGGCTATCCAGAGTCTGATCTAGTTAAATCACATGACACTCTTCCAGTGAGTGAGCCTCTACAGCAAAACTTCTCTTCCTAAAGTTCTGAGAGTTTTAGCTTAAGGGCTATCCTCAGAGTATATATGCCCATTTTCAGGGCTGGAAGGATTCACATCTCTCCTGGTCTAATCAGCAAAAGGGTGTGGGCTTTCCTACAAACAAAGACAAGAGTCAGTCAAAGGCACTCGATTGCCTTAGTGCTGAGAAGCATTCCAAAACAAAAGACAACAAAAAGTCCCACTTTGCTTGCCCTGACAAAAAGTCAAACATGACTGAAAAAGATGAAAAAATTAACAAACTGTTTGATAAAATGAACTGAGAAAATCTATATGAGTAGATGGTTATAGAAACCGATATGCACACATGTATGTATAAACATATGCATACATATGTACAAACACACACATATATAATATATAAAAATGTATATAAACATATATATTCCTATATGTGTATATATACATATAATATATATATGTATATATATATATATATATATATATATATATATATATACATCATGTGTGTGTGTGTGTGTGTGTGTGCAAGAAGTAGGTGTGGATGAGTCTATGTGTACATTTTTGAGAGACAATATTGCTGGCTGCAAAGTCAGAAGGACATCGGTTTAATCCCTACCTCTGAATCTTACTGGCTGTGAGACCCTTGGCCAGTCACTTAACATTCTCTGATTTCTAGACAACTCTTGGAGCCTCTAAGGTCCAAAGAACATTTGGAGGTGGGTGCTGATTGCATTGGTAGAAGAGATTGTCCAGTCCCTATCTATCCCTTTGAGTATAACCTCCATTTCCCCATATATCTCTTCCTCTCCCTTTCTAAGAAGTCATCCCATAAAACACAAAAAGAAAACAGAAATAAAAATAGGGTCAGTAAAACCAAGGAGTGCTTCAACTGAGTCTGACAAGTTATGGTATGTGTCCCACCCACAATTCCCTCCAAAAATGGGAGGGTAACATATTTTCTTCTCTAAGGCCAAACTTTGTTACGCTAAATTCAAAACATTTAGTTTTGAATAATGGACCTACATATACACATATCTGATTGTGACATTGTTTTTGTTTTCTTTTTAATTTAATTTATTTAATATATTTAGTTTTCAGCACTGATTTTCACAAGAGATTGAATTACAAATTTTCTCCCCATTTCTACCCTCCCCCCCACTCCAATATGGCATATATTCTGGTTGCCCTGTTCCCCAGTCAGCCCTCCCTTCTGTCACCCCACTCCCCGCCCATCCCCTTTTCCCTTCCTTTCTTGTAGGGCAAGATAAATTTCTATGCCCCATTGCCTGTGTGTCTCATTTTCTAGTTGCATGCAAAAACTTATTTTTGTTTGTTTTTGAACATCTGTTTTGAAAACTTTGAGTTCTAAATTCTCTTCCCTCTTCCTTTCCCACCCACCCTCCCTAGGAAGTCAAACAATTCAACATAGGCCACATGAGTATCATTGTTTAAAATTCTTCCACAATACTCATGTTGTGAAAGACTAACTATATTTTGCTCCTTCCTAACCTATCCCCCTTTATCCAATTTTCTCCCTTGACCCTGTCCCCTTTTGAAAGCGTTTGTTTTGGATTACCTCCTCCCCCATCTGCCCTCCCTTCTATCATCCCCACCTTTTTATCTTCTTCCTCCTTCTTTCCTGTGGGGTAAGATACCTAATTGAGTGTGTATGGTATTCCCTCCTCAGGTCAAATCTGATGAGAACAAGATTCACTCATTCCCCCTCACCTGCCTTCTCTTTTCTTCCTACAGAACTGCTTTTTCTTGCCACTTTTATGTGAGATAATCCACCCCATTATATCTCCCCATCTCCCTTTCTCCCTCTCTCAATATATTCCTCTCTCATCCCTTAATTTGATTTTATTTCTTTTAGATATCATCCCTTCATCTTCAACTCACCCTGTGCCCCACCCCCCCCTCTCTCTCTCTCTCTCTCTATATATATATATATATATATATATACATATATATATATACAAACACATATACATACACACACACACACACACACATATATATATATATATATATATATATATATATATATATATATATATATATATAAATACACATATATGTATGCATATTCCCTTCATCTAACCTAATACTGAGGTCTCATGAATCATACACATCATCTTTCCATGTAGGAATGTAAACAAAACAGTTCAACTTTAGTAAGTCCCTTGCAATTTCTTTTTCTTGTTCTTTTTCTTGATTATCTTTTCATGCTTCTCTTGATTCTTGTGTTTGAAACCCAAATTTTCTATTCATCTCTGCTCTTTTCAATGAGAAAGCTTGAAAGTCCTCTATTTTATTGAAATTCCATATTTTGCCTTGGAGCATGATACTCAGTTTTGCTGGGTAGGTGATTCTAGGTTTTAATCCTAGCTCCATTGACCTCTGGAATATCGTATTCCAAGCCCTTCAACCTCTTAATGTAGAAGCTGATAGATCTTGGGTTATTCTGATTGGGTTTCCACAATACTCAAATTGTTTCTTTCTGGCTGCTTGCAGGATTTTCTCCTTGATCTGGGAGCTCTGGAAGTTGGCGACAATACTCCTAGGAGATTTCTTTTTGGGATCTATTTGAAGAGCCAATCAGTGGATTCTTTCAATTTTTGTTTTGTCCTGTGGCTCTAGAATATAAGGGCAGTTCTCCTTGATAATTTCTTGAAAGATTATATCTAGGCTATTCTTTCGATCATGGCATTCAGGTAGTCCAATAATTTTTAAATGATCTCTCCTGGATCTATTTTCCAGGTGAGTGGTTTTTCCAAGGAGATATTTCACATTGTTTTCCACTTTTTCATTGCTTTGGTTCTGCTTTATAATATCTTGATTTCTCATAAAGTCACTAGCTTCCACTTGCTCCAATCTAATTTTTAAGCTAGTATTTTCTTCAGTGGTCTTTTGGACCTCTTTTTCCATTTGGCTAATTCTGCCTTTCAAGGCATTCTTCTCCTCATTGGCTTTTTGGAGCCCTTTTGCTATTTGAGTTAGTCTGTTTTTTAAGGTGTTGTTTTCTTCAGTGTATTTTTCAGTATTTTTTTGGGTCTCCTTTAGCAAATCATTGACTTGTTTTTCATAGTTTTCTCACATCCTTCTCATTTCTCTTCCCAATTTTTCCTCTACTTCTCTAACTTGCTTTTCCAAATCCTTTTTGAGTTCTTCTATGGCCTGGGGCCAGTTCATGTTTTTCTTGGAGGCTTTTGTTGTAGGCTCTATGACTTTGTTGTCTCCTTTAGGCTGTATGTTTTGGTCTTCTTTGTCACCAAAGAAAGAATTCAAAGTTTGAGACTGAATCTGGGCGCGTTTTTGCTGCCTTGCCATCTTCCCAACCAACTAACTTGACCCTTGAGTTTTTCAGTGGGGTATGACTGCTTGTAGACTAACGAGTTCTATGTTCCCCGTTTGGGGGGGAGGTGCCAGCTCTGTCAGACCCGCACTGCTCCTTCCCCAAGAACCCCCAACCCGAACTGGGCTTAGATCTTCGGCAGGCTGTGCACCCCTGCTCTGATCCACCACTTAATTCCTCCCACCAGGCGGGCCTGGAGCCGGAAGTAAGGACAGCTGTAGCTGCCCCACCTCCGCTGCCCGCGGGGCTGGAAGCCGAACCGCGAACTCCTTCCACTCCCGCAGCTTTTCCCACTAACCTTCTCTGCAGTCTTTGGTGTTTGTGGGTCGAGGGGTCTGGTAACTGCCGCAGCTCACATATTCAGGGCGCTAGGGCCCCCTCCGCCCGGCTTCTGGTCTGGATGGTGTACGCCGCTCAGGCTGGGCTCTGCTCCACTCCGTTCCCAGCTCCCAGTTCCCAGCTCCCAGCTCCCAGCTCCGTGTGGAATAGACCTCACCAAGAGACCATCCAGGCTGTCCTGGGCTGGAGCCCTGCTTCCCTCTGCTATTTTGTGGGTTCTGCAGTTCTAGAATTGGTTCATAGCCTTTTTTATAGGTTTTTGGAGGGACTCACTGGGCGGGGAGCTCACGCTAGTCCCTGCTTTCCAGCTGCCATCTTGGCTCCGCCCCACCTTGTGACATTGTTTAGTCATTTTTCAGTCATGTCCAAGTCTTCATGACCCCATTTGGGATTTTCTTGGCAAAGATACTGGAGTGACTCGCCGTTTCCTTTTCCAGATCATTTTATAGATTTGGAAACTGAAGGAGACAAGGTTAAGTGATTTGTCCAAGGTCATAGTCTGGATTTGAACTCAGGAAGATGAGTCTTCTTGACTCCAGTCCCAGTACTCTATCCACTGTGCCACTTAGCATCCCTTATTTGGTTATTGGTTTATCAATTAGTTGAATTTTTTCCTTCACAAATCTTCCCTGATTCCACTAGTTGCTAGCCATTTCCCAGTACATATTACTTTGAATTTGTATATATTTAAATTTACTTATACTTATGGAGCAGCTAGGTGGCCTAACTGGCTGGAACACTGAACTTGGTAGTCAGGAAGCCCTGATTCTACATTCTGACTCTCAGATTTACTAGCTATTTCATGTTGGTCATGATACAGAATGGTTCAGCCTTAGTCTTCTCATCTATAAAATGGACAAAATAATTGGACCTTCCTCTGAGGATCACCATGAAGCCTGAAAATGTCATATCAACACTATCCAGATATTGCTTATGCATGATTTGCCCTCCACCACCTCCACTTACCACTCAGATCCAAACTCTTTCAATATGGGGACTGACTTTGGAGCCCCTGTAGCTATCAATATTCTAGGCACATAGGAGGTATTCTCCAAATGATGGTTGAATGGATGAACTTTTTCTAAAGTTAGACATCATCTCTGAGCTGGCAGGCTGGAATTGTGGTTTCCCTTTGAAACTGAAATTGATTGCATCCCTGACATGGAGGTACTTCCGCTCAGCATCTCCATATGGCAGAAGGAGGCAGTCTGCTTTTACATGGGAATTTTTTTGAGAAGAAATTTAATTGCAGCTCCTAGCTGCAATAATGGGACATAAAAAGAGATTTGGTTATCTCCTTCTTGGAGGAACTTCGGCAGAGGAAGAATATTACTGGAGAAGTTTAGGCCATTGGGCCAGATAAGTTAGTAAAGAGAGAATTTCTTCAAGTCTTGGAAAAGCCTCTGGCAGACTCACAAACCTCTTGGTTTTCCCCTCACCTTTCCTCTTCTTGGCAATGTCAGAAAGGATTCTCATTGCAAGGATTACTCTTATCTTGCTTACGTTCAGCTCGCCAAAAATAGTAATACCCTTCTGATGCACTGAGGGCAAAGTATGCATGACAAAATCTCTGTACCCTGAGAGCTATAGAAGAGGGGAACCTTTCCACAGGAAGGGAAATAGCTTGGAATTCCTAGGGAGAGCAGCGTCTGATTCACTGGAGGGGCAGAGGGAGAGAGAAAGGAATGGGAGCAGGAGAGGAAGGGAGAGACAGGGGGAGGGGAGGGGAGAGGAAGGGGAAGGAGAGGGAGAGACAAAGAGGGAGAAAGGAGCAGCAGAAGGAAAGGGAGGGGAAGGGGAAGGGGGAAGAAGGGGACGGGAGAACAAGGGGAAGGATAAGGGGACAGAAAGGGGGAGAGAGGAGGGCAAAGAGAAAGCAGACAGGAAAAGATCCTTGTGAAGAGTCTGAACTCACCAGGTGGCATAACTCTTTGTTTTTGTCTTTGTTTGTCTACAGCTTTTAGCAACTGCATTGTCTGACATCTGTGGATTTATTGGGCCAACATAAACGGGATTCATGAAAACAACAGCACGTCAGAAAGTACTGTGCCATGAAGAATGAGATTCAGGGCTTAGAGCAGAAGGAACTCCACACCACTTCCTTGTTTGTCCCCTACCATGTGCAAAATGTGAGCCCCGCACCCCCTCCCCCCCACACACAACAACAAACACACAGGTAGGGATTAAAATCTCTTTTAATACTGAAAAATAAAAGGTAAATCAAGTGAATAAGAGAAAAGAAAATCTAGTCATTTATCTCAAAAAAGTCAATGGAGAGAATGCATGAATGCATGAGTGAATGAATGAAAAAATATTTAGAAGGTGCTTATTTCAGTATAAGTAAAGCATTAAGTGTGAAAGACACAGAGACAAACATGGCAATAGAGGCCCTGCTCTTTACCTTTACTTCCAATATAATTGCCTGCTGCAAGGACACATGACTTCAAAACTGTGAGGGCCCTCAGTTTTGGCCCTTGCTTCCTTTAGAAGCAGGCTTTATGAAGTAGTGGGACCATAAGCTTTACCACATCATGGCAAACATGGGATCCATGTCTCCCAACTTGCACGGCCTTGGACTATGGTCACGTGAACCATCATACTGAAAGCCTCTGAAGCTTGACATGATCTCTTAGAGTTTACTTGTCAAGGTGGGGATTCCTTTCAGGTACAGGTTTACACCTTATGACTGCTAAGGTGTCTTCCAACTTTGTGTTTCAGAGGTAAGAGCATTGTAAGAAGGGAGAGGACCCCAGAAAATGAAATGAGAGATCAGTCTAGACACAACCTTCCTTGACCACTTTCCCCAGGACTGAACCTTGTCATTTCTGTTATTCTAGTTAGCTATACAGCAGCTTTGGAAGGGCCCTTGAGTGTCTGTGGCTCTGACCTCATGGGAAAAAGTCAGCTGAGAACCAATCTGCCTCAAAGGGGATTAACCCATCAATAATTACAAAGCATTCTAAACTCACCAAGAGCTCCCAAAATGAATCTCCCCAATTGCCCTTCTCCTGAAGAATGACAGGTGATGACAGGCTGAGGCTCCATGGTCTGAGCTCATCTAAATCGTCATCCCTATCGGTGAGGAAACATCAGCTTTCTTCATGCCCAGAAGGCCCATTAAATGGCATTAGAGCTAACACTGCCTTTGGCACATGGTAAGAAATTTCTTTCAAAAAATCAGCTTTCCAGGACCTGGTTTCTTTTCTACTTTCTTTCTTTCTTTCTTTGCAGTTTCTATTTTTTTTTTATTTTAATTGTTCTTTTTAGTTTACAACACACGGTTCTACATAATTTTGAGTTCCAGATTTTCTTCCCTCCCTCCCCAAGACAGCATGGAATCTCATATAACTACCATGCATAACTTCACATTGAATTAATTTATACACTAGTCAAGTTGTGGAGAAGAATTATGACCAATGGAATGAATCATGAGAAAGAAGAAACAGAACCAAAAAAAAAAAACCCAAAAACAAAAACAAAAGAGAGAAAAAAAGGCTAGCATGAAGTGTGCCTCAATCTGCATTCAAACTTCATAGTTCTTTCTCTGGATGTAGATAGCATTCTCCATCATGAGTCCTTTGGAGTTGTGCCGGCACCTTGTGTTGCTGAGAAGAGCGAAGTCTGTCAGGGTTGGTCCTCTACTTTCTACATTATCATGTCTACTGTGCTAAGCAGACCCCACTCAGCAATCTTCCTGTCATAGGTGGGGAAGCAAAAATTCAAAGGTATTATTTTCTATAGAACTTTAACCAAAATGAGTAAAGAGAGAATCAACAAATTGGAATTTTTGCTTCATCCAGTCTGCAGATTTCTTTTCTCATTAGAAGGCATCATGTCCTCCTGAGTAGAGGATTGGAGCAGAAATAAGAAAAATTATTTTGGTGTTGTTTTGTTTTTAATGTTATGGTGACGCAGAGTGGAGTTATAACCCCTGCGTAAATATTCATTAATCATTAACAAATTCCAGATCTCTTCATGATTATTTATTAACAGAACTCATACTTCCCATTCGACATGAATAATTCATAAACTTTGTTTATCATCATATTTAATTGATTAATGGTGATACTTTCTGAATATTTCTAAATTGCCCAAGCTGAAGACTAGATCACAAGAAGCCACCCACTGCTCTTCAGGGATGAAAGAGGGCATAGCTCAAACAGGAAGGAAAAGGAGAGAGCCCAAAGACTTTTGGAAATACCGTCTAGGTCAGCAATGAGAAGGCTGCTATTTTTATTAATAACACATTGAAAATCTTCTTCCAACTCCTTAGCTCTGTGGCTTGACTCCAGAGTCAGACTAGGTGTTGAAAGATGGCGCAAGGAAATTGGTCTCAAGTGTTTCAGAGGTTCTTGGGCCATCCTTCTAAGAAGAAATTATGATCTGACAGGTGGAGGGTATATGCAAATGCCTTTTCACCATCCAAATTCACAATTCTAATATTGTGCCTCAAAAATTCCCATGAAACCATAGCTAGCAAGCTTTTTCTCATTAAACATGCTTGCCATATTAATTAGGTCCCATCTTCTCAATAATCAAGTTCATAATTCATAAGCAGATAGAGTGACCTGCACTACTTAAAGGAAAGTCTCTGCTATCTGGGATCCCATTCCATTTATTTCACATTTCTTAAGCATCAGTAACAAGAATAAGGAGAGAAACAGTGGTAGGGAATGGTGGGAGGGGCCTTCCTTGAAGGTATGTGTGGATTTTCCTTCTCATTCATTTTGTTTTGTTATTTCTTATGATATTTTACTTTGAATTCACAGACTCTGGTTGAATTTTGACAAGGGCACTTTGTTGGGGGTTGTGAGTGGCTATCATTCCAAAATGTGCCTTGAACCTGAGGTAGTTTTCAGGGGCCTGTGATTGAAGGGTCCTTGATCATATTCATTATGAATAAAAGGGGGAAATATCAATTCATTCTTGAGCCAGTTTTCTCTCTTTGTCTCTGTCTCTGTCTATCACACACACAATCTACCCCATCCCACACACACACACTCGAATAAGACGAGGATGTGATATGCTGCTGGCCCTGCTTTAGAAGAATCATTGAGTTGTTTCCACTGACACTGCTGCAAGTATTGATCAGCTATTTTGAATCAGAGGAAGGAAGTGGATTGTAAAGTCTTCAATGAATATCCTAGAAAGCACAGTAAGATTAAAAATGAAGGATTTCAGAGAAAGAATACTTAAGATCACCAAATATAAGGCATATTATTGTGTTAATATTTGCAAATCAAGCAGAAACAGTTAGAAATGATAAAACTGAAGAAAGATAATTGATGTTGAAGAAAAGAAGATGTGATAATAGCCAGGTCCATCCTGAAAGAAGACATTACCCACTAAAGACAACAATAAAGATATATGTGTAATGTAAGGCCTATAGTGTGTTGCATGCCTAGGAGTGATCAAACTTCAGAGTTATAGCAGAAAGTCAAAGGAGAAGCTACTTATACCTGAGAAAAAGGCAGAGGATTTGACTATTGAAAAGAAATATTTGCCACAGATTGAGAGGCAGAAGGTACAAAAACTATACTCAGAATCATGGAGAGCAAAGACAAAGGACAGAGAATGGCTCAGTCTTTGAGAAACATACAGGAAAAGAAGAACAGAAAGGGAAGGAAATGATAGATCCTAAGGAACATTGAATGTGTTTGAATCTGACTTAATATTCCACGGAGAACTCACTCCTGACAATTTTTCAATCACAAAAGGCATTATTTTACATTTTGGGGGGTGGGGCATGCAATGTAGATAACATTTTTATGGAAGAAAAGCATTATATTAATGAAATCCATGTTTGCCCTTCATCGCTTTACTGCAATAATGGCTGTTTATCAAATGTGAAGGTGACTTAAATGTGGTACAGTTAGTGAATGCTCCAGGTGACAGTGGGGATTCAAAAAGCTCTTGGCTGATACAAACATTGGGCCAGATCAGTTAAGATCGAAATTGATAAATGTTTTCTTATTTGAGGTTTCCATAAGCTCAACTTTAGCAGTGTAAGACTGAGGAAGCATGGTTAGAAAGCGGATCAACTGAAAAGATTTGGGTAGGAGGTGATAGTATGTTGCATGGTATAAAAGAGCAAAGGCAATCTTCAGCTGCTTAGGGAGAAGCTTTTTAGTTTTTGTTTGGTTTATGTCCAGAATGGTGATTCCATTGGCACAGCAAACTCAGATCTACACGTTCCATTGGCAGAGGGAACTCAGGATGTACACACTCCCTCTAGTACTGCATTGGTAATATTTCAGCTTAGTCATGGAGTAGCTGGGGCAGTAAGAGGGTAAGTAGCTTAACTATGGTGACATATTCAGTATGTATCAAAGATAAAAACTAAACCCAGTTTTCCAAATGTGAGGCTGGCATTTTAATCCACTCTATCACACTGCTGCTCAAAGAAGGCATAGCTTCCAAGGAGAAAGGGGGGGGTAGGTCATTGTTTTATACATTTTTGACTTGGGTAGACCATGACTGTATGACTGTGTTCATTTTTGGATACCACATGTCATAGATGGCATAGATAACCTGGAGAGAGTTCAGAGGAAAGCAGAGAATAGGATGAAGGGACTCAGGATCATGTCATGTAAGGATTCATTGAAGGAACTAGTCAAGTCTTGCAAGGAAGAAATTCGGTGAGAGTGGGGATGGACAGTTGGCTCTTAGAATAGGTATTTTCAAATACTTGAAAAGTAGAAGAATACTTGAAATGTAGAAGAGGCAATGGGCCTGTTCTGCTCGGCTTTGAAAGCTGGAATATGTAGAGAAGTAGATTTTTGCTCAATGTGTAGAAAACCTTCCTAAAAATTAGACCTTACCCAAAGTAGATCAGACTGTCTTGGGAAGTTGTAAGTTCTTCATCACTCACAACTATGAAGCAATGGATATAGGAGTCTTTTTTGAAATACTGAAGAGAGTTCAGGTATGGGTCAAGCTAGATGTCATCTTGAGTCCTTTAAAACTGTGAGATGCTATAGATAAAAGGACTTTTCCAAATGTCTGTTGAGAACTTGATTCTTTTTCATCACACTTGGTGTCAAAGGAGAACTGCCCTGTCCACTGAAGTCAGATCCATCATGTGAAATACACTTATCCAAAGGATCAGAACATCTCTGCAAAAGGAAGGAAAAAAACCTACAGATGAAAGGAAGAAGCCACAAGGATAAGACATGATCAGGATACAGCTCAAGCATCACCTTTTGTGGAGAACCTTTCTTGATCTTCCGACTGAAAGTCTTCCTCTCCTGAACGACCATGCATTTGACTCCTTAGTATTTATTTTGTATTCTGCTTATGTTTATTCTTCAGATATTGTAAGCAGAATGGCCTTTGTTTTCTTTGAGTGACTCAGTTTACCTCATTGAGCCTTGCTGGGTGCTTGGTGGGGTAGGGCTAATTCCAGGGAGGGCCTATGTTGGATTAAAATAAGCTTGCCAACCCCTTCACCTTGCTTCCCTTGGTTAAGCAGATCAAAAGAACCTGTGCTTCCCCAGTGTGCCAGCAGAAGCTGTGGGTGGGTCTTACACCCCCACAGAAGCTGCTAGCCGGACTGTTAAAAACAGCTTCTGTTGGAGCCAGAGACAACTACAGCTGAAGCTGAAGCAGGAGCTGCCGGTAGCAGAGCTGACCTATGTGTGGATTGAGGAGTGCTGAGCAAGGACTTGAGGCCAGTGGGTAATCTTTTTACCATAGAGGGGAAGCATGTATATGATTTTGCTTTATACCATCATGCTTCTCTGTGGCATCCTGGTTACTCTTGTGAGGTGGACTTATTGGGCCTGGAGGCTTTTGATCCAAATATCAAAATGGGGATGCTGGTTTGTGGGTCTGTTACTCTGGAGCTTAAATACATGCTTTAATTCTTCTGCCTTCTACCTTGAGAATTCCTTATATCCTACAGTTCCGAACCTTTTAGACATATATATGATTCTCTTTGAAATTATAAATTCTGCCTTCATAATACAGATATTTACATACAAATGTGATGCCTCCTCCAATAGAATGTAACATCCTTGGGAAATGCATTGTTTGGCGCTGAAACCTTTGTCAGGGGCCCATGGCTTAAGACAGAGTGCCTGGCACATAGTAGGTGCTTGACAAATGATTACTGATTGACTGAAAGCTGAAAAAGAAGGAGGCACCATGGAAAAAAGAAGAGAATACCAAACAACTTTGACTTTGAATAAGTTACAAGGAGAAAAATAAAGAAATACTAATTCATTTCCATTTTCAGATAAAGTTCCAATAGCTATATTCTAACTTCATTTTCTAATATTTCCTTCCTCCGCTTTGGGACTCCCCTGCAGAGTTTCCTTTGACAAGAATGACAGGAGCCTGAACAGAAAATGAGTGGGCAGGAGGTGGAGGGTGAGTTACGTAGAAAACAGTCACTTGCCTGTGTCAGCGTGGGTACAGCCCTCACAATAGGTAAAAGGCAGAACCAACCACATGTGATGAGGCTAAGAAGATTCTCATCCACAAAACAACATTTTTTTCTAGAGTGTATCAAAGAGTTTCAATTCAAGTTGTGTTAATTACTCATTAGTTTCAACTCCAGAGGAAAATCTAGCATTCATGTTACAACGTGCCTTTGGTGAACCAGAAAAAAAGACCACAAGAAAATATACTATTGGAGAGACCAGGGCAGGAAATAAAAGAAAAGTTCTGGTGCAGTTGGGAGGATGTATCATATAAAAAATATCACCTGAGTTGGAAGAGATGAGGCTAGTTGTCAGCCTATCAGTGAGCAGGGGGCATTATTATATAGCTTCATTGCTTCATGGGAATAATGAGCATCTGAAGATGTTAAAATTCTAGCTTACTAGATGACAAAAAAAACAAAAGGTGACCTTTGGATACTTGTAAGAATGTCATGTTTTTAAGAGAATAAGAATTCACTTTGAGGTGCAGAGAAGGAATTTCTCCAAAGATTATAATGCTTTATTGATTTCCCAAGCCCTGAGTAAATAATGATTCACTACTTAATTGAAAATAATTCCCTATATTAGGGATATATTCCCTATAAATTGGGCCACTGGGGGAGGTAGTAAGAGTAACTGGTTTAGAAGGTAACAAATTCATTTTTAATAGTGCCTAGATTCCAGGGCACTTTGACAACATTCAGCTGAATAGCTGAAAAAAAAAACAGAATGAAAAACAAAGTAGTGCTATGGCTCAATGCACTCCCCCTCCCCCAACTTTGGCAAGGCCCCTAAATATGTTTTCCAGGTTGTACTTAAACAAAATACATAGGAAATTCTGGATTTGGTAGGAAAAATAACATGGATTAAAAAGTACAAGGCAGATGCCTTCACAGAAAATACCTTACTGTTATTTAAGTAGCACATAAATATGTATTGAGTGCTTTAAAATATTATCTCAATATACTATCCCCACCACCTGGGGAAGCAAACATTATTATGATCTCCATTTCACAGATGAGGAAATTGAATCACATAAACTTTGAGTGGTTTTTCCTGGCTCACATGGCTGCTGAGTGTCTGATGCTGGATTTGCACTCAGGACTTTCTGACTCCCAAATCCAATGCTCTATCCATTGTGCTAACAGAGATTGCTATGTTGTATAGTTCCTTTATCTCCTGGCCAATTATGAAAATTATAAGTTGAAAATTCCTGCAAAATTTCTTTTTTGGTCAAATGCCTTTTTATAAGATGAATATTAAGGAGATATAATTTGTCAGTTACAAAAAATCTATCCAATGTGATATATTTATAACTTATGTGTTGATATATATGATATATGTATGAAAACATATATATGTATAATGCCATATCACGTTATGTGGGTATGCATATACACACACACACACACACACACACACACTCACACACACACACATGCCCCACAGGGGCTCCATCCGGTGGGCTAGAGGCCTACCTCATCTTATCTTGACACTTTGGTAATATAAAAGGACACACACACACACACACACACACACATATGCCCCACAGGGGCTCCATCCAGTGTGCTAGAGGCCTACCTCATTTTATCTTGACACTTTAGTAATATAAAAGGACACACACACACACACACACACACAGAGTCCAATTATTATAGCTCACTTTACATGGTGACCAATCCTTTTTTTTCCCCAGTCATATATTTTTGATGTTGTCCTTTGTTGACAATGAAAATAAACAATGAGCTGGGACTAGAGTTGGAAAGGAGAAAGGAAAAAGATCAAATTTCATTTGGGAAATTACAAAACTTTTTTACTGTCCCCAAGCTTCCCATGAAAGCAAAAGCTCATATTTTCAATACTTCAATTTTACTGCTGTTGCTATTTGGCAGAGATATGGAACTTCACTGCTGCTCAATAATTAAAGATGAGGATTACACAGGCGGGAGCAGAGAAGAGCATTGTGGGTATGAGTAGGCTACAATACACAACCAATGAGGACCTTCATAGAAGAGGAATAAAGAATGTCAGCAGGCAAAGAAAAAGTATTGCAAGGTAGTGAGAGAAAGGGCAAGGAGTAGGCATGGGCAAGGTCAAGAAATAACAGCTGGATGGTCAGAGTTTACTGACAACATCAGGAAAATGGGGAGGCCTCCATCATGTCAGGTGGATCCCCATGGGCAGATGAAGATGGAAAAGAGAGATAAGGGATAAGCTGGCTTGGATCGCTTCCTATCTGCTTCATTGGATGGCCCTGCCCAGCTATTAAGATGACAGACATTTCAATTTTGCAAGTATTTGAGAATCCTTTTCTCTCCTCCTTTTCAATGGCAATATTTTCCTCATGCTTACCTCTCCATTGTTCTTTGGGTATGCTTCAATTTCAATTATTAGGGGGCATTAACATTGCATGACATTTAGTCATACAAAATTTTGGAAAGTTTTTAATGGATCTATGCTTTAGTAAGAAGTTCGAGGCAATTGGTAGGGTAAAAGGGAAAAGGGAAATTTTAATGGTATAGGGAAGTCTTTGGGGGTGGGGTGAAAACATTCTCTACAAATGTAGATCTATAGTTTTTTTCTGTATACTTAGAACGTCCCTGGTATACAATAATCTATGGTATCTGTAGCATGTAGCCTTAGAATGTTGCCAAGTGAATGGGAAGGTTGAATGATGTGCCCAGTGCCAAATGGCACTGTGTCAAAGGACTGAGACACAGTTCTTCCTGGCTTTAGACAGGCAATCTATCCCCTACACAACACTACCTCAAGTTAATAAAGTCACCTAATTGCCCAGAGCTAATGCAATCTGTTTCCCTGCTTTGAAATTCTTGACCAGACTCACTCTCTCTCTACAGTGTGTTGCTATTGCTTTGTTTTTCATCCAAGATTTTTGTATATGAACTCTCTGTCCATATAGCTGGGCAGCATAGCCTGTACAAAGGGCCTTACATATCCATTGGCTTATTTCTATGTGGTTAATCATGCCACTTTCTTTTGAATTAAGTTGATCCCATGCAGGAAGCTCAGGAATTTTTGGAGGGTGAATTATAAAGTGCAATATATATATATGTGTGTATATATATATATGTACATATATATATACATATATATGTATATGTGTGTGTGTGTGTGTGTGTGTGTGTGTGTGTATATATATATATATATATATATATATATATAGTGACTATGAGGACCTGATGCATCTCACTATCTCTAAGGTATCCTTCTTAAGCATAGACTCTCTACTCAGTCTCCTTAATGCCAGTGAAGAATACTTTAGCAAGTGGGCATAGTCTCATCTCATGCCTTGTTCAATATTAAAATATCATCGCAGATGGATAAGGTGTTTGTAAACATCTTTCCAAGAGACTTATAAATTTTTGCCATATATATAGGCCCCACCTTGTTGAATGACAGCCTTTATTCAAAGGGGTGTATTACTCCAAAGTAAGGGTGTCAAACATGTATCGCATGATCAAATGCAATCCACAACCCTCCTGAGTATGGCCCTAACCAGGTTAAAATTGGGAAATATTTTAAAAAATAGCTAAAATTTAGATATCACATTTCACAGAATGACAATTTAAATAAATAAATAAATAAATGATAGATATAACATTTCACAAAATAACAAAATAACCAAAATCTTGATACCACATTTGACATTTAAATACCCCTTTTCAAAACTAAGTCAATCTGTGGCCTGCGATTTTCCCTTTGTTAGAGATTAGTGACCATCATTTTTGTTTGAGCTCAATATCGCTGCTCTACAGAATGAAATAGGAATCTTCCTGTTATTTAATAGAAAGCCTTCAAAGGATCTATAATATTTCTTTTTGCTAGAAGACCAGTAATTCAATACCTCTAAGTCACCAGGATGGTGCAAGCTCTGTAATTCACTGAGAATCCACTTTCAGGGAAAATGTACAATTAATAATTACAGAAAAAGAACCAACAACAAACAAACACACTAACCATCAAGAGGATCTAGTTTCCAACTCACAGCTAGGTTGGGAACAAAGATTTGAGGGTTGACTGAAATGTCAGCTTCCATACCAAACAAGCATGTCAGCAGGGTGCAGGATTCCTAACTTCAACCTGCAGAGACCTTCGAGTCTCTCTAGTCAAACTCCTCCTTTGGCAAATGAGGCCACTGAGACCCATGGGAGGTGATATGATTTTCCCAAAGACATCCAAGGGGAAATGGCAGAACAAGGATTCAAATCCACTTCCCCCAAGTCTAAATCCAGTGCTCTCACATTTGTTGAAAGGAATTGACCTAAACAGGAATAAAAGTAATTAGATTCAGGGAGGACCTTCCTGATACTTTCTAGACAGGGGATTCAAGAAATGCTGCTCTATGTGAGCAGATGTCATAAGAACATTTCACTTATCAAGGTATGCCAGTTATTTTCCTAGCTTATAAAAAGAGATGTAACTTGGTCATTAGTACAAATAGGTTTAGGACACTGGTTCCAACCCAAGGAATCATTTCAGGTACCTTTTATTTCTGGGGAGGGGAAGTGTGTATAAAACAATTGTGAATGGTGCCACAGAGGCAACAAATATCTCCTGTGAGGAAGCTTAGCAACTTCCTGCTGCTGTCAGACTTCCAGAGCTTTTTTGCTCCATTTAATTGCTGTCTTCTTGGGATAGAATTAATTGAAGGGAGTTTTCATGGCAAGTGACTCATTATACAGCAACTCAGATCCAAATGGAAAGGTTGGGAGATCAAAGCAGAAGATGTGAACCTGAAGGATAAGTTAAGAGGCAGATAGGCTGGTGTCAGGGCCACTGGGATAAAGTCAACAGACTAATCATTTGTCATGTAATTTGTGTTACCTACTCTGTAAGTGGACTATAGGGTGAGAAAGACAGAGCCACTCTGTTGTGGAGGAGCTCCCAGAGAAAATGGCAGAGGGACCTAGGAAATGGCTTCTATCTGGAACATTCCCTCCTTCATCTGTGCCCTCTGCCCACCACTCTCAGGGCTCTATCTTCTTTTAACCAGCCTCTCTTTTCTATATCCTTCTTCCCCCAGCATTTCTGATTTAATTTACAGGTGACATCACTGCTCAATCTGCCCCCACCTCCTCCTTGTTTCTGCTCTCAATTTCAAAACAATTTTTTAAAATGGCTATTAAGAAAACTTCTTGTTTACAACCTGGTTAGAAAAAATAGAGAGATGATAAGATCTTGCTCACAACAGTCCCTGAGGTGCCCAATGGGAGAATGGCTAAGGACCCAAAAAACTGGGATATCTGGGAGGGAGGGGAAAGAACAAAGGAGAGGGTTTGACAAAGGAAAGAGAAAGATCTGGAGCCTGGAAGGAGAGAAAGAGTAAAAGCAGCTTTTAGGAGATGGCCCCCAAACTGCAACAACCTGGGTTCAGATCATGCCTCTGACACAAATTCTGTGACCAAAGGCAAATGACTTAACATCCTTTAGCCTCAGTTTCCAAATCAGAAAATAGGGATAATAACAATGAGTCCTTATCCAAATGAGATATAAAGGCAATCATAAAACATAAAATAGTAATTTCAAATCAAAAACTTCTGTGCAAGACATAAAACGAGGATAAGAGGAGAAAATAAAATATTGTGTCAAATTTCTCAGGCAAGGATTTAGACAAAGAACATTTCTACTTCTATATCTAGACAGATAGATAGATAGACAGATACACTGATACACCGATAGATCGATAGATGCAGTCATCAATGTAATCACAGCTATTCACCAAGAAATATTGGAAAATGATATGAAGGAGGTATGTAACGGAACAATTGCAAACTCTTAACAACCACATGAAAACATTTTCCAAATCACTAATAAGAGAAATGTTAATCTAAACATCACTGAGCCTCAACTCACATAGAGCAAAATACAAAGATGGAAATCATAAAAGTTGGAGGGGTTGTGGAATGATGACATGTTAATGCATTGTTGGTGGAGTTGTGAATTTAGAAAATTGTTTTGGAAAGGATTCTGGAATTATGTGTGTATGTATATATGCATATATGTATGTATGTATATGTATATATGTATGTATGGATGATATTTATGTCCTTTCTCTCCCAGACTCCCCAGATAGGCATCTAAATTTTTTATTACTACTACCAGCACTGCTAATAAAAATATGTATACAGCGTTTAATATTCCAAAGTATTTCCCATAGATTATCTCATTTGATTCTCATAACAACCCTAGAAGGCAGATATTATTATTGTTCTCATTTTTTCATATAAGGAAACTGAGGTGGACAGAAGTTCCGTGACTTGCTCAGGATCATACAACTGGTAAGTTTTAGAGGCAGAACCCCGATCTTCCTGGATACAGTTATAGCACTCTAGTCACTGCACCATCTAAATGCTGAGGAAAAAGGAAATCCCCAAACATATGAAGTACTTGAATCCAAGTAGATGCTCAGAGATTGTGGAATGTTTGGAAAAACTGGGGTTCATGGATGAAGTGGAATATCACTGTTCTGTGTGAAATGATGAATATAATTAACACGGAGAAGTGTGGAAAGTTCTATATGAACTCAAGCAAAGTACAGTAAGCAGAGGCAAGACACCAATAGATATAATGATGACTAGTATAATAAGTGGAAGGGATGACCATGAAAAAAAGAGAGAAGCAGATGGTGTTTGAACAGGGAGGGGGAGGGAGGGAGAGGGAGAGAGTGGGGTAGGGCAAAGAGGAGGAGGAGAATTCCATGCATATGGAACATTGTCAGATCTTTTTGATGTACTGATTACTTTGACTAATTATGTTTTTTTTTTCTTCTTATTCTTTAAAACATACTTTTTTGTTATTGAGGATAGTTCTCTGGGAGGAGGAAGGGTAGGAAGATAAGGAGATATTTAGGTGATTATAGCAACAATCTTCTAGCAGCTGCTGTAGGGGTGTGAGACTGACCAACAACCAGCACACCGAAAAATGCCAACACAGGTTCTTTGATCTGCTTTACTAAGGAAAGTAACTTTAAGGGGTTAACCATCTCAGTTTAATCAAATATACAAATATCATTCACTTAGTTGAAGAGGAAAAGATCAGTCCCCTGAACTTCAAGACAAATACAAACATCAACAGATAGACCTTGTCTGATTCAAATCACAAGTCATAGTTACCAGAGAAGAACCAACATCTGGGTTGCAAAGATGGGGGGCAGTTTGCAGCTTTCCCAGAGTCTCAACACTCCTTCCACAAATGTGCCTCAAAGTCAAACGTCAAGCTCACCTCAATTACATCCTGTTCAGAGCCCTCATGCTTCTGAGCTCACCCAGGCTGAGTGTGGGGAAATTCCCCATTCCCAGTATCACATCATATACAAACCAAAGATTCCCAGTTGTCTCAGTGCTGAGAAACACTCCAAGACAAAAAGATCCTACTTTATCTGTCCCATTACAACAAAGGCCAGAATCATTAAAGGCACTTAAGAGAAGAACAGCAAAATGTCCCACCTTAATTACTATTACAGTGATATAAAGCAAAAAAAATCTATAAAACTTATATTCTTAAATCTAAAAATATAATGTCTACATCATAGAGTTGCTGTGAGAAACAAATAATATATGTGTGTAAAGTGCTTTCTTTTCCCACTAACCTTAAAGTGCTCTTGCTCTCAGCACCACATAAGCTAACATTTATACTCTATTTGAAGGTACACCGAATCCGTTTGCATATGTTGTTTCATGTCCTTCTCTCAACAACTGTCATGTGCATGCTATTACTACTCCCATTTTACAGATGAAGAAACTTAGAAGGCAGTGAAATAACATGCCCACAACTAGGACGTGTCTGAGAAAGGAATCAAACTCTTCTCTTCCTGACTCCAAGTCCAGAGCTCTATCACTTGGGACCACCTTGCTGTCCTATTACTGGAGGAAAGAAGAAACATCAATAGACAGAGACAGACTTAAAGAAGGGGATATGGTTCTAGTACAGGGGAAAGCATGATTAGTGGGATAGGGACTGGAGAGAGCAGGGCATAAGAAGTGGCTGGAGAGGAGGCCAATGGAACTGAAACATAACTTGAGCTTCATTCAGCAAATGCCTGCCATGTCTTAGGAGGCCATGGATGCAAAAGTGATACACATCCTTTCCCTCCAGGATCTCGGTTTCAAATTTGGAGGTAGGGATCCTATGCACAGAGGTGAGGAAAAATAGATAAAGCGAGTTTTAGTCATTTCGGGGTAGGGTAAAGAGTTTACAATTGGGGGAACCAAGGGAAGACTCATGTTGAGGTGACTCTTGAGGTAAGTGATCTATGAATGGATCTGGGATTTTGAGAGATAGAGGCAAAGAAGATACTCCATTTCTGCATGAGACAAAGACTGTGAAAAGGCATGAGGTCAATATATAGAATGGAACAGGCAGAGAACAGTAAGTTGGTAAGTTTGCCTGGAATATAGGAAAATAAGCAAGGGACAGTCTTGTAAAATAAGCCTGGCAAGGGAAGTTGGAGCTGGATTATGTTAAACTCTCAATGTGAAAAAAGAGTAAAGTATATTTTATTCTATAGGAAATTGGGTGCCTCTGGAACTTTTTGAGTAGGGGAGTGACATCATCAGATGTGTGCTTTAGTAAGATTCTTTTGTCAGTCATGTGAAGAATGGCAGGAAGAAGGAAGAGTCTCAATGCTAAGAGAACCATTTAGGAGTCTACTGCACTAATCTAGGTGAGAGGGAATGAACACTTTTTTTATTTTTAGTTTACCACACACAGTTCTACATAATTTTGAGTTCCAGATTTTCTCCCCTCCCTCCCCACTCCCTCCCCAAGACAGCATGGAAGCTCATATAACTACCATGTATAACTTTGTATTGAATTAATTTATACACTAGTCAAGTTGTGGAGAATAATTATGACCAATGGAATGAGTCATGAGAAAGAAGTGACAGAGCCAAAAAAAAAAACCCAAGAACAAAAACAAAAGGGAAGAAAAAAGGCGAGCATGTAGTATGCCTCAATCTGCATTCAAACTTCACAATTCTTTCTCTGGATGAAGATAGCATTCTCCATTGTGAGTCCCCTGGAGTTGTACTTGCACCTTGCATTGCTGAGAAGAGCGAAGTCGGCCAGGATTGGTCCTCATGGAAACCATATATCTGTGGTTGTATACAATGTTCTCCTGGCTCTGCTCCGCTCACTCAGCATTAAGTCGTGTAGGTTTTTCCAGGTTGTTACGAAGTCCGTATCATCCCCATTTCTTATGGCACAATAGTATTCCATTACATTCATATACCATAGCTTCTTCAGCCATTCCCCAATTGATGGGCATCTCTTTGATTTCCAATTTTTGGCTACCACAAAGAGAGCCACTATAAATATCCTTGTACATATGGGTCCCTTTCCCTCTTGTGTGATTTCTTTGGGATACAACCCTAGAACTGGTATTGCTGGGTCAAAGGGTATGAACATTCCTATGGCCCTTTGAGCGTAGTTCCAAATTACTCTCCAAAGTGGCTGGATCATCTCACAACTCCACCAGCAATGTAACAATGTTCCAATTTTCCCACATCCTCTCCAGCATTTGTCATCCTCCTGCTTTGTTACTTTAGCCAATCTGACAGGAGAGATGTGGAATCTAAGAGTTGTTTTGATTTGCATTTCTCTAATCAGTAGTGATCCAGAGCATTTTTTCATATGCCTATAGATAGCTTTAATTTCTTCCTATGAAAACTGCCTGTTCATATCCTTTGACCATCTCTCATTTGGGGAATGGCTTGTATTCCTATATATTTGGCTCAGTTCCCTGTATATTTTAGAAATGAGGCCTTTATCAGAGATACTAGTTGCAAAGATCTTCTCCCAATTTTCTGCTTCCCTCCTAATTTTTGTTGCATTGGCTTTTTTTGTACAAAAACCTTTCAATTTGACATAATCAAAATTATCCATTTTGCATTTTGTAATGATCTCTATCTCTTTTTGGGTCATGAATTCTTTTCTTTTCCATAAATCTGATAAGTAAACTATTCCTTGCTCTCCCAAATTACTTATAGTATCAGCCTTTACTCCTAGATCATGAACTCATTTTGACTTTATTCTGGTATATGGTGTAAGATATTGGTTTATGCCCAGTTTCTGCCCTACCCTTTTCCAATTTTCCCAGCAGTTTTTGTGAAATAGTGAATTCTTGGCCCAGAAGCTGGCCTCTTTGGGTTTATCAAAGAGTAGATTGCTATAGTTGTTGACTTCTCCATCTTGTGTCCCTATTCTATTCCACTGATCCCCACCCCCGTTTCTTAGCCCGTACCAGGTAGTTTTCATGACTGCTGCTCTGTAGTACAGTTTAATATCTGGTATGGCTAGGCCAAAATGGTTGTACTATTAAGGGCAAAAGAGAAGTTCAGATGAGTAGAAGGTTTGGTCGGGAAAGTTCTGCTTTGGACACTTTGAGTTTTGAGATATCTATAGGCACTCCATGTTATGGTGTGCAGCTCAGGTTATGAGAGATTGGAGATTAAGACAGAAGTTAGGACTAAAGAAATAGATCTAGGAATCATCTGTGCTAGAGATGATCATTGAAGACATAGGAGTCACTAAGATAAACAAATGAGATGATATGCATGAAATCGAGAAAATGGCTCAGGAAAGGAGCTTGGGAACTTCCCATAGTTAGTGGGTTTCACCTGAATGAAGAATCCAGCAAAATATTCTGAGAGTGTCCAGATAGGAACAGGGACCTGATTTGATTTCACTTTTATGGGGAACTTCTGGTTAAGAAAACCCCTTACTAATACAGGTCAACATCTTCTCTTCAATTGATAGTCATAGAATTGCCTAAGGAATTAAGAGCTTAAGGGACTTCTGCAAAGGTCCACAGTCAGCATCTGTCAGAGGTGGGCTGGAGGTGAGTTAAGGTCATCTCCTTATTCAAAATGTCATGCTGACTCCACTACACACAGGAACACCTGAAAATCTTTAAGGTCACTAAGGAGCAAGGGTACTAGCAGTTGGGGAGAAGGTTGTCCTAAAGCTGTCTTTTGAAGAACAGAGGGATTCTATGAGACAGTGGTAAAGAGGGAGTGAATTTCAGGCATGGGAAATGGGCAGTATGGAAGCAGAGGAAGTCACTCAGTTATTTTAATGACTCCAAGTTCATCCCTAAAGTTAGGATTCTTCAATTGTTGGTGAACAGCTGGGAATTCTGTGATATGATAGTCTTTGGGTGGCTGAAGGTGAGTATCATTCAAACAATGATGACGAAGGGCATGGTGAGCAGTAGCAGGCAGCAATACAGTGCAAATAAGAAATTAATAAGACATTATTGAGCTGTCTTCTAAGAAGTCTATTACTAAAAAATGAAATGGGATAGCAATATATAAAGAGCAAGGTTGGGCTACAGACAGCAACTTCTTCTTTGTGTTCTCATTGGAACTAGCATTTCTATCCCTTGGCCTATGGCCATTTATTGTGGAATTTTTACATTGTCTTGCTCCATCCTGGGTCCACCATGCCACTTGCTGGCCACCTTCAAACTACTTCACCATATCCATACCCTCCTGCTCACTTTCTAATGCCAACGCTTGGGTGTATTATCTTCCTTTAGTAATGATAGCTAATTGTTAACAGGCTATATAGTGCTTAGCATGTGCCAGGAATGTGCCAAATGCTTTATAATTATTCTCTCATTTGATGGTTGAATGAAAGCCCCTTGAGAACAGTGGCTATCTTGGTTGTTAACATTTGTATTCCCAGCACTTGGCAGAGTGATTGGTTCAGAGTAGTCACTTTTTTTTTCCATTTTTACATTCTATCAAGAGTGTAGGAGAATCAATGAGCAGCTGTTGGAATGTAGCTGCTATCCAGAGAAAAATGGGAAGCCATTAACCCAGTGTATTAGAGAGACCCACTGCGGCAAATTGATAGCAGGACTTAACAAAAGAGTCACCGGATGGGCCAGGTTGATAGGTCATAATCTACCTTTTGGAGGAAACATTCTCATCACTGTGATAACACATCCACGTGAATGTACCTGAAACTATGGAAGAAGCCATGTCTAAAGGGAGATTGATCAATTGCAGAAAAGAGGCCCTAAATACCAACAACTTATGAGACCTGGTTAAATTTCCTAGACATGTCAGTCATAAGCAGATTATCTAGTCCAAGGACAAAGTCTTCAGCAAAGTGGGTTTGCTTGATCTATAACAAGACAAGAACAATTACTTCATCACAAAAGTAAAGTCACCACTAAAATATTATCAAATGAGATTATATCTGTTAAGTTTTCTGAAGTGCTTATATAACATGGGTGCATACAGATATAATACACACTCAAAGTATGTAGCTCTCAAAGCTCTATAGACATAGTAGCTATTGTTAGTTTGACATAAATACAAGCATTTCATCAAAACTGTAGCAATAATATTGTTCTCAACTGCAATGAAAAGGAAAAAAAGTGATAAAGCAAAAAATTCCTTCATTTTTACTGATTACATAGCACCATGGACAGTAACCCATAGATTTTTTTTTTTTTATGCCTGGAATACTTTCACCAATCAATTTGAAAAAAAATAGATTAATGGTTTTGAATAAGTTTTATAAAGATGGTTCAATTATTGAAAGTATGGCAGTGTGATGGATGTGATTGTGTACACGTGTAGATATATGTATGCACATCTACACACATACATATGTATGAGTGTGCACATACACAGATGTACACATACACATATCTAGTCTTCTTAGAGTCAGCATAGTTTAATAAGGACATCAATGGATAAGGAATCAGGAAGATGGGGTAAATGACTGTTAGTGAACTCTAAGTCACCATTCAGCTCCTAGCCAAACACAGAATCTGGATAAATCATTTAACATTTCCTAGCTTCATTCTTCTCGTGTGTAAATTGAGGTGGGCCAGTTTGTATTAGGTGAATGATAAAATCTTCCAGTTCAAAAAGTCTATAATTCTTTGATCTATAGAAGAGCATATTGACTTGGGTGAAAGCAATTCCAATATCTAAATCCTGGTAATGGACAGACTTTTAGACTTTACAAAGCATATTCCCAGATTGAAATTTGACATTGCATAAATGGCAGCTTTGAATTAGACAAGAGGACTAAGTAGAGGCTAAGTTTTCCAATCTTATTTTGTCCAATAAATGTGATAAATGTTCAAGACCATGTATATTCCAGTGTATTTCCTTTATTAAATGACTTTTTCCATAGTCTCCTAGTCTCTAGAAAAAAATATGCATTTTGATTTGACCTGACTCTCTTTGTTCACTCCATATATTTACATCACTAGGTAACTCTAACTGCTTTATAATGAGGGAACATATAATGGCAGCCCTGGCATTACAACCCAATGGCAAGTAGGACAAAGTCCTACTTTTGAAGCTACAAAGTTCCTCACAATATTATACATTAAGAGTAGTCACCAAAACGTGTGTAGTTAGCCATGGATTTTCCATTTTATGGAAGAGGACTCAGAAATTCAGAGAAGTTTTCTGACTTTTCTAAGGCTACAAAGTTTCTATTGTGATTGATCAGAACAGTAACCCAGATATCCTGCCTCCTGGGGAAGGTTGCTTCTGATTCTATATCCCATACTGCCTCAAATGAAGACCGTCTTAGAAGAACAGAGCCATGACTCTCCTGGCATTAAAATGCTACCATTCAAGGGCCTTCTAGTCATAGCTTCCTGTGTATGATGCTTTTGTAGTCCATTAATTATGGAATTATTCTCATCACTACCAAGCATCATTCACAATAGGACACTACTATCCATTATTACATTTCTACTCAATACCATATGTAAATGGGACTGCTTATTCCCAATCTTTGGAAGAAAATAAAACAAAAACAAAATTTAATGCTGAAGTATCTTTTGGAGCTTTTCCTTGTATAGATAAACAAAACTCTAAATAGTGTCAGAGCTTCTGATCCCACTGAACTGTATTACCTTCAAAAATATCAATTTTCACCCACAGGAGCATATATACTTGCATATTCATATAATCACTAAATCTGTCTATGTAACAAAACAACAATTAAGTGCAATGAACTGGCACCATGACTTCTGACAGCATAGGCACCCAAGAGCCACAAGGTTTCCAAAGGATGGAGGGAAAGGAATTTCCTCATTTCTTTTTCAGGACTAAGATTTACAATTAGAACTAGAGATGACTCAATTTTATTTCAGTATATTTTATGTGCTTGCAAGATATATCAATTTGCATTATAGCTTGAGTTCATTTTATTTTGGAAATATACTATTTCATTCATTTTTCTGATGTATCTATATATTTCTATCTACCTATCTATTGATCTATCAATGTAGCTATCCACTTATCTATTGATCTATCTTTACAAACAGACTATTTTTCAAACTACCATCCATTTACAATTTAAGATCTTTTTCCCTGCCTGATTGCAACATTTATTGTTTGTTACTGAAATTGTTACATATTTTAGGGTCTTAAGCATTTTTCTTTTCCTGGTAGAGATTTGTAGATCTTTTTCGATTGACATTTTATTGTCTATAGACAAAATTTATAGAGAGTTTTCCTATTTTGTTTTGCATGGTATGTAATCCTTTTTTTTAACTTATCCTTATCTAATATAATTGATATTTTAAATTATCTTTGTTAATCTTCTCTTCAACGTCAATCACTTCAGCTTGTATAGAATTCATGTGTGACTATGAGAAGGTTGTTTTTGCTCTTTTTCTACCAAAATTTACTTTACTTTCAATATCTTTTCTGCTCCAAATACATTAATTTTTCACCCAGCTTCTATTTCTTTGGAGACATTTCCCACCATGTACTCAGCCTTTTTTTTCCTAGTCAGATGTTTATATTTTTACATTCTGTACTGATGGCTTTGATTATTACTTATTGTCACAACTAATTTATTTTTTATGGATCTTATTTCTATTTTGAGCTGTCAAGGATTTTTTCCATGATCTTTGGGAAGTCATTGGAATTCTGATTTCCAAAAAGTGATACTGGTTTTTTTGGTTTATTTTATATTTATTCAACATGTTGTGGTTTCTCTCTGAAATTTCATTAATTGTTTCTTCTGTTTTGAAGATTCTCTTCTCTGTTTTATCTACTTGTACACTTCATTGTTATTCAAATGTTGTCTTGTATTCCTGAGGGTTCACATTTTCACCCATCACTTTCCACTACTGCTTAGATTCCTCATGCAGTACTGCAGACAGCCTCATCTTCCTTGTCTTGGTGAATATTGGGGGCACCCAGGCCTGTTCCCTTCCCTAAGTAACCTCCAGCTTATGGCGATTCAACCTAGCTGTGTTTGTAGGATCCTTTGTACTACTAGGTCAGTCACTCTCTTCTTGCTCAACCTGTGGCACTGAGTGTTGGCAGTTTATTTTTTACTGCTTGTTATCCCTGCATTCCTCTTCTTCCTTTCATTCATGTTTCTGAGAAGAAACAGAATCTGTCACTTTTTGTGCAGATGAAGACCATCAGACAGAATAACTTCTATGAAGGTATTTCTGTAGTTGGACCCTGAGTTATGAGCCTACTAACTTAATTTTGCTCACTATAAAGAGTACATTGGATATTACTTCATGAAGTTATAATCTTATACAGTGGATTCCATCTTGTCATCTTATATATTAGCTATAATTCCTATATTCAATGCATATAATTGCTATATGTTTCTTTCTCTGGTTATGAAGTAGTTGACAGTATTTTATGTATGTATGCATATATGTGTATGTATATAAGTATATACATACACATATTTAAATTTTCTCAATTTATGATATAAAACAAGCATTTCTATAACATAGTAAAATTAAAATATGGTTATACAGGAAACTGCAAATCTACTATGCACAGGTTGCTATTCCTTTCAAATATTCAGTGAAATACCATGTACATTTCTTTTAATATTTTTTCCTTCCTCCTGCCCTAGAGGTGGCTACCACTAGACAAAAATATATAGATATAGATATATAATGTGTATATGTATGTGCATATGTATGTAAGTGTATATATTTACACATATATATTACACATACACATATTATATATATATATATTATTTCTCTAATATAAAATATAAATCCTTTTTATTTGATTCTACAGCAACTTGTATAAGTTATCTTCTGTTTTGCATGGTACAGTCTCTGTACCATACTATATTGGATAGAGCACTGGGCCTGAATTCAGGAAGGCCTTGAGTTCAAATTCAGCCTCAGATACTTACTAGCTGTGTGACCTTAGGGAAGTCACTTAATCCATGTATGCTTCATTTTCCTCATCTGTAAAACAGGGATAATATTAGCCCCTAAGTTCCAGGGTTGTTGTGAAGCTCAAATGAGATAATACTTGCAGAACACTCAGTACAGTTCCTGGCACACAGTTGGTGCCTGTTTTCGTTATTATTCCTTGTGTCTTGTGGCACTGTTACAATGTCATCATATATCATGTTGTTTATTTTCCAAATATTTGTTCTAGTCCTTTTGCTGTCAAAAAATGCTGTATTGAATATTTGGTTATATAGCGGACATTTCTTTCATGTTATCATTACCTCTTTCAGGTTATATGTCTAGCAGTGGAGCTTAGAGTCAAGGCATATGAACAATTTAGAGACTTTTCTGAAATTATTTCAAATTGTTTTAAAGATTGCTAGGAATGGTTCCCAAGTCCATCAATAGTTCACCCATCTATCTACATCATCTCCATCACTATTTAAGTCTTCCGCCATGCTCCTAATTTTGACAGCGAGAAACAAAGCCTCAGGGTTGTTTTCATTTTAATTAGTTTTTTTTTTTTTTTTGTGGGGCATTCCCATGTTTTTTGGAAAGAAGGCAAAAGTAAATATTAAACAGCTCCTCTTGGTGTTTTGAGGTTCATCCCAACAGTGGGCTGGGTAACTTGCAGGTTGGACAAACTGCCAAAGTCCAGGAGTTTCAACATTTCTTTGGTGTCAGGGTCCACTTCAATAATTTCCTGATCCAAAGCAGAGACCTCTGGGACATAGTTATCCCTCCTTTCTCTTTCTTCTTCCTGCAGTTTGATGGAGATACCTCTCACAGGGCCTCTCTGGATCCGCTTCATCAGATGAGTAACATATCCCGCGATCTTGTTGGGGAGCTTCTTGCTGGGGATGATGGGGATCTCCTCGCACACGCGCTTGTTAGTGTGGAAGTCATTGCCCAGGCGGGTGTAGTACTTTTCAATGATGACTCGCGCCACCTTCTTCACGGTCTTGGTCCGAACGCGACCCATGTTGGCTCCTGAGGGTGATTTTCATTAGTTTTATTGTGTATTTTTTGAGCGTTCTTTCACATGACTTTTCAGAGTGTTCCAATCTTTGGACAAACATTTATTCAAGCCATTGGATGATCTACCTATTAGGGAATGGATCTTACTCTTCTATTTGTGTTAGTTTGGGATATTATTTTTCATCAGAGCTATTTCAGGCCCAGACTGTTTTTTTTCCTTGGCAAATTGTCATTTTCACTGTTACAGAGGCACTGAATAAGTTCACAGAAGAGCTTTTTGAACTCTGTCTTTTAGCTAGACCTGTGGTTACATTGGTATAAATAACTCCCAATGACGAGGAAACTACTTTTTATCAAGAGACATTAGCATTCAATTTGTAGCTTATAGTCTTCTGAAATATAGTATTGGGGCAGCTGGGTAGCACAGTGAGCACAGCACTGGCCCTGGAGTCAGGACAACCTGAGTTCAAATCTGTCCTCAGACACTTGACACACTTACTAGCTGTGTCACCTTGGGCAAGTCACTTAACCCCCATTGCCCTGCCTTCCTCCCTCAAAAACAAAAGAAAAAAGAAAGAGTATTTAATATTCAAAATTATTTCTTTTTTAACTATCTGGCCCCTTCATTCAATTGTTAAAGAGTTATTAAATGCACTCCCTTCCATTTTGCTTACATTTCATGATGAGATGTTTTATAGTTAAATGTCTTTTTGGCACCTTTTTATAGTATATGGTATAAGATGTTGGCCTAATCCTACTTTCCAGCCAGTGTTACTATGTTTTTTCAGTCATTTCCATATTTTAAACTATGCTGTTATATTTATTTTAATAAAGAAAGACAAAATAACTACTTTTTATGGATTCATCTATGGCTTTATCCTCTTCACATATACAATGCATTTCTAGTTAAGTACAGTTATTTAAAAAATTAACAATCAAATGGCATAAATCATCTGAAAGTTTGCTCATTGACAAAAGTAGGTCCTTTATTTTGTTTTAATTTTCAGGTGGATAAACAATGCTGTCCTATAACCAGTAGATTATTATCTCCAGTGCTTATGTAGTATATGGGGGCCCTTTTCTCACATCTGTAAAACGCAAGCCACAATTTCAATTTGAGCATTAGTCTGAGACTTCTCAGAGGTAATTCGGGTGTGGGGGGGAGGGAAGAAACCACATGAATGAGTTTTAAAGCTTGTGCAAAGAATGAACCTGGAGCATGTAAGCTCGGGGCTTAAGAGCTGTGGCCCGTGACTTATGCTCATATTTTCTTACTATTTGTTGACATCTTTTATCATTATTCCCTCCTCATCCCTCTTGATTGAGCTCCCATTTATCTTTGTGTCCTCTGGCCTGTGCACTCCGCCCTCTATGTAGAATACATGTGATCAGTATTTTTTTAATTAAGCAGATTGAATCCGCATGACTATCATCAAAGGACCTCTCAGTCTGGAGATACTATGAACACGGACAGGCAGTTGGATCACATATGCCCTACCAACACCCAAATTCTAAGGCTCAATTTGGTATTATATTTTAAAATCTAATCACAAACTCTATCAAACATTTCCATTTTCTCTCTTCATTTAAGTATAACAGATATATTTTCCCATAATTGTTACTGATTTGAGTCCCTTGCAGTAGCAGTTCTGCTCTTTGAAAATTCTCTTTAGGTCTGGATGAATAGGCCATCAATGATAACCAATGATATAGGTGAGGAATTCAGGGAATCCATTTCCCAAAGCTTAGTATCTTAAAGGAGATGGAACTCTGGGAAGGAACCAGGATCTCTGTATTCTCTGTGTTCCCAAATCTCTCCGGCATGAAGGTGGCCATGGGCTGTCAGAAACATAGAGAAGTCTAATCTCTCACCGATCCCCTCGATGGTCTAGAGCAATAACACTGAACAACCACAGTCATTCTGATCACGAAGAGGAAATGGGCTGTTGGGCTGGGGTGAAGGAAAATACTCATCCTGTCGGGTTGTGGAAGAAAGAACAATGAGGCCATCCTTAATCCACTGAGTCATGAAAAAGATGAATCATGCACTAAGTGCAGACTTGGAGCTGGATAGTTTTTCTCCTCTGGGTCTGACATAATCCTGTCTGCCTCTTTGGGTAAATATATTCCATGTGTGATGCTAATGCTGTGCTGGATGAAACAGGGCAGGAATTTATTATGGAGCCCTAGCTCTGAAGGAGAGCAGAACCAAAGCTGTGTAGAAACTGTACACACACACACACACACACACACACACACACACACACACACGCGCGCGCGCGCACACATGTGTGCATGAATATGTGTGTGGGCAAGTGATTACATTTGCTTTCGTGGCAAAATATTCCCTGTCCTTTCAATGAAGGTGCCTATTTTGTCACAGACAGCCTGTTGCATTTCCTATTAGCATAACTAACAAGGAGAGAAGAGATCTCTTTGGACAATTGTTGATCATCTGGGAAGGGGTGTTGAGGTGGAGATCAGTAAAAAAAAATGGATCACCAGTATCTTCTGCTTGGTTGCTTGGCTAAACCCCACAGGTCTGAAGGATGCACTAAGCCAGGTTTCTGAGTGGAACTTCCTTAGTGACAGAGCCCATAGCCAGAGTAAACAAAGGTGAGGAGGCCATGGCCTGCTTTCATGAGCTCCATCTAACAAACATGATAAAGTGTTTAGGAGGAAAAATGGGTTAGAGGCTAATGACAGGGAGGGTTCTGTGGTTTCTGAGCAAAGGGAAGGGTGAAAGAGATACACAAAAGGCTGAATGTCTACCATCAAGAGCAGACAGGCAGTCAAGATCCTTTATCCAAGCTACAGTCTTGTTAGTGTGTTTTCCCTCCAAGTCTGTATGTACGTGTATCTATCTCTATATAGACACACACACACACATACACGCACATATATATATATATATACATAAATACATATAAATTTATGTATACACACACATATATGCACACACATTATGTGTGTATTATATGCATGTATGTGTATATCATCTCATTTCTGGATAGTGCTGGTGTGGCAGAGCTGGCTGTATAGAAATAGCTCTAAAAACAACAGCATTTCCCCTCAAGATTGGAACAAAGTACCTTTACTCTACAAGCAATCATACCCCAACAAAAAACTCAAGGGTCACGTAAGTTGGCTGGGAACATGGCCAGGCAGCAAAAACACACTCAGATTCTGTCTCAGACTTTGGAATCTTTCTTTGGTCACAAAGAAGACCAAAACAAACATACAGAAGAAGTCAACAAAGTGAAAGAGCCTACATTGAAAGCCTCCAAGAAAAAAACATGAACTGGTCTCAGGCCAAGGAAGAGCTCAAAAAGGATTTGGAAAAGCAAGTAAGAGAAGTAGAGGAAAAATTGGGAAGAGAAATGAGAGTGATGTGAGAAAACCATGAAAAACAAGTCAAGGACTTGCGAAAGGAGACCCTAAACATACTGGAAAAAAAATATTGAAGAAAACAACACCTTAAAAAATAGACTAACTCAAATGGCAAAAGAGCTCCAAAAAGCGAGTGAGGAGAAGAATGTCTTGAAAAGGCAGAATTAGCCAAATGGAAAAGGGGGTCCAAAAGACCACTGAAGAAAATAATCACCTTAAATATTAGATTGGAGCAAGTGGAAGTGAGTGACTTTATGAGAAATCAAGATATTATAAAACAGAACCAAAGGAATGAAAAACTGGAAGACAATGTGAAATATCTCATTGGAAAAACCACTGACCTGGGAAATAGATCCAGGAGAGATAATTTAAAAATTATTGGACTACCTGAAAGCCATGATCAAAAAAAGAGCCTAGATAGCATCTTTCAAGAAATTATGAAGGAGAACTGCCCTGATATTCTACAGCCAGAGGGTAAAATAGAAATTGAAAGAATCCACAGATTGCCTCCTCAAATAGATCCCAAAAAGAAAACTCCTAGGAATATTGTTGCCAAATTCCAGAGCTCCCAGATCAAGGAGAAAATACTGCAAGCAGCCAGAAAGAAACAATTTGAGTATTGTGGAAACCCAATCAGAATAACCCAGGATCTGGCAGCTTCTACATTAAGGGATCAAAGGGCTTGCAATACGATATTCTGGAGGTCAATGGAGCTAGTATTAAAACCAAGAATCACCAACTCAGCAAAACTGAGTATCATGCTCCAAGGCAAAATATGAATTTTCAATAAAATAGAGAAGTTTCAAGCTTTTTAAAGTGAAAAGAGCAGAGCTGAATAGAAAATTTGACTTTCAAACACAAGAATCAAGAAAAGCATAAAAAGGTAAACAAGAAAAAGAAGTTGCAAGGGACTTACTAAAGTTGAACTGTTTCGTCTACATTCCTACATGGAAAAGCGATGCGTATGATTCATGAGAGCTCAGTATTAGGGTAGCTGAAGGGAATACACACATATATATATATATATATATATACGTATATATATATATATATATATATATATATATATATATATATATATATATATACGTGTGTGTATGTATGTGTGTGTGTGTGTATATATATGTATACACACACACACACACAGAGACAGAGAGAGAGAGACAGAGACAGAGACAGAGACAGAGAGCACAGGATGAGTTGTATATGAAGGGATGATATCTAAAAAAATAATCAAATCAAGGGATGAGAGAGGAATATATTGAGAAACGGAGAAAGGGAGAGATAGAATGGGGTAAATTATCTCACATAAAAGTGGCACAAAAAAGAAGTTCTATAGGAAGGGAAGAGGAGGTAGGTGAGGGGGAACGAGTGAATCTTGCTCTCATCAGATTTGACCTGAGGAGGGAATACCATACACACTCAATTGGGTATCTTACCCCACAGGTAGGAAAGAGAAAGATGATAAAAAAGCAGGAATGATAAAAGGGAGGTCAGATAGGGGGAGGAGGTAATCAGAAACAAACTTTAAAAAAGGAATGGGGTCAAGGGAGAAAATTCAATAAAGGGGGATAGGTTAGGAAGGAGGAAAACATAGTTAGTCTTTCACTACATGAATATTGTGGAAGGGTTTTACATAATGATACACCTGTGGCCTATGTTGAATTGCTTGCCTTCTTAGGGAGTGTGGGTGGGAAGAGAAGAGGGGAGAGAATTTGGAATGTAAAGTTTTAAAAAGAGATGTTAAAAAACAAAAAAAAAATGTTTTTCATGCAGCTAGGAAATAAGATACACAGGCAATGGGGCATAGGAATTTATCTTACCCTACAAGAAAGGAAGGGAAAACAGGTTGGGAGGGGAGTGGGGTGACAGAAGGGAAGGCTGACTGGGGAACAGGGCAACCAGAATATATGCCATCTTGGAGTGGGCAGGAGGGTAGAAATGGGGAGAAAATTCTTAAATCAAACTGTTGTGAGAAACAATGCTGAAAACTAAATATATTAATTACATTAAATTTAAAAAGTAAAAAGAAAACAATATGACTAATATGAAAATATGTTTAATAGGAATGTATATTGAGAGCCTATATCAGATTGCACACTGTCTTGGGGAGGGAGAAAAGAGGAAGGAGGAGAAAACTGAAAATTCAAAAGCTTGTGGACCTGAATGTTCTAAACTCAAGAAAAATTTTTAAAAATAAAAAGAAACCTCTTGACTAAGAAGCAGCATGGCATATTCAATAAATCTTTAGATGCAGTAAGAATTATTTGTAACAAAGAAGCATGGAAAAATAAGCTAAAAATCAATTGGAAACTAAATAATCTAATTCTAAAGGCCAAAGAACAAATCAGAGAAACAATTCATAATTTCATTCAAGAGAATGACAATAATGAGACAACATACCAAAACTTATGGGATGCAGCAAAAGCAGTTCTTAGGGGAAATTTTATATCTCTAAGTGCTTACATGAATAAAATAGGGAAAAAGGAGTTCACTGATTTGGGCACACAACTGAAAAAACTAGAAAAAGAGCAAATTGAAAATCCCCAATTAAATACCAAATTAGAAATACTGAAAATCAAAGGAAAGATTAATAAATATGAAACCAAGAAAACTATTGAATTAATAAATAAAACAAAGATCTGGTTTCATGAAAAAATCAATAAAATTGATAAACCTTTGGTCAATTTGATTAAGAAAAGAAAGCAGAAAATCAAATTACCAGTATCAAAAATGAAAAGGTTGAGTTCACCTCTAATGAAGAGGAAATCAAAACAATAATTAGGAATTATTTTGCCCAATTGTATGCCCATAATTTTGACAACCCTAGAGATATGGATGAATATCTACAAAAACATAAATTGTCCAGGTTAGCAGAAAAGGAAGTAAAATTTCTAAGTAACCCCATCTCAGAAAAAGAAATTGAGCAAGCCATCAATGAACTCCCTAGGAAAAAATCTCCAGGGCCAGATGGTTTCACATGGGAATTATATAAAACATTTAAAAAACAATTAATTCCTATCTTTGTAGACTATTTGGGAAAATAGTTGAAGAAGGAGTCCTACCAAATTCTTTTTATGACACAAATATGGTACTAATACCCAAACTAGGTAGAGTCAAAACAGAGAAAGAAATTTATAGACCAATTTCCCTAATGAATATTGTTGCAAAAATTTTAAATAAAATATTAGCAAAAAGATTGCAGCAACGTATCCTGAGAATAATACACTATGACCAGGTAGGATTTATTCCAGGAATGCAAGGCTGGTTCAGTATTAATAAAACTATTAGCATAATTTACCATATCAACAACAAAACTAGCAGAAAACCATATGATCATCTCAATAGATGCAGAAAAAACCTTTGACAAAATACAACACCCATTCCTATTAAAAACACTAGAAAGCATAGGAATAAACGGAGCCTTCTTTAAAATTATAAATACTATCTACTTAAAACATCAACAAGCATTATTTGTAATGGGGATAAGCTAGATGCATTCCCAATAAGATCAGGGGTGAAACAAGGATGTCCATTATCACCCCTACTATTCAATTTGGTACTAGAAATGTTAGCTGTAGCAATAACAGAAGAAAAAGAAATTGAATGAATTAGAATAGGCAAAGAAGAAGCTAAATTTTCACTTTCTGCAGATGATATGATGACTTGCTTAGAGAATCCTAGAGAATCAAGTAAAAACTACTTGAAATAATACACAACTTTAGCAAAGTTGCAGGATATAAAATAAACCCACATAAATCCTCAGCATTCCTATACATTACTAACAAAGCCCAACAGCAAGAGATAGAAAGATAAATTTCGTTCAAAGTTACTGTAGACACTATAAAATATTTGGGCGTCTATCTGCCATGACAAACACAGGGCCTATATGAATATAATTATGAAACACTTTTCATGCAAATAAAGTCACATCTAAATAAATAGAAAAATATCAGTTGCTCATGATTAGGCTGAGCTAATATAATAAAAATGACAATTTTACTTAACTTTATCTATTCAGTGCCATATCAATTGAACGACCAAAAAATTATTTTACAGAGCTGGATAAAATAGTAACAATTCATCTGGAAGAACAAGAGGTCTAGACTATCTAGGGTATTAATGAAAAGAAATGCTAGAGAAGGTGGCCTAGCCATACCAGATATTAAACTGTGCTATAAAGCAGCATTCCTGAAAAGTACCTGGTACTGGCTAAGAAACAGAGTTGTGGATCAGTGGAATAGGATAGGTACACAAGATGGAAAAGTCAACGAGTATAGTAATCTACTCTTTGATAAACCCAAAGAATCCAGCTTCTGGGCTAAGACTTCACTGTTTCACAAAAATTGCTGGGAAAATTGGAAGATGGTAGGGCAGAAACTGGGCATAAACCAATATCTTACACCGTATATCAAAATAAGGTCAAAATGGGTTCATGATTTAGGAATAAAGGCTGATACCATAAGTAATTTGGGAGAGCAAGGAATAGTTTACCTATCAGATTTATGGAAAAGAAAAGAATTCATGACCCAACAAGAGATAGAGAGCATTACAAAATGCGAAATGGATAATTTTGATTATGTTAAATTGAGATGTTTTTGTACAAAAAAGCCAATACAAAAAAAAATTAGGAGTGAAGCAGAAAATTGGGAATAAATCTTTACAACTAGTGTCACTGATAAAGGCCTCATTTCCATAATATACAGGGAACTGAGCCAAATATATAGGAAAACAAGTCATTCCCCAATTGAGAAATGGTCAAAGGATATGAACAGGCAGTTTTCAGAGGAAGAAATTAAAGATATCTATAGGCATATGAAAAAATGCTCTAAATCACTACTGATTAGAGAAATGTAAATCAAAACAACTCTTAGATACCACATCTCTCCTGTCAGATTGGCTAAAATAACAAATCAGGAGAATGATAAATGCTGGAAAGGATGTGGGGAAATTGGAACATTGTTGCATTGCTGGTGGAGTTGTGAGCTGATCCAGCCATTTTGGAGGGCGGTGTGGAACTATGCCCAAAGGGCTATAGAAATGTTCATACCCTTTGACCCAGTAATACCACTTCTAGGGTTGTATCCCAAAGAAATCACACAAGCGGGAAAAGGACACATATGTACAAGAATATTTATAGCAGCTCTCTTTGTGGTAGCCAAGAATTGGAAATCAAAGGGATGCCCATCAATTGGGGAATGGCTGAACAAGCTGTGGTATATGAAGGTGATGGAATACTATTGTGCCATAAGAAATGGGGGTGATGCAGACTACATAACAACCTGGAAAAACCTACACGACATAATGCTGAGTGAGCGGAGCAGAGCCAGGAGAACGTTGTGCACAGCCACAGATATGTGGATTCCGTGAGGACCAACCCTGACATACTGCGCTTTTCTCAGCAACCTAAAGGGCAAGGACAACTCCAGGGGACTCACGATGGAGAATGCTATCTTCATTCAGAGAAAGAACTGCGAAGTTTGAATACAGACTGAAGCACACTACATGCTCGCCTTTTCTGCTTCTCTTTTGTTTTTGTTTTTGGGTTTTTTTTTTTGGTTCTGTTTCTTCTTTCTCATGATTCATTCCATTGGTCAAAATTCTTCTCCACGACCTGACTAGAGCATAAATTAATTCAATGCGAAGTTATACATGACAGTTATATGGGACTTCATGCCGTCTTGGGGAGGGAGGGGGGAGGGAGGGGAGAAAAACTGGAACTCAAAACTATGTAGAACCGTGTGTGGTAAACTAAAAATAAATAAAGAAATTTATTTAATTTAAAAAAAAAAACAAAAAACAACTCTTAGATACTACATCTCTCCTATCAGATTGGCTTAAATAACAAAGCAGGAGGATGACAAATGCTGGAGAGGATGTGGGAAAATTGAAACATTGTTACTTTGCTGGTGGAGTTGTGAACTGATTCAGCCATTTTGGAGAGCAATTTGGAACCATGCCCAACAGGCTATAAAGATGTTCATACCCTTTGACCCACCAATACCACTTCTCGGGTTGTATCCCAAAGAGATCACACAAGTGGCAAAAGGACCCATATGTACAAAAATATTTTTTGCGGCTCTTTTTGTGGTAGCCAAGAATTGGAAATCAAAGGGATGCCCATCAATTGGGGAATGGCTGAACAAGCTGTGGTATATGAAGGTAATGGAATACTATTGTGCTGTAAGAAATGGGGATGATAAGGACTTCATAACAACCTAGAAAAACCTACACTACATAATGCTGAGTGAGCGGAGCAGAGCCAGGAGCACATTATTAACAACCACAGATACATGGATTTTGTGAGGACTAACTCTTGACAGACTTCGCTCTTCCCAGCAACAAAAGGTGCAAAGACAACTCCAAAGGACTCAAGATGGAGAATGCTATCTACATCCAGAGAAAGAACTATGAAGTATGAGTGCAAATTGAGGCACACTTCATGCTCGCCTTTTTTCTCCCCCTTTTTTTTTCTTTTTCTCTCTTTTGTTTTTGTTTTTGGTTTTTTTTGGTTCTGTTTCTTCTTTCTCATGATTCATTCCATTGATCATCATTCTTCTCCATAACTTGACTAGTGTGTAAATTAATTCAATGCAAAGTTATATGTGGAAGTTATATGGGATTCCATGCCATCTTGGGGAGGGAGGGAAGAAAATCTGGAACTCAAAATTATGTAGAACTGAATGCTGTAAACTAAAAATAAAAAAAAATTAAATTGAATTAAAAAAAAATAAAAATTAAAAAAAACCTCTTGACTAAGAAGCAGCATGGTGTACTCAATAAATCTTTAGCTTTGGATTCAGAGAACATAGGTTCAAATCCTACCTCACGTAATTATCTGCATGATCTTGGGTGAGTCCCAACTTTTTTGGTCTTTAATTGCCTCCTGTATAAAGTGGGTGGATTGGATTCGATGTGTTTTTTTGTTTTGTTTTGTTTTGTTTTTTGTTTTTTGGTTTTTTTTTGCCACACGTGGAGAAGGCTACTTATGACCCAACCAAGAACTTTTTGAGACCACTCCCTTCCCCATGTCTTGGCTTATGACTCTACAACTCTCCTGACCCAGCTGTCTTAGAGGTGGCTGAGGATTTGCTAACTCCTCATTCCAGTTATCACCCTCTTTCTTCCTTTGGATTTACTGACACTGTTCCCTCCTTGTCCTCTGCCAACCTGAGGCTATTCCCTGACATGTCTGACAGCTCTAGCTTCTTTTGCAAAGAAGGATGTATCTTTCCCCTGAATGTCTCCACCACTGCTCAGCCCTGGTCTTCCTCTCTTCTTTCTCTGCACCCCATCCTTGTGTCACCTCATCCATTTCTATGGGTTTAAACACTTGTAATGGTAATTTTGTTGAAAGAAACCTCGACTGGCCCCGAGGTAGTTCTGTTAAAATAAACTGAGGTTAGGTCTCAGAGCCCTGAGCAATTGAGGCAACCTCAGGAAGTCAAACAACAGGAATTTGTTAATACACCAAGGCAGCATGTGTTGGTGTACTGGTTGGGATTTGATTGATGGTCAGCCTTTGTAGACAGGAGTAAGCAATCTCCATATAAGTAAATGCTAATTTTGAATGGTCCATGAGATGATGGAGCTGGAACTGCCTCAGCTCTTGATTGGTCTGAATGATTTATGAGGTGAAGGGATTAGTGAGCACGCACAATGCCATTTTAGGCTATTGCTGTATACCTAGGGTTTTAAATGAAGTTCTAAAATAGAGAATCCCCAGAGTGTCAGCACAATAACTGAGTTCCCATGGTTCTTAATTTATAAAACTTTCCCCCAAATAACACAGATAATAGTATTACCTGCTTAAAATTCTGAATTGCATTTCAAGGAAAAAAAATCATTATCCTTCATTTGGGAGATTAAGGTCTCAGGCCCATCCACAAAAGCCCACTCCAACTATTACATAGCTGAGCTGTATCATGCCAAGTCCCATCACATGAGCCCTTTGCAACCATAACTGCACAAGTAAAATCACATAGAACATGATGAGGGTTTCCTTGTTATAAATTTGATGTTGGTTCAATTATCTGTACTATTGTCTCATTTCTTCATTCCATCCTGGCTGCAGCAAACCCAAACATTCCACCTGAAATATCTAATTTGTCTTTGATGCATTCAGAAGGGACATCCTTAAGGCAGAGTCCAGGACTAAAGCCTGAGCTTTTCCTGCTTTTGTATTCAGTCATATGAAGTTGCCTCATAGAAACAGACAGGTGGGGGTGGAGGGGAGGGAGATGTACCTTTGGGTTGGGCATATGGAATCAGTGTAAGGAGCCCTTGCTCATGAGCCAGAAGAATCAAAGTGGTGCCAAAATGCATAGAGGGTTGTACAGCCAGGAAGGACTGAGTTCAAATCCTGCTTCAGACACTCAGTAGCTGTATGACCCTGAGAAAGTCATTTAACTTCCCTCTCTCTCATTTTTGAATCTTGCAAAATGGGAATAGGAATAACACCTACCATCTTCTGGGACCCAAGATGGCAGAGTAAGCAGTCAAATTCTCCAACTCTCCTATCCCCACCTCCAAACAACCATAAAACAGGGGCCCCAAATAAATCCTGGAACACCAGCTAAAAGACGGGATGATGTAATATTTTAGCCTAAGAAAGTTGGAGGATCAGCAAGAAAGATTTATCTCACTTGAGTGAAAGGGGAGGGCAGCCCAATATGGAAAGTATCTCAGCAAGCCCCACTTCAGCAAACCAGTGGGACATCCTGAGCCCCAGAATGTTAGAGCAGGCAAACAACAACACCAAGATACCCCACATGTTTTAGTATATCCAAGGTAACTGATAGACTCCATCTCCAAGAACACCACTTGCTTTAGTGTAGTTCAAGGCAGCCTCCAGAGGTTTGACTACCTGTGCATCAGTGAAGCAACAGAAATATCTCTCTGTGCCTTAGCACACGCCAGACACCACCATTAGAACTCCAGATCGGTGCCAGATAACGTGGCAGACTCCTAAGGCCTCCAGCAGCAACAGCTCACCTCCCACTCCAGCTCTGCGGAACAGCAACAGGCACAAGGGTCTCCAGAGGCCTCAGGGCAATGCCAGTGTAGCATCAGGTGTACAGTCGGAAGCTGCAGCCATTGGAGCAGAGCCCAGATTTTACAAAAAAAATGAAAAAGGCCAAAAAAGATGAGCAGAAAACAACCATAACAAAAGGAATCTGACCATAGAAGGTTATTGTAGTGACAGGGAAGACCAAGACACAAACTCAGAAAAGGACAACAATGTCAAAACACCTCTGGTAAAAGACCACCCAAAAATAAGAAGGAGTCGAGCCCAGATCTCACTGGAGAGCTCAAAATGGGGCTTAAAAATCATACAAGAGAGATAGAAGAAACATTAGGAAGAGAAATGAGAATGATGGAAGAGAACTATGGGAAAAGGAAACAGCATGGAAAACTGCTTAAAAAGTAGAATTGGCCAAAACACACAGCCTAAAGAAGTCAACAAAGTACAAGAGCCTACACCAAAAGCCTCCAAGGAAAACATGAACTGGCCCCAGGCCATGGAAGAACTCAAAAAGGATTTGGAAAAGCAAGTTAGAGAAGTAGAGGAAAAATTGGGAAGAGAAATGAGAAGGATGCGAGAAAACCATGAAAAACAAGTCAATGACTTGCGAAAGGAGACCCAAAAAAATACTGAAAAATACACTGAAGAAAACAACACCTTAAAAAACAGACTAACTCAAATGGCAAAAGAGCTCCAAAAAGTGAATGAGGAGAAGAATGCCTTGAAAGGCAGAATTAGCCAAATGGAAAAGGAGACCACTGAAGAAAATACTACTTTAAAAATTAGATTGGAGCAAGTAGAAGCTAGTGACTTGATGAGAAATCAAGATATTATAAAACAGAACCAAAGGAATGAAAAAATGGAAGACAATGTGAAAAATCTCCTTGGAAAAACCACTGACTTGGAAAATAGATCCAGGAGAGATAATTTAAAAATTATTGGACTATCTGAAAGCCATGATCAAAAAAAGAGCCAAGATATCCTCTTTCAAGAAATTATCAAGGAGAACTGCCCTGATATTCTAGAGCTACAGGACAAAATAGAAATTGAAAGAATCCATTGATCGCCTCCTCAAATAGATCCCCAAAAGAAATCTATTAGGAATATTGTTGCCAAATTCCAGAGCTCCCAGATCAAGGAGAAAATACTGCAAGCAGCCAGAAAGAAACAATTTGAGTATTTTGGAAACACAATCAGAATAACCTAAGATCTGGCAGCTTCTACATTAAGAGATCGAAGGACTTGGAATATGATAATCTGGAGGTCAATGGAGCTAGGATTAAAACCTAGAATCACCTACCCAGGAAAACCGAGTATCATGCTCCAAGGCAAAATATGGATTTTCAATGAAATAGAGGACTTTCAAGCTTTCTCAGTGAAAAGAGCAGAGCTGAAGAGAAAATTTGACTTTCAAACACAAGAATCAAGAGAAGCATGAAAAGGTAATCAAGAAAAAGAACAAGAAACAGAAATTGCACGGGACTTACTAAAGTTGAACTGTTTTGTTTACATTCCTACATGGAAAGATGACGTGTATGATTCATGAGACCTCAGTATTAAGGTAGTTGAAGGGAATATGCATATATATATATATATATATATATATATATATATATATATATATATGTATATATATATGTGTGTGTGTGTGTGTTTATGTATATATATAAGTGAATGTGTACATATGTATATATGTATGTGTGTGTATATATATATATGTATATATATATATATATATATATATATATATATATAGAGAGAGAGAGAGAGAGAGAGAGAGAGAGAGAGAGAGAGAGAGAGAGACAGGGAGAGAGAGAGAGACAGAGTGACAGAGAGAGAGACAGCGAGAATTAGAGAGACAGAGAGAGACAGAGAGAGACAGAGGGCGGACACAGGGTGAGTTGAAGATGAAGGGAAGATGTCTAAAATAAATAAAATCAAATTAAAGGATGAGGAGGAACATATTGAGAGAGGGACATAGGGAGAGATAGAATGGGGTGGATTATCTCACATAAAGGTGGCAAGAGGAAGCAGTTTTGTGGGAGAAGAGGAGAGGGCAGGTGAGGGGGGAATGAGTCAATCTTGCTCTCATCAAATTTGGCCTGAGGAGGGAATACCATAAATACTCAATTGGGTATCTTACCCCACAGGAAAGAAGAGGAAAGAAGATTTTAAAAGGGAGTATGATGGAGGGGAGGGCAGATGGGCATGGAGGTAATCAAAAACAAACACTTTGGAAAGGGGACAGGGTCAAGGGAGAAAATTCAATAAAGGGGCATGGGTTGGGAAGGACCAAAATATAGTGAGTCTTTCACAACATGAGTATTGTGGAAGGGTTATACATAATGATACACATGTGACCTATGTTGAATTGCTTGACTTCTTAGGGAGGGTGGGTGGGAAGGGAAGAGTGGAGAGAATTTGAAACCCCAAATTTTAAAAACAGATTTTTAAAAACAAAAAAAAGTTTTTGCATGCAACTAGAAAATAAGATACACAGGCAATGGGGTGTAGAAATTTATCTTGCCCTACAAGAAAGGAAGGGAAAAGAGGATGGGAGGTGAGTGGGGTGACAGAAGGGAGGGCTGCCTGGGGAATGGGGCAACCAGAATATATGCCATCTTGGAGTGAGGGGGAGGGTAGAAATGGGGAGAAAATTTGTAATTCAAACTCTTGTGAAAATCAATGCTGAAAACTAAATATGTTAAATAAATAAATTAAAAAAAAGAAAAAGGACAAAAGAAAGTAGAATTGGCCAAATGAAAAAGCTGATGCAAAAGCCCACTGAAGGGAACAACTCCTTAAAGAGGACAATTGGCCAAATGTAAAAGAAACTACAAAAACTGATTGTGGAAAACTAACGACCCTATGACACATCAAGAGTTAATCAAACAAATTAAAAAGAATGAAAAAATGGAAGAAAATGTAACATACTTCATGGCACAAACAACCAACCTGGAAAATAGATCCAGGAGAGAAAATAACAGAATCATTGGATGGTCTGGAAGGCATAATGAAAAGGAGGACCTGGATATCATTTTTCAATAAATTATCAAGTAAAACTGCCCCGGTATCCTGGAACCAGAGGGCAAGATAGGCATTGGTTGAATCCACCAATCACCTTAGAAAAGAGATCTCCAAATGAAAAACCCAAGGACCATTACAGCCAAATTTCAGAATTATTATGTCAAGGAATAAATACTACAAATGGCCAGAAACAAACAATTCAAATATCAGTGAGTCACAATAAGGATCATACGAGACCTGGCAGCTGCAACATTAAAGGATTGGAGGTCATGGGACATGGTATTCCAAAGGTCAAAGGAGCTAAGACAACAACCAAGAATCATTTACCCAGCAAAATGAAGCATAATTCATCAAAAGGGAAAAAAATGGTCATTCAAGGAAACAAAAGGATTCAAAGCCTTCATAAGGAGAGGACCTGAACTAAACCAACGTTTGACCTCCAAAATTAGGGCCAAGAGAAGCATAAATATGCATAAAGTGGAAACAAACATAACAGATTCAATAGAGGTAAGCTGTTTAAATCCGTACATAGGAAGACGATACTTGTAACTTTTGAAAATCGTTTCACTTACAGTACAGAGAGAAGGGATATAAATACACATATGATACAGGTATATGCTGAATTTGAGAGAATGACAAATGTTATTAAAAGTGAGAAGGAGTAGGACAAAGGGTGCAGAAGGAATGGAGAGGTAGAATGGGGCAAATGATCTCACATGAAGAGAGTGGAGAAGAAGATGAGAGGGTGGTCAATGGGCATGTCTTTGAGCTTACTCTCATAAGTATTTCCTCCAAGAGGGAATAATGAACAAAATCAGTTGAATATAGAAATCTATATTAATGACAGGGAAGTAGAAGGGGAGGAAATTAAATAAGAATGGTGGGGGGTGATGACTGATATAAGGTAGGGCAGATCAGGGGGAGTGGTAGACAGAAGCAAAACACTGGTGAAATGGGAAAGGTTGAAAGGCGAGAGAGGATGAACAGAAGAAGAATAGGATGGAAGGAAATACACAGGTAGTAATCCTAAGAGTGAATGTGAATGGGTTGAACTCTCCTACAAAACAGAATGGGATACCTGAATGGATAAAAAACCAGAATCTTACAATATGTTGTTTACAAGAAAAACACTTGAAGCAGAGAGACACACACACACACACACAGAGTAAAGAAAAGGGGATGAAGTAGAATCAATTGTGCTTCATTTGAAGTAAAAAAAAAAGTCAGGGTTAGCAATTCTGATTTTAGACAAATTAAAAACAAAAAAGACACAATTAAAAGAGATAAGGAATGAAAATCTTGCTAAAAGTCACCATAGACAATGAAGCAATCAAACTAGAAGAGCAAGGAATAGCTTATCTGTTAGATCTATGGGAAAGGGAGGAATTCATGATCAAACAGAAGATAAAGTTCATTATAAAATGTAGAATAGATAAGTTTGATCATATTAATTTGAAAAGCTTTTGTACAAATATAACAATGCAACCAAGATTAGAAGGAAAGAAGAAACCTGGGAAGCAATCTTTACAATAAGTATCTCTGATAAAGGCCTAATTTCTCAACTGAGTCAAATTTACAAGAATACAAGTCATTTGCCAATTAATAAATGATCAAAGCATATGAGCAGGCACTTTTCAGATGAAGAAATCAAAGATACCTACAGGTATATGAAGTACCCTAAATCACATTTGATTACAAAAATGCAAATTTAAAAAACTCTGAAATACCACCTCACAGCAATCAAATTGAATATTACCACAAAAAGGAAAATGATAAATATTGGAGAGGATGTGGGGAAACTGGAACACTAATACACTCTAGGTGGAGGTGTGAACTGATAGAACCAGTCTGGAGAGCATTTTGGAATTATTTCCAAAGGGCAACTGAACTGTCCATATGATCCAGCAATACTACTACTAGATCTGTATCCCAAAGAGATCATAAAAAAGGGAAAAGGACCTACATGTCTCAAAATATTTACTGCAGTCTTTTTAGTGGTGGCAAAATCTTGGAAATGGAGAGGATGCCCATCAATGGGGGAATGGCTGAACAAGCTGTGGCATATGAATGTAATGAAATCCTATTGCGCAATAAGAAAACAGTCAGATTTCAGAAAAATCTAGAAAGACTTGTACAAACTGATGCAAAGTGAAATGAACAGACCCAGCGAAACATTGTACACAGTACCAGCAACATTAGGTGATGATGATCTACAAATGACTCAGCTCTTCTCAGCAACACACTGATTCAAGACAAGTACAAAGGACTCATGAAGAAAAATGTTATCCATATCCATAAAAAAGAATAGATGGACTCAGAATGCAGATTTTTCCACTTAATTTGTTCTTCCTCATGGTTTTACTTCCTTTTTATCTCTTTCTTCCTTCACAACTATGATGGATATGGAAATGTGTTTTGCATGATAGTGCATGTATAAACTATATATAAACTACCTGCCATTTTCAGAAGAGGAGAAGGGAGAGAGGGAAATAGAAATAAATGGAAGTCAAAATCTTGTAAAAATGAATGCTACTTTTTTCTTGATATGTAATTAATGAAAAATAAAATACTATTTATTTTTTTAAAAGCAAAAAAAGAGAGAACAAAAGTGTATTAATGGAAAAGCAAAAAAGGGAAAGAAATAACACCTACCTTCCAGGGTTGTTGTGAGAGTCAAATGAAGTAATACTTGCAAAGCATGTTGTAAACCTTAAAATGCTATGTACTTGCTAGTTATCATTATAGAGGTGGCACAGTAGATAGAGTGCTGGGCCTGGAATCAGGGATACTTCAGTTCAAATCTCCCTTCAGGGACATGCTGGCTGTATAAACCTGTGCAATGTTGAAAGATATGACAGACACAGTTATAAATAAGCTAAAAACTTATTAGTATGAGAGAAAGATGGTAACCCTTTCTTGTGAAATGTGATGGGGCCAGCCCTCACAAGTGGCATTGGGAAGGTATTCCATCAATAAGTGTAATACGGGCATTAATACTATTCATCAAATGTTTATTCAGTCAATATATTTATTCAGGGCTTACTATGATCCCATCACTAAGCCAAATAGTCACATCCCTCGAAGCAGGAATTAACCATTGCTTCCATCATGTTTAGCAAACCACTGAAAAGGAGATTAAAGGTATAAGAGGTAGCTAAGATGAACTGATTGAGTGACCGCTTTCACTATTATTCTTCCATACCCATTAAAGTAACAAATACAAAGGTAACAAAGCAAGGGTGAATTTGGCAGAAAATGTTTAAATTCCATTCAAAAATTATTTTGACATGTAAATGATAGCATAATGAAATAGTGGGGATATCTGAGTTCAAATTGTGGTGTCCACTGTTGCATAAAACTTATAGAATAGCAACAAAGAACGTTAGAGATCATTCAGCCCAGAGCTTCTGAACTAGTTGTTCAGAAACTCCTTTAGGGTTTGAGACTATCTAATGGGGCCATATGACAAATTCTTTAATAGTACCAAATTACATAACACATCTATCTATTCATTTATCTATTTATCTGTGTGGATCCACATATAATGTGAGTGCACATATATTGCATACCATATAAATACAATGAATATAATATATATATAATTGTATGTAAGCATATGTAATTATATATAAGCAGCAAATAATTGCTGGATTGTTATACTGTATTCACAATATCAGATAGATAGATATAGATAGGGATCTTAAGTTATATATACACATGTACCTGTATATCTATACACACATAACTATATATGCATTATATATGTACTATATCATATATAGTAAGTTATGCAAATAAATAGATATATATAAGTACAGGTATATGTGTACACACAATTTTCTTCTATGTGTATGTATATATGTGTACACACATTATATATACATATATAAGCATACATACTATTTCCACAATCAGGCTATCAGCTTTTGTGGGGGTGTAAGATCCACCCACAACCAGCACCCAGAAAGCTGCCAACACGCTGCAAAAGCACAGGTTCTTTTAATCTGCTTTAATAAGGAAAGCAAGGTGAAGGGGTTGACAAGCTTACTTTCATTCAGCACACAAATATCATTCACTTAGTTCAGGGGAAGAGACCAGCACACTGAACTTCAGAGCAAATTACAAACAAATTACCACCATCAACCAAATACAGATCCATAGTTACCAACATCTAGGTTCAGCCTAGGAGCTCAGAACAAGGGCTGGCCCAGAGTCAGGCACCACCACTGCTGCAGGTATAGCTCCAAGGAAGAGGAGGCCAACCCCTGGTTTTATATCTTTTTCAGCGTCAGAGGTGAGTCACACATGCGACTCACCCACGTGACCTAGAAGCTTCACAAAGAGGTGACTTAAACCCACGGGGTCTAAAAGCCTCTGCTCTCCCAGACATGTAAACTAGGCACTCCCTGGAGTAAGCCCCACCTTGGGCCCCACCTTAGTTGCCAATCCACACCCACTAAGGTTTTACACCTCATAGGGGTTTGGGCCTGGGGCTTAACACCGAGTAAGATTCAAAGACACTGAATTTATCAAAGTAAACAAAGGCCAAACTCTTCAAGGGCACTTATTGAACTAAGTGCTAAGGAGCCCATTTTGCTTACCAACACACATACACACATATACATATATACACATATACATGCACATGCATATGTGTATATACACACATACATTCTGTAACAATCTGTGAATTATTTATGGTTTATATATAATTATGTACACTTTTGTACAATTATATATTATACACATTATATGTACATTATATGTAGAATATGTGCACTCACTTTATCTATGTATACACATGGATGGATGGATGGATGGATGGATGGATGGATGGATGGATGGGTTACATAATTCAGTATCATTAAAAAAATTCACATTACTCCTTTTAAACAGTCATCTCAAACCCTCACGGAGTTTATGAACAACTACCTAAGAAGCTGTGGGCCAAATTGTCTCTAATGTTCTTTGTTGCTGTTCTGAGTTATATGCAAGAGTGGAGACCAAAGTTTAACTCAGATCTTTCCACTACTTCATTTCAGTATCATTTATTGCATGTTTGAGGGTATAGATTTATTTCTGCAGTGATTGAGATGACTATAAACACAATGATTTTAGTGTTCCTGCATTGATTACATCAAACTCTGAATGCTTCTCACTGAGTACACATAATTGAAACTTTTCATCCCATAATCAAGCTGTTTCCAAACCACCATAAGTGTTTGATATTTGAATGCAAACCAGTTCCCAATGTATGGTCAGATACTTGCACATACCCTCATTTGCATTCTGTACACAGAATCAAAGTTGCTCTTAATGTATGAAGACAATTGTTCCTTACAAAGGTTAGTTTATATGTAAATATTGTTAAAACAAAATATGCAAAAGAAATGAAAATGCATTTATAGTTTAATATAGCACTTGTCATTAACCATTAGATGAATAATTTTTTATAACTTTACTAGCTATTCATTTTTGATGAATTGTTCAGTAGCTAAACATTTCAAATATTGGATTTCCATCTCAGCAAGAAAATTGTAAAATTCTAGTATTTTCTGCCACATATATTTGCATGAGCAAGTATTTTCACTTGATTCTGCCTTTAAATCAAAATACAAAAATAAACTCAACATGGGACCAGCTATAAGACTACGTTGATCTAGTGTTGAGTGAGCTAAACACAGTATGCCTTCATTCTAATAAAAATGTCAATCTCAAAATTGAGTTTATATGATTACTGTATTATGTCAAGCATGTTTTCTAAGTATAACTTATTTCTCTTGAAATTCTCAATCATTTATTTTTTCATACAAATTTTATTATTTCATCTACCTCTGAAAAGTAATTCCATTAGTATTATAATTTCTATAGTATCGAATTCATGAATTAATTTAGGTAATACCAATATTTTATTATATTGGAGTGACCCGACCATCAACAATGAATATGATTCTGATTATTTGGGATTATAAATTCTTTACAGGGTTTTGTAGTTGCAGTCAGATATCTGCAAGATATATTGGGGAATTAACTACAAGACATTTATTGTATTTTGTAGTTATTTTGAAAAAAAGACTTCCTTTTTGCTTTTTCCTCCTGTATCTTTTTTTTAATAAAATATAAAACTGTTGATGTTCTCAAAGTATTTTCTGTAAATTATGAATTTAATAACCATCAACAAAAAGTAGACATTCCAGCCCAAAAGGGAGCATCACATACATAAAATGAGATTCTGGACCTTGCATTGATCACTTCTTGCTACCAAGAGGTAGGTGACATACTTTATACTCAGTCTCTTGAAGTCGTAGATGGTCATTGCATTGATTAGAATTCTGCAGCCTTCCAAAGTTATCTATGTCTCCTGTTTCATTATTGCTGTCCTACTTCTGTTAATTTCAATCTTTATTAATCCACACAAGTTTTCTTGGATTTCTTTGAATTTATAAATCCAAATTGCTTACGGCATTGTGATATTCCAGTGAATTCATTTGCCAAGATTTCTTCAGCCATTCTCCAACTTTGCTTCTAACAAAGTAAACATTTTGTTTCTAATTAATTCTTTTCTGGAGCAACAACACAAAAAGTGCCACTACACATATTTTAGTATAGATGCATCTTTATCCCTTGGACTCTTTGGAATAAATGCATAATGAGCCTAATTAGATTGTAGGCAATATACAGTTTAGTGAATTTTCAGGTATGGTTGAAAATTTCATTCTGGAAGAGTTATATCAATTCATATCTCCACCAATAATGCATTAGGGTTCCAGTCCTCCCAAAGTCCTTTCAAATAATGGTCTTTTTGTTTCTTTTGTCATCTTTGCTAATCTGATGATTATGAGGTAGAATCTCAGAGTTGTTTGAATTACTGCTAGTGATAAGTGTGGATGCATGCCATCTAATTGATTCCTATTTCACATAATTGTTTAGTCTAATTGGGTCCTAACTCATTGAATTGTATGCTATAGGTATACAAATATTTTCATCACTTTAAATGCTGGTAACCTGGAGGGGGCAGAGTCAAGATGGTGGCTGGAAATCTGGGACTTCCTTAAGCTCTCCCCCAGATCCCTTCAAACACCAGTAAAAATGGCTCTAAACAAATTCTAGAGCTGCAGAACCCATAAAATAGCAGAGGGAATCAGGTCTCCATCCCAGGACAGCCTGGTTGGTCACTTGAAAGGGTCTATCACAAGGTGCTGAGAGCAGAGCACAGCCTACCATGGGCCATGCTGGGACAGACCAGACCAGGAGTCAGCGCAGAGATGGCCTTAGGGCCATTAATCATTGATCTGTGGCAGTTACCAAACTTCTCAACCCACAAACACCAAAGTATGGAGCACGTTAGTGGGGAAAATGCTAGATCAGGTTAGAAAGTGATGGGGCTCCAGCCCTGAGGTGGCAGAAGTGGTGCACTGGTGGTGAAAGCAGCAGTAGGAAGCTCTTGCAGCTGCTTCCATACCTCCAGCATCAGTTGCTTCCAGAGTCCCTGGATCAAATGGTGGGAGGAATCAAGTGGCAGACCAGAGTGGGAGTACAAGGCTTGTTTGCCCTACTTGGATATGGGTCACAATCCTGGTTGGCAGTTCTTGGGGGAGGAGGAGCACTGCTGTGGCAGAGCTTGCAGTGATGGTGGAGAATAAGTAACTATGAAAACAGCAGCACAGCCCCTAAAGTTTGGGACAAAGCACTCTCCACCCTACAAGCAGTCATATCCTGATAAAAATCTCAAAGGTCAAATAATCGACTGGGAAAATGGCCAGGCAGAGAAAAAGGTTGCAGACTCACACTCAGACTCTAGAATCTTTTTTTGGTGACAAAGGAGATCAAAACATACAGCCAGAAGAAGTCAACAATGTCAAAGAACCTACATCAAAAAACTCCAAGAAAAATATGAATTTGTCTCAGGCCATGGAAGAGCTCAAAAAGGATTTGGAAAATCAAGTAAGAGAAGTAAGGAAAAATTGGGAAGAGAAGTGAGAGAGATGCAAGAAAACCATGAAAAACAAGTCAACTACTTGCTAAAGGAGACCCCCAAAATACTGAAGAAAATAACACCTTAAAAATAGACTAACTCAAATGACAAAAGAGCTCCAAAAATTCAATAAGGAGAAGAATGCCTTGAAATGCAGAATTAGCCAAATGAAAAGGGAGGTCCAAAAGACTACTGAAGAAAATACCACCTTAAAAATTAGAATAGAACAAGTAGAAGCTAGTGACTTTATGAGAAATTAGGATATTATAAAACAGATAAAAAGTAATGAAAACAGTGGAAGACAATGTGAAATATATCATTGGCAAAACCACTGACCTGGAGAACAGATGCAGGAGAGACAATTTAAAAATTATTGGACTACCTATAAGCCATGATTAAAAAAAGACTCTAGACATCTTCTAAACTGTCCTGATATTCTACAGACAATGGGCAAAAAAGAAATTGAAAGAATCCACCAATTGCCTCTTGAAAAAATCCTGAAAAGAAAACTCCTAGGAATATTGAAGCCAAATTCCAGACTTCCTAGGTCAAGGAGAAAATTTTGCAAGTAGCCAGAAAAAACAATTTGAGTACTGTGGAAACATAATCAGGATAACAAAAGATCTAGCAGCTTCTACATTAAGGGATTGAAGGGCTTGGAATACGATATCCCAGAGGTCAGTGGAGCTAGGATTAAAACCAAGAAACACCTACCCAGCAAAACTGAGTATCATGTTCCAAGGTAAAATAAGGATTTTCAATAAAATAGAGAGGACTTTCCAGCTTTTTCAGTGAAAAGAATAGAGCTGAATAGAAAATTTGACTTTCAAACACAAGAAGCATGAAAAGGTAAACAAGAAGGAGAAATCACAAGGGACTTTCTAAAGTTGAACTGTTTTGTTTACATTCCTACATTGAAAGATGATGTGTATGATTCATGAGTCCTCAGTATTAGGGTAGCTGAAGGGAATACACACACACACACACACACACACACGCGTGCGTGTGCATATATATATATATATATATATATATATATATATATATATATATATATATATGTAGACAGAGGGCACAGGGTGACTTGAATATGAAGGGCTGATATCTAAAAAAAATCAAATTACAGGATGAGAGAGGAATAGATTCAGAGAGGGAGAAAGGGAGATATACAATGGGGTAAATTATCTTGCATGAAAGTGGCAAGAAAAAGCAGTTGTGTAGGAAGGGAATAGGGGGCAGGTGAGGGGAAATGAGTAGATCTTGCTCTCATCGGATTTGACCTGAGGAGGGAATAACATACATACTCAATTGGGTATCCTACCCCACAGGAAATGAGGAAGAAGATTAAAAGGGGGTATGATAGAAGGGAGGGCAGATAGGCGGAGGAGGTAATCAAAAACAAACACTTTGGAAAAGGGACAGGGTCAAGGGAGAAAATTCAATAAAGGGGGATAGGTTAGGATGGAGCAAAATATAGTTAGTATTTCACAAAATGAGTATTGTGGAAGGATTTTACATAATGATACATTTGTGTCCTATGTTGAATTGCTTGCCTTCTTAGGGAGGGTGGGTGGGGAGGGAAGAGGGGATAGAATTTGGAACTCAATGTTTTAAAACAGGTGTTCAAAAAAAGTTTTTGCATGCAACTAGGAAATAAGATACACAGGCAATGGGGCATAGAAATTTATCTTGCCCTACAAGAAAGTAAGGGAAAAGGTGATGCAAGGGAGTGGGGTGACAGAAGAGAGGGCTGACTGGGGAATGGGGCATCCATAATATATGCCATCTTGGAGAGGGCAGGAGGGTAGAAATGTGGAGAAAATTTGCAATTCAAACTCCTGTGAAAATCAATGCTAAAAACTAGTTATATTAAATAAATTAAATAAATAAATTAAAAAAAAAAACAAATAAAAGCCCAGAGCTGAATAGAAAATTTGACTTTCAAACACAAGAATCAAGACAAGCATGAAAAGGTAAGCAAGGAAGAGAATCAAAACGGACATACTGTTTTCTTTACATTTCTACATGGAAAGATGATGTTTGTAATTCATGAGACCTTTCTCAGTGTTAGGGTAGGTCAAGGGAAGATACATATATATAGACAGAGGGCACAGGATGAGTTGAATGTGAAAAGATGATACATAAAAAAAATAAAATCAAATTAGGGGATGAGAGAGGAATATATTGAGAGAGGGAGAAAGGGAGTCATAGAATGGGGTAAATTATCTCACATAAAAGTGGCAAGAAAAAACGATTCTATTGGAAGGGAAGAGGGGGCAGGCAAGGGGGAGTGAGTGAATTTTGCTCTCATCGGATTTGACTTAAGGAAGGAATAACATGCACACACATTTGGGTGTCTTACCCCACAGAAAAGTAGGGGTAAGGGGATAAAAAGAAGGGATGATAGAAGGGAGGGCAGATAGGGGGAGCAAAAGCAAACACTTTTGAAAAGGGACAGGGTCAAGGTAGAAAATTGAATAAGGGGGGAGAGGACAGGATGGAGGGAAATATAGTTAGTCTTTTACAACATGAGTATTTTGGAGCTGTTTTACATAATGATCCATGTGTGGCCTCTGTCTAAATGCTTGCCTTCTTAGGGAGGGTCAGTGGGAAGGGAAGAGCGGAAATAATTTGGAAATCAGAGTTTTAAAATCAGGTGCTCAAAAGAAAATTTGTTTTTTGCATTCAACTGAGAAATAAGATATATAGGGAAGAGAAATCTATCCTGCCCTACAAGAAAGTAAGGGGAAAGGGATGGAGAGGAGTGGGGTGACAGAAGGGAAGGCTGACTGGGAAACCAGGCAATCAGAATATATGCCATCTTGGAGTGGGTGAGAGGGTAGAAATGGGGAGAAAATTTGTAACTCAAAATCTTGTAGAAATCAATGTTGAAAACTAAAATATTAAATAAATAATAATACAAACCAAAAAAAATGTTGCTAATCTGGAATGAGCCTTGGTTTTCCCCACCCTACTTGCATTTTTACTTTCCATGTTCTGAATTTAATTGCTCAGGATTTCTCACCCAGAAGACTCCAACTAATGACATGTAGTGGGAATGAATCTACTTGAGACGATCCTGAACCTCTGGTGTTTTTGCTTCCCCTCATCATTTACTTTCATCTCTTTTCTGAAAAGCTCATCTTCCCTTCCTTTTCTTTTCCAAGTACATGCCTCTGAAAAATCTCTCATATGAGTTCAAGTCTTCTGGGATCCTGGAGCTTCACCCAGGCATAACAGCTCCCTTGAATAATGATAAGAATATCTAGTCACCTGAATCTATTCCAGGACATCAGGACATATACCATGTAAACAAAGACTCTCTAGATCTATTTATCTCTGCTGCCAGAGACTTTGTATCCTCTAGTGACAAATAGGCCTTTCCATTATTAATCATTGCTATGTTTTTCCAATTTTTATTTTAAAGTTGGGACTTTGTGGTACGGTGATAAAAATGCTGGATTCAGAATCCATGGACCTGAGTTCAGATCCTATCTGATCTCTGGAACTTAGTTTCTTCATGTATTAAATTGGGAAGTCAGAGTAGATGTCGTCTTTGATTCCTTTCAGCTCTGAGATTGCTCTCATTTATTGATTTCATCAGGTCTCATGGATTCATTTATGGCATCTATGCAGGTGACTCCAGTTTCTATAGGGCATTATAATCCCTGGCCTCTTTTCCCTTATCTCCAATCTTACATTGCCATGTGGCAGTTGAACATTTCTAACTGAATGCACAAATTCAAAATGTCCCCAAAAGAACTCATTATATTTTCCCCCAAACCCACCTCTCTTCTGACCTTGTCTATTCTGTCAAAGGTACCACCCAGATTCAAATCCTCAGTCATTCTCAACCTCATGTCTCATATTCAATCATTTTGAGTCAAATCAGTCCTACTTCCATAACTTCTCTCATACCTGGATCTTTCTTTCCACTCACAAGCAATAACTTTGTGCAAACCTTCATCACCTCTTGGCTGAACTATTGCATTAACCGCCTTTGTGCTCCTTGTCTCATGTCTCTCAACTCTGAATCATCCCTCACAAGCTGTCAAAGAGATTTTTCCCAAATAACATTTATAAAGTGTTTTGCATTTGCCAAACACTGTGCATATATTATCCTATTTGATTCCGAGAACAAGCCTATGAGTTAGATGCTCTTACTGTTCTATTTTACAGGCAAGGAAACCATCTGAGAGGTTCAGTGCCTTGACTGGGGCTGTACAGCAAGCACATGTCTGACATATAATTTGAACTCAAGTGCTCTGGAGCCCAAGTCACTTCTCCAGTGGTTCCTTCTTGCACCTCAGATTAATAAATATTCATCTGTATGATATGTAGAGCCCTTCACAATCTCACTACAATCAGCTTTGGAAGACGTCTTTTATATTTCTTCCCTTGTCGTACTATACAGTGCAGTTACACTATCCTACTTGCTCCATCTAATAGATGACCCTCCATCTCCCATGATTGTGCCTTTTAACAGGGTCCCATCCTCCACATGAGTCCATGCCCATATAATGATGGTTCTTACCTCTGCTTTGTAGAAACCCTAGCTTTCTTCAAGGTTCAGCTTAAACACTTCTCCATGAGACTTTTCATGATCCTCACAGGTGCTCATGCTGTTCCCCAACACCCTCACCAAATTCACCTTAAATTTTCTTTGCACATATTTTGCTTGTGATTATGTGATTTTTTCCCCTTTTTTTCACCTAATGAAAATATAGTCCCTCTAGTTTGCATCCCTAGTGCTTTGACAAGGGCCTGGTACATAATTGGGGCTCAATACAAATTTGTTAATCAATTTAATTTAACTTTTTAATAAACATACATTTGATAAAAAGTCTAGATTTCTGAGCTAGAATGAGTAAAAGCTGAAATATTTCATGGGATCTCATTTTGCATATCAGATCAATTCTCGTGTCTGTCACTTGGCTCTTTGGAGGGTGATGAAACATTCCTTCTAAAAACACTATGATGTCATTTTTTCCATTGTTAAAGGAATAGATTCAGAAGGTTTTGCCATCAAGAAATGTGATGTTATTGTCAGGTTGTCATTTGCTGCTCATAAATCATGACCAACCTTCACATCTGTCTCCAATATTGGGTTGTTGATTTTATTTAAGATCCCACAATGAGGAGCCAAAAAATGAGGCCATAGGGACAGCGGCTCTGGGGACTCTTGTATATTTTCATCCTAACACTGTGCTTAAAAGGCTTGTAAAAACCAACTGGGCAGAAGAATAAGCCATGGTCTGAGAATCATGGAATCTTTCTTACAAGCTGGACTCTACCATTAACTAGTGACCACTAACTACCACTTCCCTCAGCATTAGTTTCTTTTTCTTCTAAATTGGGGAAGAGGTAGTAGTGGTGAGGGAAAAAGAACTAAATGAGCTCTGTGGTCTCCTCTAACTCTAAAATATTTTACTTTTATTCTTTCTAAAGTTTCCTGTCAGAAGCTCCTATAACAACGCAACTATATTTTGACAAAAAGTACCACAGACAATGAGACAATGTCAATATTGAACCTATATGCACAACATACTATAGCATCTAATTTTTTAAAATAGAAGTTAAATGAATTACAGGTGGATATAGGTGGTAGTAATACTGTAATAGTGGGGGACTTTAATCATCCCCTCTCAGTCAGAACTAGATAAATCTAATTAAAATTAAGAAAAAAGTGAAGAAGTAAATAGAATTTTAGATAAGCTAGATATGATGAATATCTGGAGAAAATTTAATGGGAATAGCATATATATATATACCTTTTCCACAGTGGTTCATGGTATCTTTATGATGATTGACTATATATTAGGATAAGCAGAAAAATTAAAAGCACATTTTTTTCAGATCACAATGCAATAAAAAAATTATATTTGATTAGGGAGCACAGAAGCATAAGTTTAGAAAAATAAGCCAAATTAATTGAATATGCTATTTAAAAGCAGAAAAAGTATAAACTAAAAATCTTCAGTTAAACACTACAATGGAAATCCTAAAAACAGGTGAAATTAATAGAATTAAGTGTAAAACACCCATTGAATTAATAAGTAAACTGAGTTGGTTTTATGTAAAAAAAAATATTGGTTAATTTGATTTTAAAAAAAGAAAACCAAATTACTACTATTAAAAATGAGAAGGATGAATATACTACTAATGAAGATGAGATTAAAGCAATTATAATAAATTTTGCCCAACTATATGCTAATTAATATAACAATTTAAGTAAAATAGAAGAATATTTACACAAAAATTGCCTCGATTAGCTGAAGAAGAAATAGAATATCTAAATAGACCTATTTTAGAAAAAAAAAATGAACAGGTCATAAATGAGCTTCCTAAGAAAAAGGCACCAGGACCAGAGAGATTTTCAAGTGGATTCTAACAAAAATGTAAATACTAACTAATTCCAACATTAAATAAATTATTTTGAATAATAGGAAAAGAAGGATTCCTACCAAACTCTACTTATGAAAAAAATATGATATTGATACCTAAACCAGGAACAGTAAAAAGAGAAATAAAATTATAGGCCAATTAAATTAATAAATATGGATGCAAAAATCCTAAATAAATTACTAGGGGAATGATTATATCAATATATTTCAAAGATTATATATTATTGCCAAGTGGGATTTGTACCAGGATAGCAGGCATTGTTCAACATAAGGAAGACTATTTACATAATTTAATATATTAATAGCAAAAGTTTAAAAAGTCATATGACTATATCAATAAATGCAGAAAACAATTTTAATAAAGGACAACACTGATTTATATTAAACAAAACCTTAAAAGTATAGGTATAAATGAATTTTTCTTAAAGTGAAAAAAAATTATCCAAAACCACCAGCAAGCATTATTTGTAATGGGCTAGAAAGCCATTAATAATAAGCTGGAAGTGTAACAACAAGCTAGAAGCCTTTCCAGTAAGATCAGGTGGAACAATAAGGTCCCATCACCAATATTATTCAGTAATGTCCTAGCAATAGCAATGAGAAGAAATAGAATCAAAATAGAGAAGGAAGTAATAAAGCTATCTATTTTTTGCAAACAATATGATGTACTTGGAAAATTCCAAAGACTTCATTAAAAGTTAGCTGAAATAATGAATAATTTTTAGCAAAGTAGCAAGATATAAAAGTAAATCCATATAACTCCTCAGCTTTTCTATACCTCACAAACAAAATTCTGCAAGAAGAGATAGACCCCAATGAAAATAATTCTAGAGGCCCTGACAAACTCCAATACTTCTAGGCAAGCCCTGCTTCCTTCCCAAACATTTTACATGATGGATTTATTAAAATAAAATTAAAGTGATTTAATACCTTGAAAAGTGGTTTGATGGGTTTAAATTTAGAAACATAGGGTGTAGTTTTTAAACAAAGGACAGGAGTCAATGTTTGATAGACACATATGAGACAAAATAGTCTAGGAAAAGTCGTGCCTTCCAATTTTAATGTGATGCAGAGGGATGAAGGGCAAGGAGATAGAGGGAGGGAGGGAGGGAGGGAGCTTGACTCACTCTCCCCAGCTCACCTCAGGCCATGACAGCCTAAAGCCATAAAGACAACTTGAAGAATAAGCCAAGATGTGATTGAGTAAACACCTCTGAAGGCACTGAAGGATGACCTGTCCTAGAAACAACCACATCCAAGTTCAGATCCTAACTAGATGCCTACCCATTAAACATATTTCTGTGTCAGGAGAAGCCAACATCAGTTTGCAATGTGCATTGAATGCTCTCAGCAGCTTGCTTAGGTGAGGTCTGTGTTGGCCCAACCCCTTCAAGTCCATCCAGGTCCCATGAAGCTGAACCTGAGAGCACTCATGTTGGAAGGGTGCCTAAGGCCCAAACACAGAGGGTCAGGGGATAGCTTACATTTCTGGAGACTTTTATTTTTGTTATGACACTTGGCTTAAAATGGCTTTGAAGGGAGAAGTGTAATGATCTTTGCTCTCATTTTGCAAATGTGGGAACTGGGGCTTCAGCAAGTTGGAATTGCCCAAAGTCATCACGGACTCCAGAACCTACATGTCTGCCTCTCTCTCTCTCTCTGTCTCTCTCTTTCTCTCTGTCTCTTTATCCCTCTGTCTCGGTCTCTTCTTCTCTCTCTCTCTCTCTCTCTCTCTCTCTCTCTCTCACACACACACACACACACACACACACACACATACATACCGTCTGAATCTGGACTCTGACTTCCAGGTCATTTGTTCTTTCAAGAGACACTTATCAGGTGTATAACTGAAGACGATTTACTTCCTCATTCTAAGCTTCAATTTCTGCCTCCTCTATGAAAGGAGAATTCATCAGACAAACTCTACCACCTTCACAACATGGTGGTCTTGGTCACTGAAGTGTCTCTTCATTCGCAGAGGTAATTTTAAAGGAAATTGATGACAGTCACTTATGATCTGGCTATACTCAATAGCATTTCTTCTCTACATGAGAAGTTGGTACCTTTGAGTTGGTACATGCATGTGTACTCTCTCCCTAGTTCTAACTGCCTGGCATTCTCTCTCACCCACAGCCGTGCTAAATTATTAGCAGGTGGTCTTGTGGAATGGGAAGAGCACTATTGCCAGAAGGACTGCCTTCAAATGCCTGTATTCTGTTTGCTACCTCTATGATACTGCACAATGCAAATTAAAACAACTGTGAGGTACCATCCTGCACCCTTCAGATCAGCTAACATCATTGAAAAGGAAAATGACAAATGTTGGAGGGGATGCATAAAAATCAGGACAATAATGCACAGTTGGTGGAGTTGTGAATGGCTACCACAATCTGGAGAACAATTTTGAACTGTGCCCAAAGGACTATCAAATTGGGAATACACTTAGATCCAATAATATTGCTGCTAGGCCTCTATGTCAAAGACATCAAAAAAAGGAAAAGGACCATTTGTACAAAAATATTTATAGCAGCTCTTTTAGTGGTGGCTAAGATTTGGAAATCAAGGGAATGCCCATCAATTGGGAAATGGCTAAAAAAGCTGTGGTGTATGATTGTGATGGAATAGTATTGCTCTATTAGAAATGACAAGCAGGAAGATTTCAGAAAAACCTTAGAAAGACTTACATGAACTTCCTCCAGAAAGAGAACTGATATTGTTTGATACGAACTAGAACATGCTATTTTTCACTTCTGTTATCTCATACTTTCTCTTTTATTTGAGTCTTTTTGCACAAAATGACTAACATGGAAAAATTTTACATAATTACATATGTATAACCTATATCTGATTGCTTACCATGTCAGCGAAAGGGCAGTGGAGGGATAGAATTCAGAACTTAAAACTTTAAAATAAAACAAATATTAAAATTGTTTTGACATGTAGTTGGGGAAATAAAATATGATGCATTATTTTTATATTTTTAGGTGCTTTTTTGTAAAATTATTTATTTAACATATTTAGTTTTCAGCATTGATTTTCACAAGAGTTTGAATTACAAATTTTCTCCCCATTTCTACCCTCCCCCCCCACTCCAAGATGATGTATATTCTGGTTGCCCTGTTCTGAAGTCAGCCCTCCCTTCTGTCACCTCACTCCCCTCCCATCCCCTTTTCCTTCCTTTCTTGTAGGGCAAGATAAATTTCTACGCCCCATTGCCTGTGTATCTTATTTTCTAGTTGCATGCAAAAACTTTTTTGAACATCTGCTTTTAAAACTTTGAGTTCCAAATTCTCTCCCCTCTTCCCTTCCCACCCACCCTCCCTAAGAAGTCAAGCAATTCAACATAGGCCACATGTGTATCATTATGTATAACCCTTCCACAATACTCACATTGTGAAAGACTAACTATATTTTGCTCCTTCCCAACCCATCCCCCTTTATTGAATTTTCTCCCTTGACCCTGTCCCCTATCCAAAGTATTTGTTTTTGATTATGTCCACCCCCATCTGCCCTCCCTTCCATCATCCCCCCCTTTTTATCTTCTTCCCTCTTCTTTTCTGTGGGGTAAGATACCCAATTAAGTATGTATGGTATTCCCTCCTCAGGCCAAATTTGATGAGAGCAAGATTCACTCATTCCCCCCTCACCTGCCCTCTCCCCTCCTCCCACAGAACTGCTTCCTCTTACCACCTTTATGCAAGATAATCCACCCCTTTCTAACTCTCCCTTTCTTCCTTTCTCAATATATTCCTCTCTCATCCCTTAATTTGATTTTATTTCTTTTGGATATCTTCCCTTCATCTTCAACTCACCCTGTGTCTGCTCTCTCTCTCTCTCTCTCTCTCTCTCTCTCTCTCTCTCTGTATATATATGTGTATATATATATATATATATGTGTGTGTGTGTGTGTATGTATATATGTATATATACATATATATATAAACACATACATATATACATACATGCACATTCACTTATATGTATATATATATACATAAACATATATATGTGTATATATATATATATATATGCATATTCCTTTCAGCTACTATGATATTGAGGTCTCATGAATCATACACGTCATATTTCTGTGTAGGAATGTAAACAAAACAGTTCAACTTTACTAAGTCCCTTATGATTTCTCTTTCTTGTTTCCCTTTTCACTCTTCTCTTGATTGTTGTGTTTGAAAGTCAAATTTTCTATTCAGCTCGTTCTTTTCACTGAGAAAGCTTGAAAGTCCTCTATTTTACTGAAAATCCATATTTTGCCTTGGAGCATGATACTCAGTGTTGCTGGGTAGGTGATTCTAGGTTTTAATCCTAGCTCCATTGACCTCCAGAATATCATACTCCAAGCCCTTCTGTCTCTTAATGTAGAAGCTGCCAGATCTTGGATTATTCTGATTGGGTTTCCACAATACTCAAATTGTTTCTTTCTGGCTGCTTGCAGTATTTTCTCCTTGATCTGGGAACTCTGGAATTTGGTGACAATATTCCTAGGAGATTTCTTTTTGGGATCTATTTGAGGAGGTGATAGGTGGATTCTTTCAATTTCTATTTTGCCCTGTGGGTCTAGAATATCAGGGCAGTTCTCCTTGATAATTTCTTGAAAGATTATATCTAGGCTATTCTTTCAATCATGGCATTCAGCTAGTCCAATAATTTTTAAATTATCTCTCCTGGATCTATTTTCCAGGTTGGTGGTTTTTCCAATGAGATATTTCACATTGTCTTCCACTTTTTCATTCCTTTGGTTCTGTTTTATAATATCCTGGTTTCTCATAAAGTCACTCGTTTCCACTTGCTCCAATCTAATTTTTAAGGTAGTATTTTCTTCAGTGGTCTTTTGGACCTCCTTTTCCATTTGGCTAATTCTGCCTTTTAAGGCATTCTTCTCCTCATTCACTTTTTGGAGCTCTTTTGCCATTTGAGTTAGTCTATTTTATAAGGTGTCGTTTTCTTCAGTGTATTTTTCAGTATTTTTTTGGGTCTCCTTTAGCAAGTCATTGACTTGTTTTTCATAGTTTTCTCGCATCCTTCTCATTTCTCTTCCCAATTTTTCCTCTACTTTTGTAACCTGCTTTTCCAAATCCTTTTTTAGCTCTTCCATGGCCTGGGACCAGTTCATGTTTTTCTTGGAGGCTTTTGGTGTAGGCTCTTGCACTTTGTTGACCTCTTTAGGATGCATGTTTTGGTCTTCTTTGTCACCAAAGAAAGAATGCAAAGTCTGAGACTGAATCTGGGTGTGTTTTCACTGCCTGGCCATGTTCCCAACCAACTAACTTGAATCTTGAGTTTTTCAGCGGGGTATGACTGCTTGTAGACTAAAGAGTTCTACGTTCCACGTTTGGGGGGAATGTGCCAGCTCTACCACATCAGCACTCCTCCTTCCCCAAAACCCCCAACCCAGACTGGGCTTAGATCTTCAGCAGGCTCTTCACTCCTGCTCTGATCTGCCCCTTAATACCTCCCACCAGGTAGGCCTGGGGCTGGAAGCAACAGCAGCTGTAGCTGCCCCACCTCTGCTGCCCCGGGGGTGGTGGCCGAACCTCGAACTCCTTCCACTCGAGCAGCTTTTCCCACTAACCTTCTCCGCTGTCTCTGGTGTTTGTGGGTTGAGAATTCTGGTAACTTCTGCAGCTCACTGATTCAGGGCGCTAGGGCCCGCTCTGCCCGGCTCCTGGTCTGGTTGGTCTGCAGCGCTCACGCTGGGCTCTGCTCCACTCCGCTCCCAGCTCCCAGCTCCCAGCTCCGTGTGGGATCGACCTCACCCAGAGACCATCCAGGGTGTCCTGGGCTGGATCCCTGCTTCCCTCTACTGTTTTGTGGGTTCTGCAGTTCTAGAATTGGTTCAGAGCCATTTTTATAGGTTTTTGGAGGGGCTCAGCAGGGAGCTCAGGCTGGTCCCTGCTTTCCAGACGCCATCTTGGCTCTGCCTCCATGATGCATTATTTTTAAACTCCATAATTGTTTTTAAAATCATTTACCCTCAACTGTCTCATCTTGAAGATGGGGATAAGATATCCTATGTGCCTATGACATGAGACATTTTCCATATTGGGGAAATCTATACATAAATTTGAGATGTAGTCTACTCTTTGGAAATCCATTGGAGTCCTAGAATTATTATATATGACCATATACCATATCAAATAGGTTTTTAGATAATATTTTATTTTCCCTCAGTTATATATAAAAAGAACTTTATTATTTTTTAAAAATTTTGAGTTCCCAATTATCTCCCTCCCCTCACATTTCCCTGAGACAGCAAATAGTTCAATATATGTTATATATGTGTAATTGTATGAAATATTTTTTCCCTATTAGTCATTTTATGGAAGATTACATGAATCAAACATGAGAGGGGGAGGGGAGAGGAAGGGAAGGAGAGAAGAGAAGGAAAGGAATAGAGGAGGGAGAGGAGGGGAAGGGAGGGGAGGGAGGAAGGAAAATGAAAATATTGCATTTTGGTCTGTATTCAGATTCCATCAGTTCTTTCTCTGTGGGTGGACAGCTTTTTTCATCATGAGTCTTTTGGGATTGTCTTGTATCATTATATTCCTGAGAAGAGCTAAGTCATTCACTTTTCCTCATCGTTCAATATCACTGTTATTGTATACAATGTTCTGGTTCTGCTCACTTTACTCTGTATCAGTTCATGTAAGTTTTAACAGGTGTTTTATTTTTTTTCTAATCATCCTGATTGTCATTTCTCGTAGCACAAGAATATTACCATTAAAATCATATAATACATCTAGTTCAGTCATTCCCCAATTAATGGGCAACCCTTTGATTTTCAGTTCTTAGCAACCACAAAAAGAGCACATACAAATAGGTTCCCTCACCACTTTTATCTCTTTGGGATGCAGACCTAGCAGTAATATTATTGGATCAAAATGTATGCCCAGTTTGATAGTCCTTTGGGCATAGTTCCAAATTGCTCTCCAGAGTGGTTGGATCCATTGGTTGGATCACAACTTCACTGACAGCACATTAGTGTCCCAATTTGTACACACCCACTCTAATGTTTATCATTTTGTTCTTTTCTGTCATATTAGCCAATCTGATAGGAGTGAGATGATACCTCAGAGTTGTTTCAATTTGTATTTTTCAAATCAATAGGGATTTAGAGCGTTGTTTCATATGATGATAAATAGCTGATTTCTTTGTCTAAAAATTGCCTGTTTATATCTTCTCACATTTATCAATTGGGAAATTACTCAAATTTGTATAAGTTTGACTCAGTTCTCTACATGTGTGAGAAACGCAGGCCTTTAGCAGAGATACTATAAAAATATTTTCTGTTTTCCTTCAAATTTTGGTTTCATTAGTTTTGTTTATGCAAAATCTTTTTAACTTAATAATCAAAATTATACATCTTACTTTTTATAATGCTCTCTATCTCTGGTTTGTTCCTCCCTTATCCATAGGTCTCATAAGTAAACTATTCCATGCTCCCCTAATTTGCTTATGATATCATCTTTAATGTTTAAATCATGTATCCATTTTGACCTTCTCTTAGTATACAGTGTGAGATGTTGGACTATACTGAGTTTCTGACACAGCATTTTCTAGTTTTCCCAGCAATTTTTGTCAAATAGTGGTTTTGTCCCCCAATGCTTGAATCTTTGGGTTTCTCAAATACCGAATTCCTACGGTTATTCACTACTATGTATTGTCTACCTAATCTATTTCAATGATTGACCATTCAATTTTTAAGCCTGTAGCAGCTTGTTTTAATGATTACAACTTTATAATACAGTTTTAAGAGTGGTACAGCTAGGCCATCTTTCTTCATATTTTTTATTGTGTCCCTTAATATTCTTAAAGGTCAGATAGTTTTAAAGAAAGATTGAGCTCTCCATTGAGACACAGATGTAAAAAGGCAGGATCACCACCTACCGGAAAAGAGGCAGATAAACCCTTGCTCAGATATGGGCTGGACTTAATGGTCTCCAAAATTGATTCTGATCAAGAATTTCTTTGATTCTGTGAAATCAACCCACTGAAGGATGTCAAAGCTGTGATTGGTGAGAAGCCTCCTTCATAATCGCCTTTGCAACCTGCTGTGTGATGTCTGTGACCATTGCCATGGAAATAAATGTAACATGAAAAACCTGAGCAATTTAATTTTAATTAGTTTCCTCCCCAGATTTCTTTTATACAAATGAGTGTAATCTTCTCCCGTCTGTTTCTGATGCAGCTATTATTGTTTTTTGCTGCCCTTCTCCTACACGCTTCTTCTCACTCCTTAATTCCCTCACTTATCCTCTCTTTGTTCAGCAGTAAATTCATCATCTTTATTTTTCTCCCTTCAAAGTGAAGGACAGAACTTTGAAAATGCTTTGATCAATTTATTTTCTTTAAAATGCATCTGTGTTTTTATATTTTAACCCTTTTCCCTCTGACTCAATCTGAAACATATACACAATCAAACCTTATTTCAAAATGTTCTCTCTGTGCAGCACTGAGTGAAATAACAGACACATCAGGAAGCATTATCTTATCTGGGCCATGATTCTGAGGTAGACAAGGGTGACTGGATGACTCATTCTAGTAGGGTAATGAAAATCTTTGTCTTGGATGAAGGACAATAAGCTTTTGTAAACCATGAAACTGTAGATTAGTGATGGCCTCTATGTAAGCACTTAACACCAAAATAGCCTCTGTGTAATTTAGAGAAGTTCTCAAAGAATCACCATGGTATGAGAGTGGGAAGACCAAGAGGTATCAAAGGTAACATGTGAACATGGTTCTTCTTGACCCCCGGAAATTTATCATCTCTTTCGGTCATAATCATCGCTATTGCTATTGACATTAATCTCATGCTTTAAAATGAATTTATGCGAATGCTAACATTTGATTGCAACAAAGTAATATTGGAGATGGTTTTAGGAGTATTCTTCTCATTTTGTACATGAGGAAACTGAATATGAAGGTACTTAAGAGAATCATCCAGAGATAGAGCCGACATGGAGGATTAGGGCCAGCAACCCAGCTGAACTCTAGCAACATTCTCCTCCATAGAATTTTAATAAAGCCTCAAATAAAATTTGAGAGTAGTAGAGCCAACAAAAGGTTAAGGTGAGATGTTTTCCTGGTCTAAGAAAATGTAAGAGATCAGTAGGAGAAGAATGTGACACTGGGCTGGAGACTTGTCTAGAGGCGACATACACAGAAGTAGGAATAGCAGCTTCAGGAGCTCTCATCCCAGAGACAACAAGGCAATTGGACAATAGGTCAAAGGGAGATTACAGGGGACTAAGGAGTGCTGGTGCTGATTAGCAACTCTATTGGCCATATGTAGTTCAGCATCACAGTCCCAGAGCAGAGAGGAGTGGTTGTAGTCTGTCACAAGGGAACAAGGGTGCTGGTTACAGTTTCAAAGCAAAGAGAAGCACTTGTGGGTGCAGGGGATCAGGGGGTCATTCTGGGTGAAGACAAGATAATAGAGCAGGAGAGCAGGGACCATGCCTCTTCCAGGATCACATTGCCATGGAAGCACCAAAAACTTGCAGAACCCAAGGATTAGCTCTGAAACCAGTAGCATGAAAAAGCATGAAGCTTGAAACAGTCTTCCCCACCCCCAAGCAAGCAGAACTCAAATTTAATATAAAATTTATGGTCAAGAAATACTTTAAAAATAAGAAAATAACCAAAAATAAAGAACATAAAATCTACTGCAGGGCATAGAAGACAAAGAAAATTTCAAAAGAAGACAAAAAGGTGAAAAAAGCTACAAAAAATTCAAATAAAAAATTTTAACTATTCCCAAGTCCAAAAAGAATTCCTAGAAGAGTTAAAGACATAAGAGTGGTAAAGGAAAAATTGGGAAAAAAGAAATGAGAATTAAACAAGAAAACTATGAAAAGAGAATAACAGCTTGATAATACAGGCACAAAAATGCTGAAGAAAACAAAATTCAAACAATATTAAAAACAAAATAGGCCAAATAGTAAAAGAGATACAAAAAGAAGTGAATTCCTTAAAAAGTAGAGTTATTCAAATGACAAAAATACAAAAATTCACTGAAGAAGGCAGAGTCAAAATGGCAAAGCAAAGGCAGAGCTTCACCTGAGCTCTTACCCAAACACCTCCAAATACCTTTGAAAATTATTCTAAATAAATTCTATGGTGGCAAACCCATAAAATATGGTGCCTAACAACTTTCCAGCCCAAGACAACTTGGAAAGTAACAAGAAAGGTCTTTTGCACCAAGGTGAGGGAGGAGTGCAGTTCAGTGCGGGCCACCCCAGAGCAGACCAGGCCTCAGCAAATCCGGAGCAGGCCTCAGGCAGCTCACTGGCAGCTGTGATGGTTTCCAGATCTATCAGCTCAAAGATGACAAAGACAACTTAAAAGGTCATCAGGAAACGTCTGTCACACCTGGGTGACTGTGGAACATAGTCCAGCACAGGGCATACCAGCACAGACCCAGCCCCAGGAAACCATTAGCAGACCTTGGGAGTGATTGAATCAGCAGTGGCAGCAGCTGCTTCCAGAGTTCTCAGCCCAAAGGCAGCAAGGGTGTTGAACAACTAGACATAGGATATCACAGGGGTCTCTTTGTGAGCACTGGGACAGTACTCTGTTGGTTGGCCGATACTTGGATCCAGGTCAGAGTACTATGTGACAGTCCCAGGGCAAAAAAGTGCACTAGCATAGCAGATCTTGCAGCAACAGTGGCGCAGGGCCCTCCTCACAGATCCAGGACAGAAAATAATGTTTGTGTGTGCTCACAGACCAGAGCACAGGCCAGGAGAGTAGAAAACACATTTCTCCTTAGATCATACCATGTTGGGGGAACTGAAAATTTACAGGTCCCTAGAAGGATCTCTGAAAACAGCTGCATAAAACCCCTGAAGTTGGAATAGTGTGCCCTCCACCCTGGAAACAGAGGCCTACTTTAACAAAGAGTTAAAAGACAAATAATAGGCCAGGAAAATAAGAAAATGACAGGAAAAAAAAAAAACAAAATAACAACAACAATAAAACCCTCTGACTATTGAAAGTTACTGTGGGTACAAGTAAGATCAAAATACATACTCAGAAAAAGACGACAAAGTCAAAGCTTCCAAAAAAAAATGTGAATTGGTCTCAGACGGTGGAAGAGCTCAAAAAGGTGCCAGGTTTTGGGAGGAGACATTTCCCTCACCACTAAAGATGGTTTTGGAAGCTGTGCACAAATCCTACTCAGACTATTGCTTCTGTGAAAGTTTCTGTACTTTATAAAAAAAGAACTTCATGCTCTCACCATCCAGATTAGATTTCAGAGACACAACAAAAAAACTCTTAGTTATTTATACAGTTCAGAAGATTGTCCACGTATTTTGTGATAGAATACATCAAGGGTTCTTCTCACCCTACGTTAAAATTTAAGTAACGTGTATTTTAGTGTGTGCAAGGTGGATTTTTGTTCTCTTTCTTATAGTTTAGTTCCCAGGATCCATAGCCATAACAATCTCTTATTCCCAGGTGTTAAATATGAGTTCTCATGATGGTGGTTAAAAACATCTCTAACACATGTGCATTGTTATATAATGATAAATAACATAAACATTTGTGCTTAAATTGTAAATATCCACTGCAACTGTACAGTGAGATATAGGGATGAGGCAATGTAAAATCATGAGGCTATTGCTGACAATATGCCATCTTTGTCTGTTGTCCTATGAAACAAGTAGCAACTGGTCAGGAAGTGGGGAACCCTTAGGGTTGAATGAACAAGCTGGAATGCTGTACATGCCTTGATTGGCCCCCATCAAAACTTGAGGGGAATTTGTTCTTGCCTCAACCAGCCCCCATTGAAATTTGAAGGGAATTAGGAAAACTCACAAGTTATGCCTGTCTTGATTGACCAGCGTTGACACATAGGGGTAGTTGCCATCCCCTTTATGTCAGCACCAGCAAGGAAGGTTTTTAGGAAATGCTGTAGGAGTTCATGCTCCCATTATCAGCAACTCCTTTTAAGAAGACTAGACTAAAATAAAATAAAGCTTATTATTAACCACTGTGAAGCTGTCTTCCTATCTGACCAGATCAAGAGCAAACCTGCCAGTGAGAGGGGTGCTAGAAGCTCTAATGTTTCTTATCTTTTTTTTAAAATTTATTTATTTATTTTTAGTTTACCACACATGGTTCTACGTAGTTTTGAGTTCCAGTTTTTCTCCCCTCCCTCCCCCCTCCCTCCCCAAGACGGCATGGAATCTCATATAACTGTCATGCATAACTTCGCATTGAATTAATTTATGCACTAGTCAAGTTGTGGAGAAGAATTTTGACCAATAGAATGAATCATGAGAAAGAAGAAACAGAACCAAAAAAAAAACCCAAAAACAAAAACGAAGCAAAAAAGGCGAGCATTTAGTGCGCCTCGATCTATATTCAAACTTCGCAGTTCTTTCACTGGATGAAGATAGCATTCTCCATCCTGAGTCCCCTGGAGTTGTCCTTGCCCTTTAGGTTGCTGAGAAAAGTACAGTATGTCAGGGTTGGTCCTCACGGAATCCATATATCTGTGGCTGTGCACAACGTTCTCTTGGCTCTGCTCCGCTCACTCAGCATTGTGTCATGTAGGTTTTTCCAGGTTGTTATGAAGTCTGCATCATCCCCATTTCTTATGGCACAATAGTATTCCATCACCTTCATATACCACAGCTTGTTCAGCCATTCCCCAATTGATGGGCATCCCTTTGATTTCCAATTCTTAGCTACCACAAAAAGAGCTGCTATAAATCTTTTTGTACATATGGGTCCTTTTCCCGCTTGTGTGATTTCTTTGGGATACAACCCTAGAACTGGTATTGCTGGGTCAAAGGGTATGAACATTTCTATAGCCCTTTGGGCATAGTTCCAAACCGCTCTCCAAAATGGCTGGATCAGCTCACAACTCCACCAGCAATGCAACAATGTTCCAATTTCCCCACATCCTTTCCAGCATTTATCATTTTCTTGTTTTGTTATATTAGCCAATCTGACAGGAGAGATGTGGTATCTAAGAGTTGTTTTGATTTGCATTTCTCTAATCAGTAGCGATCCAGAGCATTTTTTCATATGCCTGTAGATAGCTTTAATTTCTTCCTCTGAAAACTGCCTGTACATATCCTTTGAACATTTCTCAATTGGGGAATGGCTTGTATTCCTATATATTTGGCTCAGCTCCCTGTATATTTTAGAAATGAGGCCTTTATCAGAGATACTAGTTGCAAAGATTTTCTCCCAATTTTCTGCTTCCCTCCTAATTCTTGTTGCATTGGCTTTTTTTATACAAAAACATTTCAATTTGACATAATCAAAATTATCCATTTTACATTTTCTAATGCTCTCTATCTCTTGTTGGGTCATGAATTCTTTACTTTTCCACAAATCTGATAAGTAAACAATTCCTTGCTTTCCCAAATTACTTAGAGTATCAACTTTTATTCCTAAATCATGAACCCATTTTGACTTTATTTTGGTATATGGTGTAAGATATTGGTCTATGCCCAGTTTTTGCCCTACCATTTTCCAATTTTCCCAACAGTTTTTGTGAAATAGTGAATTATTAGCCCAGAAGCTGGCCTCTTCGGGTTTATCAAAGAGTAGATTGCTAAACTTGTTGATTTCACCTACTTGTGTACCTATCCTATTCCACTGATCCACACCCCTGTTTCTTAACCAGTGCCAGGCAGTTTTGATGGCTTCTGCTGTGTAGTACAGTTTAATATCTGGTGTGGCTAAGCCACCATCTCTAGCATGTCTTTTAATTAATATCCTAGATACTCTAGACCTCTTGTTTTTCCAAATGAATTTTGTTATTATTTTGTCCAGCTCAGCAAAAAAAAAAAATTTGGTAGTTCGATTGGTATGGCAGTGAATAGATAGATTAATTTAGGTAAAATTGTCATTTTTATTATATTAGCTCGGCCTAACCTTGAGCAACTGATATTTCTCCATTTATTTATATCTGATTTTATTCATGTGAAAAGTGTTTCACAGTTATGTTCATATAGGCCCTGGGTTTGTCTTGGCAAATAGACTCCCAAATATTTTATAGTGCCTTCAGTAACTTTGAATGGAATTTCTCTTTCTATCTCTTGCTGTTGGGCTTTGTCAGTAATGTATAGGAATGCTGAGGATTTATGTGGGTTTATTTTATATCCTGCAACTTTGCTAAAGTTGTTTATTATTTCAAGTAGTTTTTTACTTGATTCTCTAGGATTCTCTAGATAAATCATCATATCATCTGCAAAAAGTGATAATTTAGTTTCTTCTTTTCCTATTCTAATTCCTTCAGTTTCTTTTTCTTCTCTTATTGCTACAGCTAATGTTTCTAGTACCAAAAAGAATAATAGGGGTGATAATGGACATCTTTGTTTCACCCCTGATCTTATTGGGAATGCATCTAGTTTATCCCCATTACAAATAATGCTTGTTGATGGTTTTAGGTAGATGCTATTTATAATTTTGAGGAAGGTTCCACTTATTCCTATGCTTTCTAGTGTTTTTAATAGGAATGGGTGTTGTACTTTGTCAAAGGCTTTTTCTGCGTCTATTGAGATGATCATATGGTTTCTGCTAGTTTTGTTGTTGATATGGTCAATTATGCTAATAGGTTTCCTCATATTGAACCAGCCTTGCATTCCTGGAATAAATCCTACCTGGTCATAGTGTATTATTCTCGTAATGAGTTGCTGCAATCTTTTTGCTAATATTTTATTTAAAATTTTTGCATCAATATTCATTAGAGAAATTGGTCTATAATTTTCTTTCTCTGTTTTAACTCTACCTGGTTTGGGTATTAGTACCATATTTGTGTCATAAAAAGAATTTGGTAGGACTTCTTCTTCACCTATTTTCCCAAATAGTCTACAAAGTATTGGAATTAGTTGTTCTTTAAATGTTTGATAGAATTCACATGTAAAACCATCTGGCCTTGGAGATTTTTTCCTAGGGAGTTCATTGATGGCCTGCTCAATTTATTTTTCTGATATGGGGTCATTAAGAAATTTCACTTCCTGCTCTGTTAGCTTGGGCAGTTTATGTTTTTGTAGATATTCATCCATATCTCTAAGGTTGTCAAATTTATGGGCATACAGTTGGGCAAAATAATTCCTAATTATTGTTTTGATTTCCTCTTCATTAGAGGTGACCTCACCCTTTTCATTTTTGATACTAGTAATTTGATTTTCTTCTTTCTTTTTTTTAATCAAATTGGCCAAAGGTTTATCAATTTTATTGGTTTTTTCATAAAACCAGCTCTTTGTTTTATTTATTAATTCAATAGTTTTCTTGGTTTCAATTTTATTAATCTCTCCTTTGATTTTCAGCATTTCTAATTTGGTATTTAATTGGGGGTTTTCAATTTGCTCTTTTTCTAGCTTTTTCAGCTGTCTGCCCAGATCATTGATCTCCTCTTTCCCTATTTTATTCATGTAGGCATTTAGAGATATAAAACTTCCCCTAAGAACTGCTTTTGCTGCATCCCATAGGTTTTGGTATGTTGTTTCATTATTGTCATTCTCTTGAATGAAATTATTAATTGTTTCTCTGATTTGTTCTTTGGCCCACTCATTCTTTAGAATTAAATTATTTAGTTTCCAATTAGTTTTTAGCTTATTTTTCCATGGTACTTTATTAAAAATGATTCTTATTGCATCATGATCTGAAAAGGATGCATTGACTACTTCTGCTTTTCTGCACTGGATTGTGAAGTTTTTATGCCCTAGTACATGGTCAATTTTTGAGTATGTGCCATGTACTTTTGAGAAGAAAGTATATTCCTTTTTATCCTCATTCAGTTTTCTCCAGAGGTCTATCATATGTGCTTTTTCTAAAATTCTGTTTACCTCCTTAACTTTTTTCTTATTTATTTTGAGGTTAGATTTATCAAGTTCAGAATGGGGGAGGTTGAGGTCTCCCAATATTATAGTTTTGCTGTCTATTTCTTCCTGTAACTCCCTTAACCTCTCCTCTAAGAATTTATATGCCTTACCACTTGGTGCATATATGTTAAGCAATGATATTGCTTCATTGTTTATGGTGACTTTTAGCAGGATATAATGTCCTTCCTTATCTCTTTTAATTAGATCTATCTTTACTTTTGCTTTGTCTGAGATTAGGATTGCTACACCTGCTTTTTTTTACTTTAGCTGAGGCACAATATATTTTACTCCAGCCTTTTACCTTAACCCTATGTGTATCCCCCTGTTTCAGATGTGTTTCTTGTAAACAGCATATTGTAGGATTATGGTTTGTAATCCATTCTGCTACCTGCTTCTGTTTTGTGAGAATGTTCATCCCCTGCACGTTCAGGGTTATGATTTCTATCTGTGTCTTTTTCTCCATCCTAATTCCCCCTGTTTATGCTTTTATTTCTCCCTTTCCCCTTCTCCTGCTCAACAAAGTTTTCCTTTTGACCACCGCTTCCCTCAGTTAACCCTCCCTCTTTATTCCCCTCCCTTGTTTTACCGTTACCCACTTGCTACTTCTCCTCTCCCTTCTGCCCACCCCCTCCCTTTTTCCCCCCTTACCCTCCCACTTCCCATAGGACAAGTTAGATTTCTAAACTTACCCAAGTATGTTATTCCCTTCTTGAACTAGATCAGATGACAGTAAAGCTCAAATACTGCTCTTCTCCCTCCCTTCTTTCCCTCTACTATAATGTGTTTTTGTGCCTCTTCCTTTGGTGTAATTTACCCTTTTCTACTACCTCCTTACCACTTCCCTCATAGCCCTCCCTTTATATCTCTTATTTATATTTTATATCTTTACATCAGTTAATTTATACAGGCATTCACAACCTATGTATATCCCTTTCATTTGTCATAATAGTTGTACCATTCACAAGAATGACTTATATGTGTATATGTATATATACATATATATACATATACACATATATATGTATATATACATATACACATATATACATATACATAAAAAACATACATAAGATGATATAATCCCACATAAAGATGTAAACAACCTAATCTTATTGGTTGATGAGGTTTATGGGGTTTTTCCCCCTGTTTACCTTTTTATGTCTCTCTTGAGTTTTGTATTTGGAGATCAAATTTTCCATTGAGTTCTGGCCTTTTCATCAGGAATGTCTGGAATTCCCTTATTTCATTGAATGTCCATTGCCTTGCCTGGAAAGTTATGCTTAGTTTTGCTGGGTAGTTGATCCTTGGTTGTAGTCCCAGCTCCTTTGCCCTTCGGAATATCATATTCCAATTTCTCCTGTCTTTTAATGTGGAAGCTGAGAGATCCTGCGTGGTCCTGACTGTAGTTCCACGATATTTGAATTGGTTCTTTTTGGCTGCTTGCAGTATTTTCTCCTTGAGTTTATAGCTCTGAAATTTGGCTATAATATTTCCTGGTGTTTTCAGTTTGGGATCTCTTTCAGGGGGTGATCGGTGAATTCTTTCAATGACTATTTTGCCCTCTGGTTCTAGGACCTCTGGGCAGTTGTCTTTGATAATTTCTTCGAAGATACTGTCAAGGCTCCTTTTTTCATCGTGGATTTCCGGTAGACCAATAACTCTCAAATTGTCTCTCCTGGATCTATTTTCCAGGTCAGTTGTTTTGCCAATCAGATATTTCACATTTTTTTCTATTTTTTCATTCTTTATGTTTTGTTTTATTACTTCTTGATGCCTCATAGATTCATTAGCTTCCACTTGCTCAAGTCTAATTTTGAATGAGTTAGTGTTTACATTTTGCTTTTGAGTCTCCATTTTCAATTGGTTGATTTCTCTTCTCAGGGTGTCTTTTTCTCTCTCTAGATTCTGAATCTCCGTATCCTTTTCGCCAATCTTATTCTTTAGGGACTTGATTTCATCAGTGAATTTTTTTTTTCCATTTTTTCCATATTTTCTTTTAGCTCCCTAATTTGGTTTTTAAAATCCTCCTTTAGCTCTTCCAGCAGTGCTTTTTGGGCTGGAGACCAGTTCATATTAGCTTTTGAGGTATCTGATGTATCTACCGTGTCATTGCTATCCTCTTCTATGTTGATATTTTGATCCTGCCTGTCTCCATAAAAAGAATCTATTGTCCTCGGTTTTTTTGTGTTCTTCTTCATGTTGGTTTGCCTTTTGCTGGCTCTACAACTAATTTCTATCTGTGGGTCTCAGGGCTTTCTGTCCCAGCTTTCTTATTCTGGGGGTTGTGAGTCTAGAATTATAACCTTCAGTTTCCTGAGGTGTGGGGGAGGAGTCTGGCTCCCTGGCGTCTCACTCCCTGTGGGTGCTCTCCAGCACTTGCTTTTCAGCAATGGTCTCAGCTGTTTGTTGTTTGAGCTGATGTCTGACACTTCCCCTGGGGGAGCAAGGTTACGTATGGGCTGTTGGCGTTGACCCCTGCCGACTCTGCCCCTCTGGGACTAATGAACTTCTGCTATTTAACCACTGAAGCCCCACTACTTTCTGCTCAGTTCCAGCATTCTTTTTTTTCCCCCCAGGGCTTCTCTGGGTGGGGAGGGAAGGGATTAGAGCTGTTTACCTGGACATTAAGAACTCCCAGAAGTTCAGGAAGTGGCGTTTAATATGTTTGGGCAGCAAACTTCTGGAGACGGTGTTTCATGGGTGGCGTTGCGCTGCCTCTCGTTGCTTCCACAGACTGCCGTCCTGTGTTGGGAGTCCTGGGGATCTCCGCCGGTTTCGGGCGCCCAGCTTTCTCTCAGCCCGTCTCCCACGTGGATCTCCCAGCCAGACGCTTCAGCCTTGGGCTGGAGCAGCTCCGCACCGAGCACTCTCCGAGCCCACAGGTTCGTGCCTCCGGCCCCTCAGACTCTCCCAGCTCAGAAATTTGCCCTCTGCAGACTGCTCGCGGTCTCTGACTCAAATCTGCTCAAATTCACTTTTTTATAGGAATCTGACAGACCTTGTGAGAGAGCTCCGGCAAGACGCTGCCTTCACGCAGCCATCTTGGCTCCGCCCCCTTATGTTTCTTATCTAAGAAATGGCATAGTAGGCATATTTATCTATCTAAGACAAAGGAACATACAATTTTTTTTTTCTTTTAGGAAATACTCTCCTATTGATAAGATGTGACTTTTCCAAATGTTCACATGGGATTTTTCTTGGTTATCCAATCACACTTTGTTTTTTCTTCCATTCAGACCAAATATTCAAACATTTAATGTTTTCTCATTCTACTTTTATAACACTTCTCATATCCATTTCCTCCTTTTCACATATGTATCTATTCTTCCATCAGATTTCTCACTCTTAGACCCTCATCATCTCTCACCTGGAGTATTGCAATTGTCTCCAGATTAGTTTTATGTATTCTTTTTTTTCTTTTTTTAAAATTAAGTTTTTTTTTTTATTTTTAATTTACAACATTCAATTCCGCATGCTTTTGAGTACCAGGTTTTCTTCCCCTCCCTCCCATCATCCCTCCCCCCAAAAAAACAGCATGGGATCTGATATATCTTCTCCATATAACTTTGCATTAAACATATTTAAACAATAGTCAAGTTGTAAAGGAGAATTATGACCAATGGAAGCAATCATGAGAAATAAGAAACAACCCCCACCCCCAAAAAAAGAGGAAAAAAAAGAGAGAGCAAATAATTTGCCTCAATCTGTATTCAGACTCCATAGTTCATTCTCTGGATGTAGATAGCTCTCTCCATCATGAGTCCTTTGATGTTGCCTTCTCATCTTGTATTGCTGAGAAGAGCAAAGTCTATCAAGGTTAGTCATCGCAGAATCAATATATCTGTTGTTTTGTATAATGTTTTCCTGGTTCTGCTCACATAGCAACATATCATGTAGTTCTTGCCAGGTTATTATGAAGTACATGCCTTCCACATTTCTTATGCCACATTAGCATCCAATTCTTTGCTACCACAAAAGAGCTGCTATAAATATTTTTGTTTATACAGGTCCCTTTCCCATCTGTGTGATATCTTTAGGATACAACCCTAGAAGTGGTATTTCTGGGTCAAAGGGTACGAACATTTTTATAGCCCTTTGGCCATAGTTCTAAATTTCTCCCCAGAATGGCTGGCTCAGTCCATAATTCCACCAATAATGTAACAGTGTTCCAATTTTCCAACATCCATTCCACAATTTATCATTTTCCTGTTTTGTCATGTTAGCCAATCTGACAGGAGAGATGTGATACCTAACAGTTTTTTTTCATTTTCATTTCTCTAATCAATAGTGACTTAGAGCATTTTTCATCTGCCTATAGATATCTTTAATTTCTTCCTCTAAAAACTGCCTGTTTATATCCTTTGACCATTTCTCAATTGGGGAATGACTTCTATTCCTACAAAGTTGGCTCAGTTCCCTGTGTATTTTAGAGACACTGGTTGTAAAAAGTTTCTCCCAATTTTCTGCTTCCCTCCTAATCTTTCTGGCATTGGCTTTTTTATACAAAAACATTTCAATTTCATATAGTCAAAATTATCCATTTTGCATTTTGTAATGCTCTGCATGTCTTGTTGGGTCATGATTTCTTCCCTTTCCATAAATTTGATAGGTAAACCATTCCTTGCTCTCCTAAATTGCTTATAGTATCAGCCTTTATTCCTAAATCCTGAAGGCATTTTCACTGCATTTTGGTATACGGTATAAGATATTGCTATATGCCCTACCATTTTCTGCCCTACAATTTTCCAATTTTCCCAGCAGTATTTCAAAATAGTGAATTCTTAGCCTAGAAGCTGGATTCTTTGGGTTTATCAAAGAGTAGATTGCTATAGTCATTGACCACTGTGTCTTGTGTACTTAACCTATTCCACTGATCCACCACCCTTGTTTTTTCACAAGTACCAAGTAGTTTTGATGACTACTGCTTTATAGTACAGTTTAATATCTGGCTAGGTGACCTTCCCTAGCAGTTCTTTTCAGTAATTCATTAAATATTCTAGACCTCTTGTTCTTCCAGATGAGTTTTGTTATTATTTCATCCAGTTCTGTAATATAAATTTTTGGTATTTCGATTGGTATAGCCCAGAATAAGTAAATTAATTTAGGTAAAATAGTGATTTGTATTATGTTAGCCTAGCCTAACCATGAGCAACTGATGTTTTTCCATTTATTTAGATCTTACTTTATTTGTGTGAAAAGTGTTTCATAATTACATTCATATAGGCCCGGATTTGTCATGGCAGGTAGACTCCCAAATATTTTATAGTGCCTATGGTAACTTTAAATGCAATTTCTCTTTTTATATCTTGCTGTTGGGCTTTGTTAGTGATTTATAAGAATGCCAAGGATTTATGCGAGTTTATTTTACATCCTAAAACTTTGCTAAAGTTGTTTATTATTTCAAGTATTGATTCTCTAGGATTCTCTAAGTAAATCATCATATCATCTGCAAAAAGTGATAATTTAGTTTCTTCTTTGACTATTCTAATTCCTTCAATTTCTTTTTCTTCTTTTATTGCTACAGCTAACATTTCTAGTAACTAATTGAATAATAGAGGTGATAACGGACATGCTTGTTTCACCCCTGATCTTATTAGGAATTCATCTAGCTTATTCCCATTACACATAATGCTTGCTGAAGGTTTTAGGTAGATGCTATTTATAATTTGAAGAAGGTTCTGTTTATTCCTATGCTTTCTAGTGTTTTTAATAGGAATGAGTGTTGTATTTTATCAAAGGCCTTTCCTATCTATTGAGATGATCATATGGTTTCTGTTAGTTTTGTTGTTGATATAATTAATTATGCTGTTAGTTTTCCTAATATTGAACCAGCCTTGCATTGCTGGAATAAATCCTACCTGGTCATAGTGTATTATTCTCTTCATAAGTTGCTGCAATCTTTTTGTTAATAATTTATTTAAAATCTTTTGCATGAATATTCATTAGGGAAATTGATCTATACTTGTCTTTCTCTGTTTTGACTCTTCCTGGTTTGGTTATTAGTATCATATTTGTGTCATAAAAATATTATGGGAGGACTCTTTCCTCAACTATTTTCCCAAATAGTCTATAAAGTTTAGGAATTAATTGTTCTTTAAATGTTTGATAGAATTCACAGGGAAAACCATCTGGCCCTGAAGATTTTTTCCTAGGCAGTTCATTGAAGGTTTGCTCAATTTATTTTTCTGAGATGGGTTTATTTAGGTATTTTATTTACTCTTCTGTTAACCTGGGCAATTTATATTTTTGTAAATATTCATCCATTTCTCTAAGGTTGTAAGATTCATGGGCATACAATTGGGCAAAATAATGCCTAATTATTGTTTTAATTTCCTCTTCTTTGGAGATGAATTAACCCTTTCATTTCTGATACTGGCAATTTGCTTTTATGCTTTCTTTTTTTAATCAAATCGACCAAAAGTTTATCAAATTTATTGTTTTTTTCATAAAACTAGCTCTCTTTTTTATTTATTAATTCAATACTTTTCTTTTTTTATTTTTTTTTATTTTTAGTTTACAACACACGGTTCTACATAATTTTGAGATCCAAATTTTCTCCCCTCCCTCCCCCTGCCTCACCAAGACCACATGGAATCTCATATAACTACCATGTATAACTTTGCATTGAATTAATTTATACACTAGTCAAGTTGTGGAGAAGAATTATGACCAATGGAGTGAATCATGAGAAAGAAGAGACAGAACCAAAAAAAAAAAACCCAGAAACAAAAACAAAAGAGAAGAAAAAAGGTGAGCATGAAGTGTGCCTCAATCTGCATTCAAACTTCACAGTTCTTTCTCTGGATGAAGATAGCATTCTCCATCGTGAGTCCCCTGGAGTTGTCCTTGCACCTTACGTTGCTGAGAAGAGCGAAGTATGTCAGGGTTGGTCCTCACAGAATCCATATATCTGTGGTTGTGTACAATGTTCTCCTGGCTCTGCTCTTCTCACTCAGCATTATATCGTGTAGGTTTTTCCAGATTTTTACGAAGTCCGTATCTTCCCCATTTCTTATGGCACAATAGTATTCCATTACCTTCATATACCACAGCTTGTTCAGCCATTCCCCAATTGATGGGCATCCCTTTGATTTCCATTTCTTGGCTACCACAAAAAGAGCCGCTATAAATATCCTTGTACATATGGGTCCTTTTCCTGCTTGTGTGATTTCTTTTTGATACAACCCTAGAAGTGGTACAATACTTTTCTTGATTTCTTTTTTTATTAATCTCTCCTTTGATTTTCAGTATTTCTAATTTGGTATTTAATTGGGGATTTTCAATTTGCTCTTTTTCTAGCTTTTTCAGTTGCATGCCCAATTCATTGATCTCCTTTTTCTCTATTTTATTCAAGTAAGCATTTAGAGATATAAAATTTCCCCTAAGAACTGCTTTTGCTGTATTCCATAGGTTTTAGTATGTTGTCTCTTTATTATCATTCTCTTGAATGAAGTTATTAATTGTTTCTATGATTTTTTCTTTGGCCAATTCATTCTTTAGGAATTGATTATTTAGTTTCCGATTAATTTTTGGTTTATTTTTCCATGGTCTTTTATTACAAATAATTTTTGTTGCATCATGATCTGAAAAGGATGCTTTGACTACTTCTGCCTTTCTGCATTGGATTGTGAAGTTTTTATGCCCTAGTACATGGTCAATTTTTGAGTATGTGCCATGTACCACCAAGGAAAAAAGTATATTCCCTTTTATCTCCATTCAACTTTATCCAGAGGTCCATCATATCTGCCTTTTCTAAACCTCCTTAACTTATTTCTTCTTCATTTTGAAGTAAAATTTAACAAATTCAGAGAGGGGGAAGTTGAGGTCCCCCACTAGTATTTTTTGCTGTCTACGTCTGCCTGTAACTGCCTTAACTTCTCCTCTAAGAATTTTCATTCTATACCACTTGGTGCATATATGTTAAATAATTGTCTTGCTTCATTACCTATGGTACCTTTTAGCAGTGTACAGTGTCCTCCCTTATCTCTTCTAATTAGATCCATATTTGCTTTTGCTTTCTCTGAGATTAGGATTGCTGCTTCTCCATTTTTATATTAGCTGAAGCACATGTATTCTACTCCAGCCTTTTACTTTTACACTCTGTGTATCCCCCTGTTTCAAATGTATTTTTTTGTAGACAACATAATGTAAGATTATGGTTTTTAATCCATTCTGCTGTCTGCTCCTGTTTTATGGGAGAGTTCATACCATTCACAGTTATGTTTCCTATCTGTGTCTTTTCCTCCATCCCATTTACCCCTGTTTATGCTTTTATTTCTCCCTTCTCCCTTCTTTACCTCAAGAGTTTTTCTTTTGACCACTGGCTTCCTCAGTTTACCCTCCCCCTTGATTCCATCCCTTATCTTTTTCCCTTGCTACTTCTTCCCTCCCTTCTGTCCACTCCCCTATCTTTTCTTTCCCCTTTCCCCTCCTACTGCCTGTAGGACAAGTTTGATTTGTATACTTATCAGAGTAGGTTACACCCTCCTTGAACTAAATCCAATGAGAGTAAAGCTCAAATACTGCTCTTCTCTCTTCCTTCTTTCCCTCCACTATAATATGTTTTTGTGCCTCTTCATGTGGTGCATTTTACCCTTTTCTACTACCTCCTTACCTCTTCTCCCAGAACCATCCCTTTATATCTCTTAATTATGTTTTTATCGTTATATCAGTTATTTTATACTGACACCCACTGTCCATGTACATCCACTTCAATTGTCATAACTCTACTATTCTCAAGATTGATATACTTATATATAACATCTATAAAACCATATAATCCTATATAAGGATGTAAATAATTTGCCTTATTAACAATGGTTTTTTCCCCATTTACATTTTTTGTGTCTCTCTTGAGTTTTGTATTTGAAGATCAAATTTTGCATTGAGCTCTGACCTTTTCATCAGGAAGGTCTGGAATTCCCTTATTTTATTGAATGTCCATCTCCTTGCCTGAAAAAAATATGCTCAATTTTGCTGGGTAGTTGATCCTTGTTTATAGTCCAAGCTACTTTACCTTTTGGAATATCATATTCCAATTTCTCCTGTCGTTTAATGAAGAAGCTGAAAAATCCTGCATGCTTCTGACTGTAGTTCTGCAATATTTGAATTGTTTCTTTCTGGATACTTGCAGATTTTTCTCCTTGACCTGATAATTCTGGAATTTGGCTACAATATTTCTTGGACTTTTCAATTTGAGATCTCTTTCAGGGGGTGATCAGTGGATTCTTTCGATGACTATTTTACCCTCTGATTCTAAGACCTTGTTGCAACAGTTCAGATAGCAGCTGCTTTGGGTAAGAAAGACCAACACAAGCCCAACAACAAAGACAACATAGCACAGGTTCCTTTGATCTGCTTTACTAAGGAAAGCAATGTTAAGGTGTTAACAATCTTATTTTAAGCCAACATATACATATAAACTCACTAAGTTCACGGGAAAAAGCCAGTACCCTGAACTTCATAGCAAATACAAACAAATTACAAACATGCATTATAAACAGACCAAATACAATTCATAGTTATCAAGAAACCAACATCTAAGTTCAAGAGCCAGGGAGCTCATAACAATGGCTGGCCCAGAGTCGTGCCCCACTCCTCCTGTGGCTCAGAGTCCCAGGCAAATATCTCTGTCTTCTCTTTTTATGCACTCTTTAGCCATTATCAAATGTCATCTGAGCAACCAGAATTCAAGCTCCTACTATTGGCTCTGGTCTTAGCAACTCCTCTTAGGAACCTGGGGACTTCACGCCCCCATAGGCTTGAGCACTTAGTAGATAGAGGTTTGGGCCTGGAGCTTTGCACCTAGTAAAGTTCAATCAAAGACACTGAATTTATCATTCTAAAACAATAAAAAGTCCCAACTTAACTTATATTACAGACCTTGGGAAGTTATCCTTGACTTCTTGAAACCTACTGTACAGGCTCTTTTTCTCATCATGGCTTTCCGATAGACCAATAATTCTTACATTGTCTCTCCTAGATCTGTTTTCCAGGTCAGTTGTTTTTCCTATCATATACTTCATGCTCTCTTCTATTTTTCCATTCTTCAGATTTTGTTTGACTGATACTTGATGTTTCATATAGTTGTTAGCTTCTACTTGCCCAATTCTAATTTTTAATGTATTATTTTCTTCCTTTAGCTTCTCTATCTCTTTTTCCTTTGGGTTGATTTTACTTTTCAATGAAGCATTTTCTCAGGGCAGCTAGGTGGCACAGTGAGTAGAGCATCGGCCCTGGAGTCAGGAGGACCTGAGTTTAAATCCTGACTCAGACACTTGACACATGTACTAGCTGCGTGACCTTGGGCAAGTCACTTAAACTCAATTGCCCTGCCAAAGAAACAAAAAAAAATTAAAAAGTGAGACATTTTCGCTTTTTATATTCGGGATCTCCTTAACCCTTTCACCAATTTTACTTTTTAAAGATTTGTTTTCAACAGTGATTTTTTTCCCATCTTTTTCCATTTTTTTCTTTTCCCTCCCTAATCTATTTTTTAAAGTCCTCTTTGAGTTCTTCCAGGAATTTTTTTTTTGGTCTGGAAAGCAGTTCTTCCTTTAGCTTCTCTATCTCCTTTTGAGGTTTCAGATATGAGTATAGTGTCCATGCTGTCCTCTTCTGAATAGGTATTTTGATCTTTCCTGTTTCCATAATAGGATTCAATGGTCTTTGGGTTTTTAGTGTGCTTTTTCATGGTGTTTTTTTCCTCTTGGCTTCTAAAGTGAATCTCTGCTTCTGGGACTTGGGGTGGGGGGGTGGTCTGTCCCAAGCTTCTTGTTTTAGAATCTGCAGGCCTGCTAACTGCCTTTGTGCGTTAGGGCCTCTGGTTTCATGAGGTGTGGCGGAGGGGTGGTATGACTGCTGGAACTCTCCTCTTCCCTGAGAATACTTTACAGCAATGATGATCTCACCTGTTGTCTGTGCTGTTTTATGCCACTTCCTCTGGCTGTGCAAAGGGATTTCTGGGGTCCTGGTGTGGACATTCGCCAGTTCCACCTGCCTGGGGCTCAGTAACTCTCGTTGTTCTGCTGAGGTGGGGCCTGCTGGGACACCTCTCTTCCTGCACTAGTCTTCTTCCACCACCACAAGAAGGGCTCTCTCCCCAACTTCTCTTGCTAAAAGGCTACTGAAGCCCCACTTCTGGTTCCTCTGTTTCTCCTGAGGGAGTAGTTTCTATGTTTATTCAAGGAATGGAGGAAGAGCCAATTTACCTGGTCATTATGGCTTCTGGAAGTTCAAGAAGGTGTTTCAAACCTTTAGGTCGTGGGATGGAGGCCTCCAGGGCAGCTGCTCCTGCAGCCATAGGCTCTGCACTGGTGTCTCCCGTAGCTCTGACAGACTCCCATCCTGCGCTGAGAGGCCTGGGGCTCAATCAACACTGTAGCCAGTAGTTCTGCCCTGGGCCTGCTCCTGTTCCCTAGCCTTATATTTTCAATCCTTTTTCTCTTTAATTCCAAATTGTTATGAATACACTTACACTGCATAGGAAGAAACAATACTCATTGGAAAACCAAGAAGGTTTTAATTATATTCTACATTTATTTGTTCTGAATAAATGGGTACATCCCCTGAGTGAAGTACAGGAGAGTACAAGGACCCAGACAAACGCTAGTCCTTTTGGTGACTCCCAATTCAAATCTCCCACCTGAATCTTCATTGACTAGATGCAACCCCCTTACTGCCTATATCATGCCCTCCTCAAACAGCTTCTTAAGCCTGTGTACAAGCCTCTAACCTTTCACCACACTAGAAGCCTTGTCTCTGCTAAATAACAGCTCTGATTAGAACCAGTCACCTGACTTACACTCTGCTATTACTATCCTGTGGAAACAAAACTCCTCCCACAATTTCTCACATCATGGAGACAGCTGCCATATTAATCTTTTAAAAGTGAATATCTGGCTGTTACTTCCTTGCTCAAGTATCTTTAATTGATTCTAGGAAAAACACCAAATGCTTAGCTTAGTACACTAGAAGGAACAGATCATCAAGTGCAAAAATTTTAAATGATTTTAATGTAATTTACTATAATTTCTCCTACAGTTATAATGCAGTTTAAACAGGAAAAATAGCAGATATTATAATTTTGCTTTGAAATATTTTTTCCACCACATTACTTCTATTTTCTTTGCCTTATAAATTAAAAACAAATGAGCTAGGTACCACATTGGCTAGAGCACCAGGTGTGGAGTCAAGAGCACCTTTGTTCATATGCACAAAGAACTTTTAAATGTGCATACCCAAGGGGCAGAGCCAAGATGGCGGCTGGAAAGCAGGGACCAGCCTGAGCTCCCTGCCGAGCCCCTCCAAAAACCTATAAAAAATGGCTCTGAACCAATTCTAGAACGGCAGAACCCACAGAACAGCAGAGGGAAGCAGGGCTCCAGACCAGGACAGCCTGGATGGTCTCTGGATGAGGTCTATCCCGCACGGAGCTGGGAGCTGGGAACGGAGTGCAGCAGAGCCCCGCCTGAGCGACTTGGACCATCCAGACCAGAAGCCGGGCAGAGGGGGCCCTAGCACCCTGATTCAGTGAGCCACCGCAGTTACGAGACTTCTCAACCCACAAACACCAAAGACTGCAGAGAAGGTTAGTGGGAAAAGCTGCGGGAGTGGAAAGAGTTCGCGGTTCAGCTTCCAGCCCTGGGGGCAGCGGAGGTGGGGCAGCTACTGCTGCTGCTGCTTCCGGCTCCAGGCCCACCTTGTGGGAGGAATTAAGTGGCGGATCAGAGCAGGGGTGCACAGCCTGCCGAAGATCTGAGCCCAGTTCGGGTTGGGGGTCCTTGGGGAAGGAGCAGTGCTGGTGCGGCAGAGCTGGCACCTCCCCCCCAAACGTGGAACATAGAACTCTGTAGTCTACAAGCAGTCATACCCCACTGAAAAACTCAAAGGTCAATTTAGTTGGCTGGGATTATGGCCAGGCAGCAAAAACGCACCGAGATTCAGTCTCAGACTCTGCATTCTTTCTTTGCTGACAAAGAAGACCAAAACATACAGACAGAAGAAATTAATAAAGTCAAAGAGCCTACAACAGAAACCTCCAAGAAAAACATGAACTGGTCCCAGGCCATGGAAGAGCTCAAAAAGGATTTGGAAAAGCAGGTTACGAAAGTAGAGGAAAAATTGGAAAGAGAAATGAGAAGGATGCGAGAAAACCATGAAAAACAAGTCAATGACTTGCTAAAGGAGACCCAAAAAAATACTGAAAAATACACTGAAGAAAACAACACCTTAAAAAACAGATTAACTCAAATGGCAAAAGAGCTCCAAAAAGCCAATGAGGAGAAGAATGCCTTGAAAGGCAGAATTAGCCAAATGGAAAAGGAGGTCCAAAAGACCACTGAAGAAAATACTACTTTAAAAATTAGATTGGAGCAAGTGGAAGCTAGTGACTTTATGAGAAACCAGGATATTATAAAACAGAACCAAAGGAATGAAAAAATGGAAGACAATGTGAAATATCTCCTTGGTAAAACCACTGACCTGGAAAATAGATCCAGGAGAGATAATTTAAAAATAATTGGACTACCTGAAAGCCATGATCAAAAAAAGAGCCTAGATATCATCTTTCAAGAAATTATGAAGGAGAACTGCCCTGATATTCTAGAGCCACGGGGCAAAATAGAAATTGAAAGAATCCATCGATCGCCTACTCAAATAGATCCAAAAAAGAAATCTCCTAGGAATATTGTCGCCAAATTCCAGAGCTCCCAGATGAAGGATAAAATACTGCAAGCAGCCAGAAAGAAACAATTTGAGTATTGTGGAAACCCAATCAGAATAACCCAGGATCTGTCAGCTTCTACATTAAGAGATCGAAGGGCTTGGAATGTGATATTCCGGAGGTCAATGGAGCTAGGATTAAAACCTCGAATCACCTACCCAGCAAAACTGAGTATCATGCTCCAAGGCAAAATATGGAATTTCAATAAAATAGAGGACTTTCAAGCTTTCTCAGTGAAAATACCAGAACTGAATAGAAAATTTGACTTTCAAACATAAGAATCAAGAGAAGCATGAAAAGGTAATCAAGAAACAGAAATTGCAAGGGACTTACTAAAGTTGAACTGTTTTGTTTACATTCCTACATGGAAAGAGGACATGGATGATTCATGAGACCTCAGTATTAGGGTAGCTGAAGGGAATATGCATATATATATATGCATATATATATATATATGTTTATGTATATATATATATATATAAGTGAATGTGTATGTATGTATATATCTATGTGTATATATATGTGTGACACAAGGTGAGTTGAAGATGAAGGGAAGATATCTAAAAGAAATAAAATGAAATTAAGGGATGAGAGAGCATCATACTGAGAGAGGGAGATAGGGAGAGATAGAATGGGGTGGATTATCTCACATACAGGTGGCAAGAGGAAGCAGTTCTGTGGGAGGAGGGGAGAGGGCAGGTGAGGGGGGAAAGAGTGAACCTTGCGCTCTTCAGATTTGGCCTGAGGAGGGAATACCATACATACTCAGTTGTGTATCTTACCCCACAGGAAAGAAGAGGGAGGAAGAAAAAAAAATAAAAGGGGGGGGATGATGGAGGGGAGGGCAGATGGGGGTGGAGGTAATCAAAACAAACACTTTGGAAAGGGGACAGGGTCAAGGGAGAAAATTCAATAAAGCGGGATGGGTTGGGAAGGAGCAAAATGTAGTTAGTCTTTCACAACATGAGTATTATGGAAGGGTTATACATAATGATACACATGTGGCCTAGGTTGAATTGCTCGACTTCTTAGGGACGGTGGGTGGGAAGGGAAGAGGGGAGAGAATTTGGAACTCAAAGTTTTAAAATCAGATATTCAAAAACAAACAAAAAAAAGTTTTTGCATGCAATTAAAAAATAAGATACACAGGCAATGGGGCGTAGAAATTTATCTTGCCCTACAAGAAAGGAAGGGAAAAGGAGATGAGAGGGGAGGGGGGTGATAGAGGGGAGGGCTGACTGGGGAACAGGGCAACCAGAATATATGCCATCTTGGAGTGGGGGGGAGGGTAGAAATGGGGAGAAAATTTGTAATTCAAACTATTGTGAAAATCAATGCTGAAAACTAAATATGTCAAATAAATAAATTTTTAAAAAAAATGTGCATACCCTTTGACCCAGCAATACCATTTCTAGGGCTATATGCCAAAGAGATCACACAAGTGAGAAAGGGACCCATATGTACAAAAACATTTATAGCGGCTCTTTTTGTGAGAGCAAAGAATTGGGAATCAAGGGGATGCCCATCAATTGGGAAATGGCTGAACAAGTTACAGTATATGATTATAATGGAATGCTGTTGTGCTAAAAGAAATGAAGAGCAGATGGACTTCACAATGACATGGAGAGACTTATATGATCTGATGCTGAGCAAAGAGAGCTGAACTAGCAAAACATTGTACATAATTAAAGACATATTGTATGTGTGATGATTAACATTGATAGACTTGGCTCTCCTCACCAATGGAAGGTCCTAAGACAACTCCACAAGACTCATGATGGAAAAAGCTGTCCACATTCAGAGAAAGAATTATGGCGTCTGAATGCAGATTGGGGCAACGTATTTGCTCTCCCTTTTTTGTTTTTGTTTTTTTGTTTCTTCTTCCTCATGGTTCATTCCATTGGTTATAATTATTCTTTACCACTTGACTATTGTGAAATATATATATATATATATATATATATATATATATATATATACACATATATGTGTGTGTGTGTGTGTGTGTGTGTGTGTGTATGTAGGAACTCAAAATCTTGTGGAACTGAATGTTGTAAACTAAAAATAAATAAATTTCAATTTAAAAAGACGTGAGTTTAAATACGGCCTACCTTACTAGCTCTGTGACCCTGGGCAAGTCACTTAATTGTTTGCCTCAGTTTCCTTATCTGTATAATAAGCTGGAAAAGAAGATGGGAAACTACTTCAGTGTCTTTGCCAAGAAAACCTCAAATGGGATCATAAAACTACTGGACAATAACAACTACAACAAATGGATAAAATAAATGAATTACGTTAAGTGATGAGGATTTATCCTTTAAAGTAATCTTAAATTCTAGTCCTTCAGGTATTAAAATCTTTCCCAATGAGACTCCAGCCTCCCTTTTCATAGGGAACTAAAGGAAGATATGGAAAGGACCTTATAGACCATAGAATTTGACTTCCCTATTTTAGAGATAAGGAAACTGAGACACAGAGAGGTCCACTGACTTGCCCAGGATGATACAGCAAATAAATACTTAAGGCAAGATTTGAACTCAGTTCTTTCTGCTTTCAGGTTCAGTGTTCTATCCATTGATCACCTAGCAAACTTTGTCTTTCCAGAATTAATTTCTTATTCCTTAAACTAAATTTCTACTGTTTCTTAAACTTGGCATTCTATCCCCAAGCTCTTTGCCTTTGCCCTCATTGTATCCCCTGCTTGGAATATACTACTGCTTCAGCTCCAACTCTTAGCATCATTATTTCCAGCTTCTCCTTCTGGGGCATTTTTTCTCACCTCCCTAATGATCTCACATTTAGTGATCTATGGACCTATTTTCTTCTCCATCTCTGTTAGCATCCCCAGTGTCTCACAAGTAGCTCATACTTAATATATACTCACCAAATTGAATGGGTTCATTGGAGAGCCGTCTTCTTTCAGGTCTGCTGACGAGAAACAACCAAGATAGGGCAAACTTTCTGAAGCGCCAAAAGCCCTGGGCACAGAGGGAGAAAAGAATGCTTCATTTTGAATCTGCCTCCAGTCCTTATTCTTTGTGTAATTATGGGCAACACCTCACCTGTTTTAGACTCATTTTGCCTATGTAGAAAATGGGTACAAGAAACCTACAAGGCTCCACCTCACAGGGCTGTGGTGGGCATAGTGCCCTGTAAACCAGAAAGAATGACAGAACTGAGATCCATCATCATTTCAGCTCCATCTTTCCTTCCAAAAACCTTTAAGCCAAGATACCCTACTCATTTACCTTTCCTTAAAAGGTTTTCTAGGTCTGTGGTTCTGACTCTTAAGGAGAATACGCTTTTGACCTTTCCCTTTGCTAAAGGGCCATTTCTTAGACATTGACCAGACAAGTTTAATGGTGAGAGTAAGTCTAATTTAATGATGTGATACATTTCTGTCTGTCTCCTAGGGGCAACATCCTTTTATTAATCCAGCTCAGGGAGTTTTAATTGCAGCTGCCAAACCCAATACAGCATTATTTCTCAGGACAATGTCAGTGATTAAATATATGAGAACAGTAAGTTCTTGGTGGATATGGAGTCTCACCAAGTAGGGAAAATGAATTGTAGATTTACAGTTGTCATAGTTAGGATAACAGACTCTCAGATTTGGGAGGATTCTCACAATCTCTCCAGACCAATACCTGAAGATCATGACACATGGATGATTTCTATGACATTTCTGCTACACAAGCATTCAAGTCTGGCTTGGGTATAAAATACACGATTTCCTGAAATAATCAGACTATGAAGTTATCCACTTTTTCAGAATTTCAAAATTGCTTTATAGTGAAAAAAACTCATTGCCATCACAATTTCAAGACCCAAACCCTAGGCACAAATCACTAGACCTCCCAACATAGTGACAGACGCTGCACTCTTGTCTGTCTACATTGGTTTCTATTTGTAACATTATTCAAAATATAGTTTGACACCTCAAACTCATGTATAACTTTCATTTTAAATTCATTTTCATTTTCCTTTCAATTTTGAATTATATTTATCTCCAACCTTAATCCCTGACATCCACTACAAGAGCAAGGATGGTAAAAAAAATATTACAAATGTGTACAGTTAAGTAAAACAAATTCCCACATTGGTCATGTATGAAAAAAATAAGAAAATACAATTCAACCTGTTTGAGTCTATCAGCTCTCAATCTATGTGTGAATAGCATATTTAACTATTAAACTTTGGAACTGATTTTGGTAATTGTGTTGACTAGAGTTCCTAAGTCTTTCAAAGTTGTTTAACCTTACAATATTGTTATTCTTCATCACTCTCCATCACTATACCAGGGGCAAATTTTAGCCATCAGCTTCTCAAACCCCAAAGGTAGTGTTTGCACCTGCTACCTTCAAGAGCTGAGAATTTAATTGGCAATTATGGGTATCCTTGCATCCACCCAACTGTGAGGGCATAGTTTTTCCCCTTTCCCAATATTCTGAGTATCTATCAACAGTCATTTTAAATTATTCTAGCTTCTGCCTTCTCCCCAAAACATTTCAAATCAGACACTAGAAAATCAAGATCTTCCATTATGTTTGTTTTATTTTGTTTTTTTTTTAATTTAAGGCAATTAGACCATCTATATCAGGAATTGCTTCCAAGGGACGTATGTCAATGTACTAGAATGTTGAATGAAACAGACTGAGAATAGCTTAGCAAATTGTATTGCCCCCATCAATAAATAAGTATAAGTCTTACCCAATGATTCCACAGATTATGGATAGGTAGGGACATTCAAAGGTGATTCTCAAACTCAGTATAGACAAAACTGGAAAGATTTCCCAAGAACTTTCCATCTTAATGGTAAGTTGAGTATATTGGGAATGTGTAGATGAAACATTATGAAAGGGATGTGTGGAGGGAAACTTGAAATTAATATTATAATCTGTCATACAAAGAGCCTATCACTTCCTCCACATTGCTGCCACCTCTGGAGCTAGAGGGGTTGTCTTAATTTCTCTACCACCTATATCAATGTCTGACACATTTAAAGGGCATCTAGACCTGTGATTCTTTAATGTAGGGACTCTTCATGTGATATGCCCCTCTACAATTACCCTTAGCAAATGTGTTTAAATTATAATCTGAACTGCCTTACTCAGTGAGGAGGTATGACTTACTCAATGCTATGTAGCTAGTTTATTTCAAAGATATAACTTGATTCTAGATACTCCTAATTCACTGTCTCAATCTGTTCCTTCATCTATTAAATCATACTATCTCTTGATTTATGCATTGTGAACATTTAATCTATGCCTAGTGAATTGGACTCCATTGGATTGGAAAGCAGTTTCCTACAGGAGAATGTAGCAGTGTTTAGGCTTTAGTACCCCAGAAACCAAAGATGGCTCTTGGTAGCTAATATATCTACACCTCACAACTTATCTCTGGGACCTTGGGAAGATTGGTCTGGTATTGTTTAAAGGTTCAACTTCCAGAATTCAGCTGACGTCTCCCATAGCCAGACTCTATTGAATCATCTCTAAGAGCAGGACTCAGTCAATTAATGGAGGCATTAGCCAAACCAGAGAGACAAAAATACAGTCCTCAACAATGGTATCATTCTTTACCTTTGAGTTCCCCAGGCTTTCCTATTGTTATATCCCATCTACCACTGCTGTAAAATGCTGACTGTAAGGAGTATCCCAACTTTAAGTGAATGTAGAAATTCAGGTAGATGTGACTATCCTACATTATTAGTGATTTTAAGGAGAAAAACTAAAGTTTATATGATGGTACACAATGAAACAACTCAATCTCATTCTTGGCATGTAAACTACTGCTTTTTGCCAAAAGTTATTGCAAAGCAGGGCCTCTTATGAGCCAGCATAATTTCAGGCACATGTGACTCCTCTCTTCCCTGTTGTCAGAATTTCATCTCCTACAACAATGTCCTCCTGGGAAGTGCACCAGATTTTAAGATATTTTAAGGCTGCTCTTGGGAAATCGATCAAGTCTGTAGAATAATGAGATCTAGAATAGGAAGTATTGAGCTCCCTTTGTTTATGTCTTGTTTCTCCTCCTGCCCAATGTTTCTCTGTCTCTTTTCCCACCTCAGTTGGGTGTTGGTGACACATTGTATGATGATCAGGAAGACAAGGAATAGCCATAATTTGCCCATGCCCAGCTTTTTGCTACTTGCACTGATTGAAGGAGAAGGCTAAGCTTGGAACAGTAAATGAAACCCTCACATTAGATGTGACTTTCCTTCCTTTCCTCCAACCTATTCTAAGTCCTAGAAACAAGCAGCAAATTGACTAATTCAAGTGTCATCTGCTTGCTCTCCTCCCACCTGCTGTAATGATGGAGATGCTAATAAGCTGTGAAATGCTCTTGGGAAGCCTGGAGAAAAGAATATGCAGAATAGCACATTAATTTGGTTAGTTTTCAATTTGTTGGATGTCCCTTGGGTGGATCAGGGTGTACTGCAATACTCAGTTGGAATCTATGTTTAATTCCATTCCATAAACTTATGCCAAAAGCCTGGGATATACATAATGCCCCTCCCCCCACTCCAGAAGGACATAAGCAACTTAAGGTCACAGTTTGTTCTTTTTTATTTTGTTTCTTTCTCTATTATCAGCACCTAGGACAGTACTTGACATAGGCATTAATTCATAGTTTGTTGGTTGTTTTGAGGTGACTGGTCCATGGGCTCATAGTTACCAAGGGAAAAGGCCAGGTCCAAATTTCAAAGTCCTGATTTTCGGTTGGTGGTATTTCTTTTATACTGCTACTTTTCCCCTTGGAAGATATAAAACATTATTCAAAAAACTAGAAGCAGATTATATTTCTTTTCAAAACAATGGATGGCATTGGTTCCATAATCTTGAAAAAAAATTTATTGTCATCTTTGTCAAAAACGCTCATGTCCCACCAGAGATATATATCACCTATGCTGATCTATGAATTGATATGTATTTGCACTGATTTACACATTGGCACAAATGAAAGTTTGAGAGGGAAGACTTCAAGACATGAAATGGAATCTCACATCTTGGTTGAAACCTTGTGCGCATTATTTATAAGTTAGAGAGAAAAGAATGGAACTAGTACTTGATTCTGAAACTCATTTCTTTTTTTTTTAAATTAAATTAAATTTATTTATTTAACATATTTAGTTTTCAGCATTGGTTTTCACAAGAGTTTGAATTACAAATTTTCTCCCCATTTCTACCCCCCCCCCACTCCAAGATGACGTATATTCTGGTTGCCCTGTTCACCAGTCAGCCCTCCTTTCTGTCACCCCACTCGCCTCCCATTCCATTTTCCCTTCCCCTCTTGTAGGGCAAGCTGAATTTCTACTCCCCATTGCCTGTGTATCGTATTTTCTAGTTGAATGCAAAAAACTTTTTTTTGTTTTTGAACGTCTGTTTTTAAAAACTTTGAGTTCCAAATTCTTCCCCCTCCTCCCTTCCCACCCACCCTCCCCAAGAAGTCAAGTAATTCAACATAGGCCACACCTGTATCATTATGTATAACCCTTCCACAATACTCATGTTGTGAAAGACTAACTATATTTTGCTCCTTCCCAACCCATCCCCCTTTATTGAATTTTCTCCCTTGACCCTGTCCCCTTTCCAAAGTGTTTGTTTTGATTACCTCCACCCCCATCTGCCCTCCCCTCCATCATCCCCCCCCTTTTATTTTTTTTATCTTCCTCCCTCTCCTTTCCTGTGGGGTAAGATACCCAACTGAGTATGTATGGTAGTCCCTCCTCAGGCCAAATCTGATGAGAGCAAGGTTCACTCATTCCCCCCTCACCTGCCCTCTCCCCTCCTCCCACAGAACTGCTTCCTCTTGCCACCTTTATGTGAGATAATCCACCCCATTCTGTCTCTCCCTATCTCCCTCTCTCAATATGTTCCTCTCTCATCCCTTAATTTGATTTTATTTCTTTTAGATATCTCTGAAACTCATTTCAATGTGCATTGCTTTCAAACTTAAAGTAAAAGTAAAAGTAGACAGAATAATTGATGCAAACAAATGACCTTGCATTGGGATGATAAAATAACATGTCACTTAATATTCTGAATAAATCCAAGAGATCAATAGATTTTCTGACACCTTGGTGAATGAACACGTTTAATGTACTATGTCATTTTGCTAAGTCTGATGCCACATTCAAAGACAATGTAATGGATTTATGGGTTCAGACAAGATGACAAAATTGCCTGATGATTTAGTCTATTAGAAAGACTCGTGTTGGTGTCCAAAGCTTTGTTCCTAAATTCTAGCTCTATTTGTCTCTGCTTTGTGTGTATTCATTTTATCATCTGCTTGGATTATTTTTAAGTTTTCTTCCAGATTTGACCCAGTTATCCCAAAAAGAAAATAATCTTTCAATCTCTGTCATGGCAAGCAGAAATTAAACCATTCTTTCCTCCTTTCAGAGATGTGAGAGGCTATGGGTAAAGAATACTCTACTTCCCCAAAAGGTCACTATTTTTGTTTAACTTTGCTGTTTTCCTTTTGTACAAGTGCCAATGGGAAGGGAAATTGGAAGGAACAGTAACGTTACAACAAAAAGGCACGAGAGAAGCTTACTTTAAAAAGTAAATTTGGAAGTACCAAGTATAAAAGACTGACACCTGCGGCATGCATATTCCACTTCATGAAACAAAGTATTGTTTTATTACAGAATTCTGTCAACACATCTTCCTTAAAAAAAAGTTCATTCATGTAACATTTTCTCCTGAAACTGCAGAGAGTGGCAAAGCCAATATGTTATAATTACCTGGACACTTTCCTCTTCCATAGGCAAAAAATGTATAGCATTTATTTTAAATCTGACTCAAAACCCATCTGCAGATGCTAGGCAAAGAGCCTTAAATTAGCACCTCCATAGGGCAGATTGAATACCTTGAACCTGGCACTCCTTGTTTCTACACTCTGTTGTTTACATAGAGATATTCCAAGAGAGCACTGGTATTGTGGTTATGAACTAAGATGGAAGAGAGGCCACCTAGAAGTTGTATTTCACATGAGCTTTCTCTACTCCCCCAGTACACAAGTACCCCTACCCCCAAAAAAGTATTTCTCTCAGTCAGTCCAGGATGCTGTAAGCTTCTGGCTGAATTTTCTACCTGTCCCTCTCTCACACCAAAACCACTTATCTCATTGGTTGCTCTGGTGTCTCCTTGATAACGTGCCTTTTCCTATACCCCAGACCAAAAAGCCAGCTTGGATGTCTTGCAAGAGCTTCTTTGGACTGGTTGTTACTGTGATTTAACCATTTCTCACTCCCTCACATAATAATACCTCTGGCCTATGTTACTAAATCAATCACTGAGTTTCTGATCCCTAAAGCCATTTAGGAGATGCCCAGCTGAGAGCAATTCAAGAAGGATGCAGATAAAAGGTCCATACTCTCAAAGTCTGTTACATTTCCTCATCTATTCTTTTGACCCTGAAGAGCAACACAGTATATTCTGTTCTCTATTGAGTCTTCAACCTTCTAGTAGCTTACCCACCTTAATTTAAATGGGAATATCCTCATACTGCTAACTAGGAGATGACATCATTCCTAGTTCTAATATCAATTCCACAATATCCCCTTGCTAAGCTTGAGATCTTCTATGATAATGTGTTTTATTTGCACACTCATTTTAGATGTTATATTGAAATGTATTCAGTGAAATGATAACATGCAGACAATAAATGCAAACAATATTTTCCTCAATAATTCAGAAAGCCATCTTACCCGCAAATCTAGTATGACCTTGGAGGACAGAGCATGAATGGTCGGTGAAGAGATAGGACCAGCATCTTGTTATGAGACTATGATATAGTCAGCAAGTTCTAGGGATTGGTTTGAGGCACACCAAGGGTCACAGAGCAAGAATCATAGGTGGTCCTTGAATTCAGGTTTTCCTATCATCAAGCCAATAACACCATCCATTTTACCAGCGTCACTCGATAATTGAACAGGTTTCAATCAGTCATGAATATCAGAATATGAGAGTAGTTAGAAGAAATTAATTTATTTTAATAGAAAAAAAAATCACTGGATCTCTACAGAAGGTAAAGAGATCGTATCGGGGAAAAGCAGTGATACCTAGGCCACAATTGGCTAAGTCGTTCATCTGACCTAGGATTTTTACTGGACTACATCATGTAAATATAATAAAATAAAGTTTAATAAAATCAAAATCATATATTTGGCTTAAAAGGAAAAAAAAGACTGCTTCACCAGTATAAAATGGGGAAGGCATGAGTTTGTCAAGGGAAGGGTATCTGGGAAAGATCTGGTTCCCTCAGTAGAGAGCCTGTTTGATTTAAGTCAGGGTATTATAGCAGCAGAAAGAGAGGAAGGAAACTTGGGTACCTTAATAGGACCATGGCATCCATATTCCTAATGTCCTTTACCCTAATCAGGCCATATTTAGAGCTTTGTGTAAAGTTTCAGACACCTCAGTTTAGGAAGAACATTGGTGAATTGGAGACACTCCAGTGGAAGACAACCATGGAGGGTTAAAAACTGGGGGAAAACATTATATGATGATACTAGGGATATTTACCTTGGAGAAGAGAAGACTCAAGGGAGAAGCCTGGATGATTGCCGTCAAGTGTTTCAAGAACTGTCCATGAAAAAGGGATCTGATTTGTTCTGCTTGATGTCAGTGGACAAAATAAGAAATAATGGCTTGAGGTTGAAAATAGAAATATTAATATGAAGTAAGGAAATGTCCCCTAACATTCAGAGATGTCCCAAAGTGGCATTGATCAGGGTGCAGCAGGTAACCCTTCACTAGGGGTCTTCAAACACAGGTTTTGTGGTCTGTGGGGGTAGGTTACAGGAGATTTCTCATTCAAATAAGGGTTGTACTAGATAACCAATGAATTCCCTTTACAACCATAGCCTTTGATACTCTGAACTGAGATTCTGTGACTCAGTTATCTTGCGACTGTATAGTTCATATCCTAGCATTGTAGGCTGAGAAGAGGACCCTTGAAAGTAAAATCACTCATTTCTCAGGTAAAGGAACGGTGATCCAGAAATATAAAGAGGCTTGTCCAAGAGAGACGTGTTCCAAAATCCAATTGTGGGAGGCCCTCCTAGAAGGTGAAGGACTCTCTCTTCCTTTGGATTACCTTTGGCAAAATTCCAAGTGAATAATTTCCTCTGGGTGGGTCTGGTTAGACTGTCGCCTCTGATCCAGCAATGCAGTTACATCAGAATCCTCCCAGGATCAAATCACTAGTTGCCAGTTCAGTTTGAAGATGGTGATGATGATTGCTATGAAAGGTAGAATTTCTGTAGTGTTGTAAGGTTTGCTAAGCACTTCCCAAAATTTCTCATTTGATCATCACAACAACTCTGAGACATAGGTGCTGTTGTTTTCCCCATTCTACAATTGAGGAAACTGAGACAAATAGTGGTTAAATGACTTGCCTAGGGTCATGCCTCCAAGGAGTACCTAAGGATAGATTTAAACTCAGGTCTTCCCAAATTCAGGACCAGTGCTCTACCCACTGTGCTACCTGATCATGATGATGATGACAAGGGTGATAATAATAACCTCCCCCTTTATTTTTGTGTTACACTCAAGTTTATAATACCTGTGAAGCAATTACAAGTATCCTATGAAGTACACACTGCAACTACAACTCATGAGGAAAATGAGGTACAGAGAGCCACTTGCAAGACCACAAGCTGATGTCACAGGTTTCCTGATTCCAAATGCAGTGATTTTCCCACTAGCCAGTAGATCATTCAGACATGACTTCGTGACTATTAAGTGAATGAGATCCATTGCTTGATGTGACATCCCCCTAAGACCTTTTAGATTTCACATCTTCCTAAGTGCTTGGTGCATTAGTTTCTTTCAACCTCAGAATCACAATCTCAAAACTGGACTGAACCTCACAGAACATTTTGTTCAATCCCTAGCTGAAAGGGAATCCCCTAGGCAACTATCCTCCCACTCAGTTTCCTCTTAATTTGATATCCTAGTTCATTATTATTTAATGTTACATTCTCCTCTTTAATTCTCAGGAGGAATTTTTAGCCTCATCTGCTACTAAATTGACTCAGCAGGAACCTTAGCTTATGAGGGTTTTTCTAAATACATGATATTTTCATAAATACTCTGCATACAAGCCTCAATAATTATTTTAACAATAGTAACCACAAGGGTTATTTAAAAATAGATATTGATTTTTATGTTTGTTTAGAAGTTAATTAATAGCTGTGTGGCCAGGACAACTTCTCTACCTTCTTCCTTCCTCTGTGGAGAATACAATATCACCCCAGAAAAGACAGAGAGGGGGGGAAAAGTTCATAGATTTAGAGCTGAAGACCAAAATAAAGTTAGGCTAAATGATTTGCCCAGTTAGATTTGCCTCAGGAAGAATTTGCACTCACTCCTTCATGACAAAGGAAAAACAAAAGGAAATGACAACTTGTATTGACTAACTTCATGTTTCATTTTCAGGACAATCAATTGATAACCATTATACATTTATTAAAAGTGTCCATGTGTCAGGCACTGTACTAAGTGCTGGGATATAGAAAGATGTTTACATTCCCTAACTCCAAGGCCATGCCACATTCTGGAACTGACCTCCTCGCCAAAAAACAACCTCAAGTTTGCTGCACATACTCTCAGTTCTATTCACCACTTAGGAGTTAAGAGAGGAGAGTTATCTAGAAATTAATAGCAGAAGTCACAGAGAGGCTCCAAGACTGGGAGATGACAGATTCATTCTGTCAATTCTCAACATTTTGTGATTTTCTGAGCCCTACATTAGTGAGCTATCATCCGAGGAAGACAGGTCATACTAGAGAATCCTGACAAAAGGTGGAGAAGGGAATTACAAACCACTCCAGTATCTTTGCCAAGAAAAAACCCTTGAACCAGAAAGTCCTGGAGTGCTCCAGTGCTTAATGTCACAAAGAGTCTGACATGACTGAATGACTGAAAAACAAAATAGTAAATGTGAAATCTCTGCCTCCCCTATGTAGAACCTTCCTTGGCTGAATAATGCCATATGAGATCACGGCTGGTTCATACCAACAAATACCATTCAGCATACAATAGATTAAATATACTGAACATTCAGAAATATATTTCCTTTTCTTTTTCATTTCCTAGAAAACGTGGCATAATCAGTCATCCCTTATTTGATACCAGACCAATAGCTCACTATAACTCAGAAACCCCACTCCTAGGAGATGGATTAAATAGTAGTGACACTCCAATCAAGTGATCCTGTGACTCTCCTGTGTTTATATTTGTATAGTGGAAAATGCTCTGTGTTTGGAATCAGAGGAGCCAAGTGACCTCAGGCTAATTGCTTCCGCTTAAGACTCATTTCTTTGCCAGGAAAATGGCAGGGGGTTGGGGGAAAAGGAGGTGGACTAGATGCCCCAGGGGAAGCCTTCTGTCTTTACATCTATGATGGTTAGCTTTGAAAAATGAGGGTGTTTGGATTAGATGACCTCTGAGACCTCTTCCTACATCATGGTCCATATGATCTATAATCAAGAGTTCATTCAATGTTCTTTTTTAAACTTTCATTTATTTGATTTTAATGATATTTCCCCCATTCACAAGTCAAGACAATTTTTAGGATTAATTTTTACAAGATTTTGAGTTCTAAATTTGTCTTGCTCCCTCCCCTCCTGTCATCCTAAAATATTAGACAATTTGATATAGGTTATACATGTGCTGCCATGCAAACCATACTTCCATATTAGTCACAGTTGTGAAAGAAGAATCAGATCAAAACAAAAAAAAAACACAAAAAAGAATTTAAGTGAAAACAGGTGCTTCAATAATCATTTAGAGCCCATCAGTTCTTTATCTGCATGTATATATCATGTTCCTTCATGAGTCCTTTGTACTTGTCATAGAACATTGTGTTGATGAGAAGACCCAAGTCATTCATAGTTGATCACCACATAATTTTGCTGTTACTGTGTACAATGTTTATTCTGGTTCTGCTTGCTTAATTTTGTACTAGTTCATACAATTTTTCCAGATTTTTCTTAAATCTGCCTCCTTATCATTTCATATCAAACAATAGTTTTCAATTACATCCATATACCATAGCTTGTTCAGCCATTCCCCAATTGATTGGCATCTTCTAAATTTCCAATAGTTTGTCATCACCAAAAAGACTGCTATGGATATTTTTGCACATTTCTTCTTTTCCCTTTTTATGATCTCTTCAGGAAAGAGATTTAGCAATGGTATTGCTGGATCAAAGGGTATACAGTTTGGTTGTCCCTTGGGCATAGTTCCAAATGTTCTCCAGAATGGTTGGATCAGTTCAGAACTCTACCAACAGTGCAGTGTCCTCATTTATCACATTTTTCTCCAGCATTTATCATTTTCCTTTTCTGTCTCATTAGCCAACCTGATAGGTATGAGGTGGTACCTTAATTTATATTTCTCTAATCAAAAATTATTTAGAGCATTTCTTCATATGTCTATAAATAGCTTTGATTTTTTTCAGCTGAAAACTACCTATTCATATACTTGGACAATTTATTAAGTTTGACTCAATTCCCTATATATTTGAAGAATGAGGCCTTTATCAGAGATGCTTGCTGCAAAGATTATCTCTCAGATTTATGCTTTCCTTCTATCCTTAGTTGCATTAGTTTTGTTTCTACAAAACCTTTTTTAGTTTAGCTTAGTTTAGTTTAGTTTTGTAATGCTCTCTATTACATTTGGTCATGAATTCTTCCCCTCTCTATAAATATGACAGCTAGACTTTTCCTTGCTCTTCTAATTTACTTATGATGTTACATTTATGTCTAAATCTAGCCAAAGGTCGACCATATCTAATTTTTCGAATATCTTATTTAACTCTTTAATCTCTTTCTTGGTTATTTTTGGTTGGATTTATTGAATTCTGACAAGGGGCACTTGAGGTTCTTCACTACTATAGTTAAATTGTCCTTTTCATCATGCAATTCACTTAACTTCTCCTTTAAGAATTTGGATGCTATATCACTTGGTGCATATATGTTCAGTGTTGATATTGCTTCATTGTCCATGGTGCCACTTAGCAAGATGTAATTTCCTTCCTTATCTCCTTTAATTAGGTCCACTTTTGCCTTATTTTTATCTGAGATCAGGATTGCCGCCTCTCACTTTTTTTACTTCATCTGAAGCATAATAGATTCTGCTCCAGCACATTACCTTTACTCTGTGTTTGTCTCTCTGCTTCAAGTATATCTCTTGTAAACAACATATTATAAAATTCTGACTTTTGATCCACTCTGCTATCTTCTTCCATTTTATGGGAGAGTTCATCCCATTCATATTATAGTTATGATGTTTATTTTCCTCCACCCTATTATTCTAGTCGGTTCTCTCCTTTCACTCTTTCCTTCCTCACCAGTGTTTTGCTTTGATCTACCACCTCCCCTAATCTGCATTCCCTTGTCAGTTCCCATCCCACCTTTATTTGATCACCTCCACTACTTCCCTGTCAGGTAAGATAGATTTCTATATCAACTGATTCTGTATATCTTTCCCTCTTTGAGCCAAGACAGATCAGAGTAAGATTCAAGTGATGTTTGTTGCTCACCCTCCCCTCTTCTCTTCTATTGCAATAGGTCTTTTGTGCCTTTTCATATGAAATAATTAGCCCATTTTCACTCTCCTTTCTTTCTGCACCCATTCTTTCTCATAATTTAATTTTTTAATGTCATCCCCTCAAATTCACTTTACACCCATATCATCTGTCTATGAATATTCCTTCTAGTTGTACTATTACTGAGAGATTTTTTAAGAATTAAAAATACATCTTCCAATATAGGGATGTAAATATTTTAGCTCTATTGAATCCTTTTTGTTTACTTTTACCATCTTACCTCTTTAGGCTTCTCTTGTGTCTTGATATTGAAGATTACATTTTTTTGTTTCAGTTCTGGTCTTCTCCTTTTGAGAGCTTGAAATCCTTCTACTTCATTGAATGACCATTTTTTTCTCCATGTATTGTGCTTAAATTTGCCAGGTAAATGATTCTTGCTTGTAGTCCTACTTCCTTTGCCTTTCAGAATATCATGCTCCATGAGCTTTAATATTGCAGCTTCCAAGTCCTGTGTAATCCTGGTTATGACTTCCTGATATTCAGATTGTTTCTTTCTGGCCATTTGCAATATTTTTTTCATTGACCTGATAGTTCTGAAATTTGGATATAATGTTTCTTGAAGGGTTTTAATTAATTAGGTTTTAGTTTTCAATATTCACTTTTATAAGATTTAAAGTTCCAAATTTTCACTGTCCCTCCCCACCACCATCCTCAAAATGGCATGCAATCTGATATAGGCTCTGTATGTGTAATCCCATTAAACATATTTCCACATTAGTCATGTTGTGAAAGAAGAATGAGAACAAAAGGGGAAAACCATGAGAGAAAAAAAAAGAGAGAGTGAGGAAATAGTATACTTCAATGTGAATTCAGATTCTACAGTTCTTTCTCTAGATGTGGATAACATTTTCCACCATGTGTCTTTTAGAATTTTGTTAGATCATTGTATTGTTGGGAAGAGCTAAGCCTATCAAAGTTGTTCATTACATAATGTTGCTGTTACTGTGTGCAAAGTTCTCCTGGTTCTGTTCATTTCACTCAGCATCAGTTAATGTAAGTCTTTCCAGGTTTTTTCTGGAATACACCTGCTCATCATTTCCTATAGAATAATAGTATCCCATTACATTCAAATACAATAACTTGGTCAGTCATTCCTCAATTGATAAGCATACCCTCAAATTCCAATTCTTTGCTACCACGAAAACAGCTGCTACAAATATTTTTGTACATGTGGGAACTTTTCCCTATTTTGTGATCTCTTTGGGATACAGATCAAGTAGGAGCATTGCTGGAACGAAGAGTATGCACAGTTTTATAGCTATTTGGGCCTAGTTCTAAATTGCTCACTGCTCTACCAACACTGCATTAGTGTTCCAATTTTCCCACATTTCCTACAATTTGATAGGTATGAAGTGGTACTTCAGAGTTGTTTTAATTTGCATTTCTCTAATCAATAGTGATTTAGAGCATTTTTTTTTCATATGACTATAGATAGATTTAATTTCTTTTTCTGAAAGCTGCATGTTCAAGTTCTTTGACCATTTATAAATTGGTGAATGATTTGTATTCTTATAAATTTGACTCAGTTCCCTATACATTTGAAAAATGAGGCCTTTATCATAGATATTGGCTGTAAAAATTGTTTCCTAGCTTTCTGCTTCCTTCATAATCTTGATTGATTCAGCTTTGTTTGTGCAAAAACTTTTAATTTAATGTAAACAAAATTATCCATTTTACATTCCATATTTTTCTCTATCTCATTTGGTTATAAATTCTTCCCTTCTCCATAGATCTCACAGGTAAACTATTCCTCAATCTCCTAATTTGCTCATGGTATCACCCTTTATATCTAAAATATGCCCATTTTGACCTTATATTGGTATATGATGTAAGATGTTGCTCTATGCCTAGTTTTCTTTGGAATTTTTATTTTGGGAAACTTTTTTTTTTTCCTGAGGTGATCAGTCAATTCATTTAATGCCTCTTTTGCCCTCTGGTTCCAGGATATTAGGGTAGTTGTCTTTGATAATGAAAGATACTGTCCAGGTTGTCCTTTTGATTTTGCCTTTCAGGTAGTCCAATGATTCTGACAGTCTCTCCCCTGGACGTATTTCCCAGGTCAGTTGTTTTTCCAATGAGATATTTTACAATTTCTTCCATTTTTTTCATTCTTTTTAATTTGATTTATTCTTGATGTCTTATAGAGCCATTAGCTCCCACTTGTTCAATTCTAACTTTTAAGGTGTTTTCCTCAGTCAGCTTTTGTACTTTCTTTTCCATTTGGTCAATTTTACTTTTAAGGAGATTGGTTTCTTCAGTGCATTCTTGTATCTCCTTTTCCATTTGGCCAATTCTACATTATTAGGCAGTTTTTCAAGCTGCTGACTCTTTTTTTTCATAATTCCCTGGTTTCATTCTCATTTATTTTCCTATTTTTCCTTCTATCTTTCCTATATGATTTTATGTTCCTTTTTGAACTCTTCTATGAGTTCTTTCTGGGCTCAAGAACATTTCCCATTTTGGTGTTTTGACATTTTTTTTCTTTTTTCCTATTTTTTTATTTTTTGAAGGGGGGAAGGCAGGGAAATTGGGGTTTAGTGATTTGCCCAAGGTCACACAGCTAGTAAGTGTGTCAAGTGTCTGAGGCCGAATTTGAACTCAGGTCCTCCTGACTCCAGGGCCGGTGCTCTACTCACTGCATCATCTAGATGCCCTTGTGTTTTGACATTGTTGTCCTCTTCTAAGTTTGTCTTTGTTTTCCCTATCACCACGATAACTTTCCATGGCCAGATTGTTTGTTGTTTGTTGTTGTTTTGTGCTCATCTTATTTTTTTTCTGGTCTTTTTCATTTCTTTTAAATTTGAGATCTGCTCCACTGGTGGAAGTGACACTATCTCATGCTTTTTGTGTCAGTGACTGCAGGTCCTGGCTTTTTACCTTGTGCTACACTGGTATTGCCCTGAGACCTTTGTGTCTGTTGCCATGCTGAGGGGGTGGGGTGGGGGCTGGCTGGAGCTGCTGGAGTCTATAGGAGTCGGGCAGCTTACTAGATACTGACCTGGGGTCCTAGTCATGGTGTCTGGTGAGTTCTGAGTCCCAGTAATGTGCTTCTGCATTTTCCCAGGGCTACACTGAGATATATGGAGGACGGGCCACTGGAGGATGCCTATTTGCCTGGAGCAAAACTGAAGCAGATGGTGGTTCTAGGAGCTGGAGTCTGTCCATTCCCCTGTCTATGCTAAAGCATGTGAGGCGTCCTGATGTTGGCATTTGCCTGCCCTAACACACAGGGGCTCTGGATCTCCTACTGGTATGCTGAAGTGGTATTTGATGTTAGATTGCTGGGATGCTTCCTGGCCTGGAATGCACTCCCCTTTTATGTGATTGAGACAGATCTTTCTCGCTGATCTTCCAAGTTTCTTGGACTAAGAGATTGTTTCATTCCACCTTTTTGTTGGTTCTGCTGTTCCAGAACTTGTTTTGGGGTACTATTTTTAGGTTGTTTGACAGTGAATATGGGAGAGTTACAGCAATGTGCTCTTTTTTGGTTCCCAGAAGTGGATCTCCATTATCCCCTGTATTAGGAGGGCAGAGTTTATAATTTCAAAGAGGATCATATATATGTCTGAAAGGTTCGGAACTGCCAGATATAAGAAACTCTCAAAGTAGGAGGCAGAAGAATCAAAGCATATATTTAGGCTCCACAGTAACCAACCCATGAACCAGCATTGCCATTTTGATGTATTGATCAAAAGCTTCCAGGCCCAATAAGTCCGCCTCACAAGAGTAACCAGGAGGCCACAGAGAAACATGATGGTGTAAAGCAGAATCATATACATGCTTTTCCTCTATGGTAAAAAGATTACTCACTGGCCTCAAGTCCTTGTTCAGCTTCCTCCTGTAGGTCAGCTCTGCTACCAGCAGCTCCTGCTTCAGCTTCAGCTTCAGCTGGGGCTGTAGCTGTAGCAGCCTCTGGCTCCAGTGGAAGCTGTTTTTAACCATCCAGCTTCTGCGGGGGTGTAAGGTACACCTGGGAAAGCACAGGTTCTTTCGATCAGCTTAAGCAAGGGAAGCAAGATGAAGGGGCTGACAAGCTTACTCCAATTCTACATACAAACAGCATTCAGTTTAGGGGAAAAAGCCAAAGTAGTCAAGGGCACTTGTTGACTAAGTGCTAAGGAGACCATTTTTGGTTACCAACACATCCCCATCCAAGAACACAGTAGAGTCACATAGAATTCCAGGACCGGAAATTACCACAGAGATTCTCTAAAACCACATGTTCATCTTGAAGATGATGAAACTGAAGCCCAGAGAAGATATGAAGCTATGTTATGCTCACAGTCCATCTTCCATTGCCAGACTAATGTTGCCTATACTAAGACAAAAAGAACTACTGTAATGGTAATTAAGATGTTTTCTCTTTTAGAATGCTAAAGCAATCAAGTGCCTTTTATTAAGTCTTACTAAGTGAGAAGCCCCAGGCCCACACCCTTTAGCTGATTAGGTTTGAAGCCTTCAGGCCTTAAAAAGGGTATATAGACTCAGAGGTTAGTATTTTTTTCTGGGGGGGGCTGTCACTCACTGGAAGAATGTCATGTTATTTGACCAGACAAGACACTGGGCAGTCCATGTTAAGGAGCCCCCTGGCTTGAAAACCCAGATGTTGGTACTTTGCTGGCAGCCATATACCAAGATGTTGCTCAGACAGCTAGTAGCCCTGTCTGTTGATTTGTGTTTATTTGCTCTGTTCATTGTTTTTTTTCTGTTTGTAATTTCTGTTTGTATTTGCTCTGAAGTCCAGGGTGCTGACTATTTTCCCTGAACTAAGTAAATGATAAATGTATGTTTGATTAAAGTGAGATTGTAAACCCCTTAAAATTGCTTTCCTTACAATAGCAGATCCAAGAATCTGTGCTTTGGTTCTCCTGTGTGTTGGTGTTATTGGTCTTTCACCCTCACAGCAGCTGACAGCAGCATTTTTGTTGCAACTACTCTCCTATAAAAGAAACACCTCTCCTAAGGGGTCCAGGTCACTTTGAGCATTAGATGAGCCCTCCTCCCAGAAAAGTTCTGACAAGATATCATTGAGCCCAGAAAGGAAGCAATTTAATACAGTTCATTTCAATTCAACTGTTTTTTTTTTTTTAATTAAAAGTGGCTGCTTTGTGGACAGCTGCTGAGATGGGTGCTGGCAACAGTATATCAGAGAAACCAGCACCACACCCTATTTCCAGCCCTCAAGAAGCTCACTTTTATTGGCCTCTGGCCTTTGTGCAAACAACTGGCTGTTCTTTTTTTTTTTAACTTCACATTGAATTAATTTATACACTTGTCAAGTTGTGGAGAAGAATTATGACCACTGGAACGAGTCATTGTTTTAACAACCCAGCTAGCAGCTTCGGTGGGGGCGTAAGATCCCTCCCCCACAGCCAGCACCCAGGGGGCTGCCAGGACCCAGGAGGCTGCCAGGACCCAGGAGGCTGCTGGGATGCTGGCAAAGGACAGGTTCTTTTTATCTGCTTAAACAAGGAAAGCACGGTGAAGGGGTTGACCAGCTTACTTTAATCCAGCATTCAGTTAGCATTCAGTTAGTTCAGGGGACCATACAGACAAGCATCAAGCGACAGACCAAATACAGATTCATTGACTTACTTCAGGGGAAAAAAAAGACCAGCACCCTGAGGTTCAAAACATTCATTTAGTTCAGGGGAAAACAAACCAGCACCCCGAACCTCAAAATCAAAATACAAACAAGTTACAAATATCAACAGACAGACCCAATACAATTCATAGTTACCAACATCTGGGCTCGGCCCGAGAGCAAGGGCTGGCCCAGAGTCACGCTCCTTGTTGCTCCCACACCACCCGGAAAAGGAAAGAAAGAGCTTCAAGCTGTCCTCTCCCCTCTTATAGAGTTTTTGACATCATCAAGCGCCGCCTGAATGACCAGGGCCGATTGGTTCTTGACTTGGCCCCTCCCCCTAGCGTAGACCAGGTTCTGGAGCTAACACCTCCCCTCATCCAGCCCCATGACTCATCACACAGGAAGTTCTAATTCCTGGTATGGTCGCTGGACTTCCTGCCCTGGAAGAGCAAGCCACAGCATCCAGAGGCTCAATGAGGTAAGCTGAGTCACTCAAAGAAAACAAAGGCCATTCCGGTTACTGTCATGAGAAAGAAGAAACAGAACCAAAAAAAAAAAAAACCGAAAAACAAAAACAAAAGAAAAGAAAAAAAAGGCTAGCATGAAGTGTGCCTCAATCTGCATTCAAACTTCATAGTTCTTTCTCTGGATGTAGATAGCATTCTCCATCATGAGTACTTTGGAGTTGTCTTTGTACCTTGTGTTGTTGAGAAGAGCGAAGTCTGTCAGGGTTGGTCCTCATGGAATCCATATATCTGTGGTTGTGTATAATGTTCTCCTGGCTCTGCTCCACTCACTCAGCATTATGTCGTGTAGGTTTTTCCAGGTTGTTATGAAGTCCATATCATCCCTATTTCTTATGGCACAATAGTATTCCATTACCTTCATATACCACAGCTTGTTCAGCCATTCCCCAATTGATGGGCATCCCTTTGATTTCCAATTCTTGGCTACCACAAAAAGAACCGCTATAAATATTTTTGTACCTAGGGGTCCTTTTCCCACTTGTGTGATTTCTTTGGGATACAACCCTACAAGTGGTATTGCTGGGTCAAAAGGTATGAACATTTTTATGGCCCTTTGGGTATAGTTCCAAATTACTCTCCAAAATGGCTGGATTATCTCACAACTCCACCAGCAATGTAACAATGTTCCAATTTTCCCACATCCTCTCCAGCATTTATCATTTTCCTGTTTTGTTATTTTAGCCAATCTGACAGGAGAGATGTGGTATCTAAGAGTTGTTTTGATTTGCATTTCTCTAATCAGTAGTGATTTAGAGCATTTTTTCATATGCCTATAGATAGCTTTAATTTCTTCCTCAGAAAACTGCCTGTTCATATCCTGTGACCATTTCTCAATTGGGGAATGGCTTGTATTCCTATATATTTGGCTCAGTTCCCTGTGTATTTTAGAAATGAGGCCTTTATCAGAGATACTAGTTGTAAAGATTTTCTTCCAATTTTCTGCTTCCCTCCTAATTTTTGTTGCATTGGCTTTTTTTGTACAAAAACATTTCAATTTAACATAATCGAAATTATCCATTTTGCATTTTGTAATGCTCTCTATCTCTTGCTGGGTCATGAATTCTTTTCTTTTCCATAAATCTGATAAGTAAACTATTCCTTGCTCTCCCAAGTTACTTATAGTATCAGCCTTTACTCCTAAATCATGAACCCATTTTGACTTTATTTTGGTATATGGTGTAAGATATTGGTCTATGCCCAGTTTCTGCCCTACCATTTTCCAATTTTCCCAACCGTTTTTGTGAAATAGTGAATTATTAGCCCAGAAGCTTGCCTCTTTGGGTTTAACAAAGGGTAGATTGCTATAGTTGTTAACTTCTCCATCTTGTATTCCTATCCTATTCCACTGATCCACAACTCTGTTTCTTAGCCAGTACCAGGTAGTTTTGATGACTGCTGCTCTGTAGTACAGTTTAATATCTGGTATGGCTAGGCCACCTTCTCTAGTATTTCTTTTCATTAATATCCTAGGTATTCTAGACCTCTTGTTTTTCCAGATGAATTTTGTTATTATTTTGTCCAGCTCAGCAAAATAATTTTTTATAGTTCAATTGGTATGGCACTGAATAGATAGATTAATTTAGGTAAAATTGTCATTTTTATTATATTAGCTTGGCCTAACCATGAGAAACTGATATTTTTCCATTTATTTAGATCTGACTTTATTCGTGTAAAAAGTGTTTCATAGTTATGTTCATATAGGCCCTGGATTTGTCTTGGCAAATAGACTCCCAAATATTTTATAGTGTCTACAGTAACTTTGAATGGAATTTCTCTATCTATCTCTTGCTGTTGGGCTTTGTCAGTAATGTATAGGAATGCTGAGGATTTATGTGGGTGTATTTTATGTCCTGCAACTTTACTAAAGTTGTTTATTATTTCAAGTAGGTTTTTACTTGATTCTCTAGGATTCTCTAAATAAATCATCATATCATCTGCAAAAAGTGATAATTTAGTTTCTTCTTTTCCTATTCTAGTTCCTTCAATTTCTTTTTCTTCTCTTATTGCTACAGCTAATGTTTCTAGTACCAAATTGAATAGTAGGGGCAACTGACTGTTCTTAAAAGGATTTTGGAAGTGCCTAAGAAATTGATATCAATTCTGCATTATTCCCTCTTGGCTTAAATCTGAAATCTTGACTCAGCCTGTTGATTCCTCATTCACTTCCTCTTCTTTCTGCCTGATATTTTTTTCTTGATCACAGTCCAACCTACTACCCCTTTTCTGTTGCACTTCTTGACTAATTCCATAAAGGGTCCCCTACTTCTTCCTAACTTGCTCATCTGCCATCATCTCATTCTCAGTTAATATTCCAGAACATGGACCTGAAGTTACTCTGGTCAAGAATCACAGAGCTGAAGGGTTGTAGGTCATGTAGTTCAAAACCCTATCTAAGAGTCCTTACTACAAAAACGCAATATGTGGTCATCCAGCCTTGGTGTGAAGACCTCCAAAGAGGGGCAGTCTCCCACCTCTTGCAGTGACCCATTTATCCTCCTTTTGATAAGGTTCAAACGTGAGGGAAGTTTTCATTTCATGAAATTTTAATTGTTGTCTTGTAACTTCTCTGAAATTTCCTGTCCTACACTCCTACCCTCCAGGGCTAAAGGAAGTTAATTCCAAGTGCATCAAAGATTTGATGGGACTAACTTTATCCAATGTTCCAGAAGTTCGGTTGTGGTGCACATTTTTTGTGTGTGTCCTCAGAATCTTGCCCATAGTAAGCATTTGTTCAAATAAACATTTATTAATGACATGCTTTGTGCCAGGCACAAATTATACTGGACAGTGATATAAAGGTAAATATTAAGCAGATCATGTCCTCGATAAGAATATATTTCTTCCAAAATTACTTACTGAATACTTGGAGATTTGAATTGACCTGCCCTTCAAAGAACTTGAAATACCCGAGGACTCTTTCATCAGCTCATTCGACCATCCTGTTTGCAAATGCAGTGATAGTGGCCCACATATCCGTCTGAGAAGTACAGTAGGTCAGCCAGGCTTTTAAATCTGATGTTCTGATAACACAGAAATAACAGCTTAATGCTAACAATGAAATAAAAGGCCTAGCAGAGACAAGTAAGCACATCACATGCTTGTATGCTAGAAGGCCCTAAATTCCAAGATGATATGTGTTCAGCATATATAGTCTGTATTTTCCTATCATCAAAGATAATATTTTTTACCCCAAGGAAGTATCTTTAATGGTGGAACTTTAGAGAGTTTGGTGGATTGCCAAGGGAGAGATTTGAGGAAATAGTAAAGGAATGTTAGAGAGTGTCCTCAAGTCACAGAAAATGGGTGGCATAGTTAATTTCAAACAAAAGACGTTAGCTTTGATTTTCATATCATCTTGCATAAAAGTGCCACAATGTATGTGTGGGATCTTTTGCTCCCTTAGGCTCATTTGTCTTTCTTGCTTTCTTATTATTTCACTCCTTTGATTAAAAAATATGTATAAATCATGTACTCTCTGCTGTGAACAAGCTCCAATAGATGCCTTGCCTCATGGTGTGGGGACAGCGCTGGGCTCCTCTGGGTTCAGTCAGGGCAACTCACCTCCTCCACCAGCATCTACCAGCCTACACATTTCTTATCTGAAGCTCAGCCTCAGAGTTCAGAGAGCTGTCTCTGGGCTTGCCACAGGAGGGGTTAGATATTTCAGCTATAGAAATTCTTGAAGGTAACCAACCCAGTCCTAGAAGGATATGATTTATGCTGGTGGAGGGAACTCCCACACAAGAAAAATCACAGGTCCCTATAATATTAATGATTTACCAAGAAGCTAAGAGGCTTTGCAGTTTAGGAGAGGGAGCTTCTAGGGTCTTCCTGTTGGGACCATCACCATTTATGGGCATAGCTAAATATCTTACTCATTCTTAGACATTCTGAAACAAGTGAATTAGTCAAATAAAAAATACCACTAAGCTAATCAATCCTTGTCTTGCCTTTTCTAGGGGTTTCTGTAGGCATGTGAAAAAGAGCATGACGATTATGAAGGACTGATGAAAGGAAACACAATTATTTAAATATAACAGTAAAAGAATCCCAAAAAAGACTAAGACACTTTCTACCCAACATACACTTTGCAGAATATGACCATATCTTTACCACTTGGATAAACCCTTCAAAATCTACATCTTTCCAGTTACTGATCTCGGATGTTATCATGGAAATGTCATGAATGCCACCCCCCAAGAGATTTTGCTCCCAAAGTAAACTAAGGCACTTTGGAGAATTTTTCAGAGAGGAGACAGAAACATTTCATGAAAGTGGCTCCAATGGGAAGTTACTGGGGAAAATACATTTAAAATTAATGAAAGAAAACTCAATTTCTTTTCCAAGTCTGCATGACGAATCATGTACCTTATTATGATATCATGAAAGGGAAAAAAAAAACTAATTCCATTCTCCAGAGTGGGGAGAAGTGAAGGGAGGGAACTCACATTCTAATGTGGGAGAAAATATGCAAATAATTATTTGTCCATACAAGCTACACATCTTGAAATGGAAGGTGGTCTCAAAGGTAAGGCATTGCTAGGGAGAAGAAAGAGTTCCTGTAGAGAGGTGGGATTTGCACGAAGTCTTGAAGGGATCCAGGAGGCAGAGGGGGGAAAGAGAATACTCTGGGCCTGGAAGATAGTCAGTCCAAAAGTCCAGATTAGGGAGATTGAATATGAGCAAGATGGCTATTGTTGCCAGAGTGTGCAGTATATGAAGGAAAGAAAATGATGAGAAGACTGGAAAGGGAGAAAAGAGCCAGGTTGTGAAGAGTCGTGAAAGCAAAACAGAGGATTTTGTATCTGATTCTGGAGGGAGAAGGGAGCCAGTAAAGTTGATTGTTAGGGCTGACATGGACATATCCACACAGGACTTTGTACTATGTAATGGAAACCTCTTCACCCTGGAAGTTCGCTTTCCACCCCTTCCCCCACCCCTGCAATACTTTTCATATTAGGTGTTGGTTGTACTATTTGCCCAGGAGTCCTGACCTTCTTGTTGGCTACTCCTTCCTAGCCATTTTAATTTAGGGAGCAGGCAGAGGACACTGGTGGAAGGTCATAAGCTTTAGTACCAGATAAAAACCCTATGAGCCAAGAGGCTTGCCCTTAGGAACATCATAGCCAAATTTGAGAGCTGTCAGGTAAGGAAAAACTGCTGCAAGTGGTCAGAAAGTAATAATTCAAATATTGGTGTGCTACAGTCAGGCTTATATAAGACTTAGCAGCTGCAACATTAAAGGATCAGAGCTCATGGAACATGATAAAGGAGCTAGAACTACAAACAAGTGTCACCTACCTGGCAAAAATAAGCATAATATTTCAAGGGGAAAATGATGATTCAATGAAATAGAAGAATTTCTAGCTTTTATAAGAAGACCAGAATTAACCAAAAAAATTGATCTCTAATATCAAGACCCAAGAGAAGGCTAAAAAGGTGAAAATGGAAAAGAAAACATAAGAGATTCAATGAGGCTGAACTGTTTACATTCCTACATGGGAAGATGATACCTGTGATTCTTTAAAAAAAATTCCATGAATAGTACATCTAAAAGGAATATACATAGACAGAGATTATGTGTATAAGGTTAATCAGAGGGAATGACATAAAATATATAATGGATGAGAAAGAGGAGGACCAAGGGTGCAAAAGGAAGGGAAAGGTAGAGTGTAAAATTATTTATAATTTTCCATGAAGAGGCACCAAAAAAACTATTGCAGTGGAGGGAAATATTGGAGGGTGGTAAATAGGCATATCTTGAAACTTAATTCACATTAGTATTGGCTCAAAGAGAGAATCATTTACACAATCAGTTGAATATAGAAATTTATCTTACCCAACAGGGAAGTAGGAGGGGAGGAGTTCAAACTGACAGAAGAGAGGGTAGACAGGGGAGGTGGTAAACAGAAGCAAAAGACTGTCAAGGAATGAAAGAGTGAAAGGAGAGAGGAGAAAAACAGAAGGAAAAAGAAGATAGTGAGAAATACAGTTAGTAATCATAACTGTGAATGTGGCTGGAATGAAGTCTCCTATAAAACAGAAGTGGACAGGAGAGTGCATCAATAACCAGAAACCTATAATATGTTATTTTCAAGAAACCCACTTGAAACAGAGAGACATGCACAGAGTAAAGATAAGGTGCTGGAGCAGAATGTATTATGCTCTAGAGTATGCAGTATATGCACACTGATCAAGGCACATGTGGCCTTCTAGGTCCTTGGTTGTGGCCTTTTGAGTGAGTCCACGTTTTACAGAACAAATCATTTTATTAAGGGGATTTGTTCTGTGAAGTTTGGATTCCGTCAAAGAGGACCTAGAGGGCCATGTGTGGCCTCAAGGCTACAGGTTCCCCACCCCATGTTACACTTCATTCTCTATTCTTACAACCCAGTTACATGTCAATTATACTTCCACAATACCTATTGTTTTAATATTATTTTATTAAACACTGATCCTAGCAATCCTGATCTTAGAAAAAGTAAAAGCAAAAATAGACCTAATTAAAAGAGATAAAGAGGGAAACTTCATCTTGCTAAAATGGACCATAGACAATGAAGTAATATAAATACTAAACATATATGCACCAAGTAAAAGAACATCCAAATTCTTTTTTTGTTTAATTATTATTTATTTAATATTTTTAGTTTTCAGCATTGATTTCCACAAGATTTTGAATTACAAAATTTCTCCCCATTTCTACCCTCTCCCACTCTAACATGGCATATATTCTGATTGCCTCATTACCCAGTCAGCCCTCCCAACTTTCACCCCACTCTCCCACATTCTCTTTTCCCTTACTTTCTTGTAGGGCAAGATAGATTTCTAGGCCAAATTGCCTGTATGTCTTATTTCCCATTCGCATGCAAAAACACCTTTTCTTGAACATCTGCTTTTAAAACTTTGAGTTTCAAATTCTCTCCCTCTTCCCTCCCAACCACCCTCCCTAAGAAGGCAAGCAATTCAACATAGGCCACACGTGTATCATTATGTAAAATCCTTCCACAATACTCATGTTGTGACAGACAGACTATAGTTTGCTCCCTCCTATCCTGTCCCCCTTTATTCAGTCCCTTTTCACTGTCCCTTTTTGAAAGTGTTTGCTTTTGATTACCTCTTCCCCCTATCTGCCCTCCCTTCTTTCATGCCCCCTTTTTTATTTCCTTCCTCCTTCTTTCCTGTGGGGTAAGATACCCAATTGAGTGTGTATGTTATTCCCTACTCAAGTCAAATCTGATGAGAGCAGGATTCACTCATTCCCCCTAACCTGCCCCCTCTTCCTCGCAAACTGATTTTCTTGCCACTTTTATGTGAGATAATTTACCCCATTCTATCTCTCCCTTTCTCCCTGTCTCAACATATTCCTCTCTCATCCCTTAATTTGATTTTACTTTTTTAGATATCACCCCTTCATATTCAACTCACCCTGTGCCCTCTGTGTGTGTATGTGTGTGTATGTATATGTACATATGTATGTGTGTGTGTGAGAGTGTGTATGTGTGTGTGTGTGTGTGTGTGTGTGTATTCCCTTCAGCTACCCTAATACTGAAGTCTCTTGAATTACACACATCATCTTTCATGTAGGAATGAAAACAAAACAGTTCAATTTTAGTAAGTCCCTTATGATTTCTCTTTCTTGTTTACCTTATCATGCTTCTCTTCATTCTTGTGTTTGAAAGTCACATTTTCTATTCAGCTCTGGTCTTTTCACTAAGCCTCTATTTTATTGAAAATCCATATTTTGCCTTGGAGCATGATACTCAGTTTTGCTGGGTAGGTGATTTTTGGTTTGAATCCTAACTCCATTAACCTCCAGAATATCATATTCCAAGCCCTTCAATCCCTGAATGTATAAGCTGCTAGATCTTGTCTTATCCTGATTGTGTTTCCACAATACTCAAATTGTTTCTTTCTGGCTGCTTGCAGTATTTTATCCTTGACCTGGGAGCTCTGGAATTTGGTGACAATGTTCCTAGGAGTTTTCTTTTTGGGATCTTTTTGAGGAGGTGATCGGTGGATTCTTTCAATTTTTATTTTACCCTCTGGCTCTAGAATATCAGGGCAGTTCTCCTTGATAATTTCTTGAAAAAATGATATCTAGGTTCTTTTTTTGATCATGGCTTTCAGGTAGTCCAATCATTTTTAAATTAAATTTTTCCAATGAGATATTTCACATTGTCTTCCATTTTTTCATTCCTTTGGTTCTGTTTTATAATATCTTAATTTCTGATAGACAGTAGGTTACTCTTCCTCCAATCTAATTTTTAAGGTAGTATTTTCTTCAGTGGTCTTTTAGACCTCCTTTTCCATTTGGCTAACACTGCCTTTCAAGGCATTCTTCTCCTCATTGTTGTTTTGGAGCTCTTTTGACATTTGGGTTAGTCTATTTTTAAGGTGTCATTTTCTTCAGCATTTTTGGGTCCCTTTTGGCCAGTCATTTACTTGTTTTTCATTGTTTTCTTGCATCACTCTCATTTCTCTTCCCAATTTTTCCTCTACTTCTCTTACTTTATTTTCCAAATCCTTTTTGAGCTCTTCCATGGCCTGAGACCAATTCATATTGTACTTGGAAGCTTTTGATGTAGGCTTTTTGACTTTGTTGACTTCTTTTGGCTTGTATGTTTTGGTCTTCTTCATCACTAAAAAAAGAATCCAAAGTCTGAGTCTGAATCTGAGACCGTTTTGCTGCCTGTTCATGTTCACAGACAACTACTTGACCCTTGAGCTTTTTGTGGGGTATGACTGCTTGTAGAGAGTACTTTGTCCCCACCTTGAGGGGTGTGCTGCTATTTTCAGAGCTACTTCTACACAGCAAGTTCTTCCACACCAGTGCTCTTACTCCCCCAAGAATGGCCAACCTGTATTGCATCCTAGATCCAGGCAGGGCAAAGCAGCCTTTGGACTCACACTCTGATCTGCTGCTTAATTCTTCCCACCAGGTGGCCCTGGGGCTGGATGCAACTGCAACTGTAGCTCTGGAAGCAGCCTCAGAGCTTCACCATGTCCGCTGCTCCCAGTGCAGTGGCCAACTGCAAACTCCTTTCACTCTGTCACAGCAGCTTTTCCCACTAACCTTCTCTGTTGTCTTTAGTGTTTGTGGGTTGAGAAGTCTTGTAGCTGCCAAAGCTCACTGATTCAGTGTGCTACACCTGTTCTGCCCAGCACCCTGTCTGGTTGGTCCTGGCATGGCCCATGCTGGGCTCTGCTCTGCTCCGCTCCCAGCTCCGTGTGCGAAAGACCTCACCCAGCAACCATCCATGCTTCCCTGGCCTGGAACCCTGCTTCCCTTTGCTATTTTGTGGGTTCTGCAGCTGTAGAATTTGTTCAGAGCCATTTTTATAGGTTTTTAGAGGGACCTGGGGGGGAGGGGAAACTTAAGCAAGTCCCTTATTTCCAGCCGTCATCTTGACTCAAACATCTAAATTCTTAAAGGAGGAGTTAAGTGAGTTAGTTTCATAACCAAACAAGAGATAGAGAGCATTACAAAAGGTAAAATGGATCATTTTGATTATATTAAGTTAAAAAGCTTTTGCACAAACAAAATCAATACAACCATGATTAGAAAGAAGACAGGAAGCTGGGAAAAATATCTTTATAGCAAGTATCTATGATAAAGGTATCATTTTTCAAGTATATATAAAATTAAGTGAAATGTACAAGAATATAAGCCATTCTCCAATTGATAAATGGTCAAAAACTATGAGCAGGCAGTTTTCATATAAAAAAATCAAAGATATCTATAGGCATATGAAGAAGTGCTCCAAGTTACTTTTGATTAGAGAAATGCAAATTAAAATAATTCTGAAATAGCACTTCACACCAATCAGATTGACTAATATGACCAAAAATAAGAAAATTATAAATTTTGGAGAGGACTTGGTAAAACTGGTGCACTAATACATTGTAGGTGGAGGTATGAACTGATACAATCCCTCTAGAGAGCAATTTGGAACTATGCTCAAAGGGCTATAAAATTGTAGAAATGCTATGATCCAGCAATACTAGTTATATATCCTAAAGAAATCATAAAATAGGAAAAGGAACTACATGTGCGAACTTATTTTTAGCAGTTCTTTTTGTGGTGCCAAAACATTGGAAATTCAGTGGATGCCCATCAATTGGGGAATGGCTCAACAAGCTGTGGCATATGAATGTAATGGAATACTATTGTGCAACAAGAAATGATGAGCAGGCAGGTTTCAGAAAAGCCCAGAAAGATTTCTGCAAACTGATGCGCAGTGAAATGAGCAGAGCCAGGAATACATTGTACACAGTATCAGCAACATCAGGTGATGATCAACTACTAATGACTCACATCTTCTCAGCAATACAATTATCCAAGATAAGTATAAAGGACAAAAATGCTACCCATATCCAGATAAAGAACTAATGGATTCTATACACAGATTGAGGCATTTTTTTTCACTTATATTCTTTTTTGTGTGCTTTATTTCCTCTTGATTTCATTTTTCTTTCACAACTGTGACTAAACTGGGAATATATTTTACATGGCAGCACATGTATAACCTATATAAAATTGTCTAACATTTTAAGATGAGGGGAGGGCAGGGAGGAAGACAAAATTGGAAGTCAGAATCTTATAAAAATAAAAGCTAAAAATTGTCTTGACATCTAATAGGGAAAAAATAAAGTACTACTAACACAAAAGCTATTGTGGAGGTATAATTGACATGTAACTAGGTTGGAAGAATAGAGAATGAAGTCTAAGATGGGGTTGGGAGCCTGCAGCCTTGAGGCCACATGTGGCCCTCTAGGTTCTCAAGGGTGGCTTTTTGACAGACTCCACACTTCACAGAACAAATCTCCTTAATAAAATGATTAAAACCTGACTCTAGGCCTCATGTTCTCCGCCCCCAAGATGGCATGAAGATTTCCAGCCTGGTGGACTGAAAATTTTGTTGCAAATATAAACAGAAATGAGAAACCTGAAATGAGGGGATGGTTTAATGAGAAGTAAGGAAGGAAATGCTCATTTATTCAGCACCTGCTATATGACAGGAATGTGCTAAATGTTTTACAGATATGTCATTTGATCTCCACACTAGCCCTGAGAGGTAAGTGCCATTATGATCTCCATTTTCCAGGTAAAGAAATTGAAGCAAATAAGATTAAGTCACTTGTCCAAGGTCACACAGCTAGTATGTATTGGAAACTAGATTTGAGCTCTGGCCTTCCTGACTCCAGGCCCAGCCTATATCAAAGAACTCTACCATCTCACAGATAACATCATGAGTTGAAATTTGGGTATTTTGAGAATAAAGCATTTTCATTTTAAAGAAAATGATTTTGATGTAGTTTAGAGGGATTTAGAAATATCTATGCACATTTCTAAATTGATAGAATAATGTGGTCATGTTGGGCACCTCCCTTGTGGAAGTCCTTGAATTAGCCTAGCTTGCTAGGGACATAAGTCCTACTTTTCCAACAGAAGATTATCATCCATCTAGGTAAACACAACAGAAAAAGAAATTAAAAAAAAAACACAGGACAGTGACATAAGCAGGATCACAAGGCAAGCTGTGATTAATATTCATATTTGCAGTATAAACATGATGTACTATGAGTTTGGAGAATGGTGATATCATTCTATTTTAGTGGTCTTAAACATTTTCATGAAAGATAGGGAAATACAGTCAGGTCATGTTTGAGCTCTTCAGTTTTCTACATAATAAATGGATGGAATTGTCAGTCTGAAAGTGGTCAAGTAATGCCATGAGACTTGGAATCAAAACGTTATGTCACAAGTATAGGAAAGCAGATGTATGGCTAGATGGCAATTTAAATGAAAAAAGATCTGGGAGCTTTGGTGGGCCACAAATTTGATATGTGTCAAAAGGGTGAAACAGGAACCATGGAAGTTCATACAGCCTTGGGCTAAATCTAGAAAGGAATGGCATTTGGGATTAGGGAGCAAACATCTTTCTGTACCTTGTTTTGATCAATGTTTGGCATCATGTTTTTGGAAGGACTCCAGTTAAGAGCATTATGCTTGGTAGGACAACCAGGTTGATAGAGATCTTGAGATCATGGAATCTGAGACTAGATTAAGGGAACTGGGCACCCAGAGAATAGAAGATTTAGGTGGCATATGAAAACTTTCTTCTACCATTGGAGGACATCCATGTGCAAGAAGGGTCAGTATTATGTAATGTCCCATGAAGTCAACCCAAGCTAACATTTACATATATGTGTGTGTGTGTGTGTGTGTGTGTGTATATATATATATATATATATATATGTATATGTATATATATATGTGTGTGTGTGTGTGTGTGTGTGTGTATGTGTATATATATATATATATATATATATATATATATATATATAATTTACATAGAATTTTAAGTTTTTCAAAGTATTTTATGTATGTTATTTTATCTGACCTATAAGGTAGTGTATTGTTAATGTATTGTTAATGTAATATTAATACCATTTGAAGAAATTTCCCATCCATTAGTAGACCCATATGAGCTGTCTGAGTCACATGGAAGTCTGAGTCACATGAGCCTATGGTGGGAGGAGCTTGCTGAATAGGTGGAGCAGGAAGGGGTGGAGGAGGAAGGGTGGAGCAGAGCTGAGAGGAAGTGAGACAGAGTAGTCAGGGCTGAGAGAAAGAGCAACATGGACAGCTAGCATAAGTGAGAGAGGGAGTGATTTTGCCCTTGTTGTGGGAAGGCCCTAACAGAGGGAAGGCTTGGAGATGTCAGTCCTCCCTGCACTGATAATGCGTATAGGTTTGTATATAGAAAATGTGTATAGATTTCTTTATTGCTATGTTATGATGGATTTGGCTTTCTGGTATTTGAATAAATGTTTGGTTTCACCTTAAGTGGAGAGAGTCTTTTATATTTTGCAATTCAGAACCACACCAGCATATTCATAGCAGCTGTAGCTGCCGTAACTATCTCACTGGTGCTACAAGGAGGTGCCATATTATCCTTATCCCCAGCTGAGGTAAACAAAGATTATGTGACTTGCCTATGTCACAAGTCTACTGAGTATGAGGTTGGATTTGAGCTCAGGTCTTCTTCCTGACTCAAAGTCATAGTCATGCCACCTAGCTATCTCAAAGGATCAATGATTGAAAGTCACACTGGTAGATTTCAGCTCAATGAAAGGAAAAATTCTCAACAACTAGAGCTATCCAGTGGTGACATGAAATTTCTTAGTAGATCAGGAGTTTTCCAATTTTTCTTCAAGTCTTGTCAAAAGTGTGTGGGTCTATCTGAGTTTGTTTGTGTGGGCAAATAGGTTTGTTCAGTTACATGTTTGAAGAGATAACTTCTAACACCTCTTCCAACATTGGGGTTCTAGTGTTTTTGTTATTCAAGAATGAAATGGGAGGTGCATATTTATTAACAAGTTTAAAAACAGGACTTAGTTGGATATTAAAAAATAGAAATTGTCAAAGATGGTTTTACTTAGTTTTGCCTGGTTCATGGAGGGACACTGATATTACAAAAATAAATCAGAAAATTTTGAAGAATAACAAGGAAAACATGAATTTCATAAGAAGCATTTTATGTTGGAAGATGGTATGAAATCTTCAGAGAAATAAAATGAAATCATGTTTGACTCACAGTTTTCAGATGGCAGTGATATGGAGTACAGAATGTCAGCAACTAATGTTGTGTGGTTAAATCCATCTTAAATGGAAAAAGCAGATATTAAGAGACCAGGTATATAATTAGCTTCTATTCCTCTCCCCAAGCAAACTAAATCATAGGCCTGAGTGCCCTAGGACTAAAGAAAATGAGAGGACTGTGAAGCAGTGCATTCATCAAATCACCCTCTTTCCATGGTCCAAAATATAATTTCACACATCTGTGAGACAGATAAATTACATACATACAGAGATACAAGCTCCCTGGAAGATGATATAAACACTGAGCAGTGTCTGAGGAAAAGATTATGCCAAATAAAACCAAATCCAGAGCTGATAACAAGGAGCAGTATTGGGCTACCCAGGAACTTAACAAAAAACTCTGAAGAGCCACTTTGTCAAAGGATATTTACAGCTCAAGTCAATAAAGGCTTGGCTAATTTTTCTTCAATTATTTAATTTATTTAATATATTTAGTTTTCAGCATTGATTTTCACAAGAGTTTGAATTACAAATTTTCTCCCCATTTCTCCCCTTCCACCCAATACAAGATGGCCCATCCCCCCGTCAGCCCTCGGTTCTGTCACCCCACTCCCCTCCCATCCCCCTTTCCCTTCTGCTACCCTAATACTGAGTTCTCATAAATTATACACATCACCTTTCCATGTAGAAATGTAAACAAAACAGTTCAGCTTTAGTAAGTCCCTTATGATTTCCCTTTCTTGTTTACCTTATCATGCTTCCCTTGGTTTTTGTGTTTGAAAGTCAGATTTTCTATTTGGCTATGATCTTTTCACTGAGAAAGCTTGAAAGTCTTCTATTTTATTGAAAATCCATATTTTGCCTTGGAGCATTACATTCAGTTTTTCTGGGTACGTGATTCTTGGCTTTAATCCTAGCTCCATTGACCTCCAGAATATTGTATTCCAAGCCCTTTTTTTAGTTTTAATTTTTTTTATTGATGTTGTTGTTCTTTTGTTATGTTTTTTAGTTCTTGGGTAGGCACAGGCCAACTACTTTTTCTTTTTTTATCTAATTTATTTAATATATTTAGTTTTCAGCATTGATTTTCACAAGAGTTTGAATTACAAATTTTCTCCCCATTTCTACCCCCCCACCCACTGCAAGATATATTTTGGTTGCCCCGTTCCCCAGTCAGCCCTCCCGTCTGTTACCCCACTCCCCTCCCATCCCCCTTTCCCTTCTTCTCTTGTAGAGCAAGAAAAATTTCTACGCCCCATTGCCTGTGTATCTTATTTCCTAGTTGCATGTAAAAACATTTTTTGTTCTTTTTGAACGTCTTTTTTTAAAACTTTGAGTTCCAATTTCTCTCCCCTATTCCCTCCCCACCCACCCTCCCTAAGAAGGCAAGCAATTCAAAATAGACCATATGCATATAATTATGTAAAACCCTTCCACAAACTCATGTTGTGGAAGATTAACTATGTTTTGCTCATTCCTAACCTATCCCCCTTTATTGAATTTTCTTCCTTGACCCTGTCCCTTTTCAAAAGTGTTTGCCTTTGATTACCTTTTCCCCCTATCTATCCTCCCTTCTATCATACCCCCTTTTTATTTCCTTCCTCCTTCTTTCCTGTGGGATAAGATACCCAATTGAGTGTGTATGGTATTCCCTCCTCAGGTCCAATCCGATGACAGCAAGATTTACTCATTCCTCCTCACCTGCCCCCTCCTCCCTTCCTAGAGAACTGCTTTTATTTGCCACTTTTATGCGAGATAATTTACCCCATTCTATCTGTCCCTTCCTCCCTCTCTTAATATATTCCTCTCCTATCCCTTAACTGGGTTTTATTTTTTTATATCATCCCTTCATATTTAATTCAGGCTGTGACCTGTCTATGTGTATATGTACACACACACACACACACACACACACACACATATATATATATATATGCACCTACATATATACATATATAGACACACAGATGTATATATATGCATACACATACAGACATATGTATATATATATATATATATATAAATATATATATATATATATATATATATATATATACATATGCATATTCTTTTCAGCTACTATAATATTGAGGTCTCATGAATCATACACATCATCTTTCCATGTAGCAATGTAAACAAAATACTTCAACTTTAGTAAGTCCCTTATGATTTCTTTCTTTTTTACCTTTTCATGCTTCTCATGATTCTTGTGTTTGAAAGTCAAATTTTCTATTCAGCTCTGGTCTTTTCACTGAGAAAGCTTGAAAGTCCTCTATTATATTGACAATCCATATTTTGCCTTGGAGCATGATACTCATTTTTGTTGGGTAGGCGATTCTTCGTTTTAATTCTAGCTCCACTGACCTTCGGAATATTGTATTCCAAGCCCTTTGGTCCATTAATGTGGAAGCTGCTCGATCCTGTGTTATTGTTTTTCCACAATACTCAAATTGTTTCTATTGGCTGCTTGCAGTATTTTCTCCTTGACCTGGGAGCTCTGGAATTTGGTGACAATGTTCCTAGGAGTTTTCTTTTTGGTATCTTGTTGAGGAGATGATCGGTGGATTCTTTCAATTTTTATTTTACCCTCTGGCTCTAGAATATCAGGGCAGTTCTCCTTGATAATTTCTTGAAAAATGATATCTAGGCTCTTTTTTTGATCATGGCTTTCAGGTAGTCCAATAATGTTTAAATTACCTCTCCTGTATCTATTTTCCAGGTCAGTGGTTTTTCCAATGAGATAATTCACATTGTCTTCCACTTTTTCATTTCTTTGGTTCTGTTTTATAATATCTTGATTTCTTATAAAGTCACTAGCTTCCACTTGCTCCAATCTATTTTTAAGGTAGTATTTTCTTCAGTGGTCTTTTGGACCTCCTTTTCCATTTGGGTAGTTCTGCCTTTCAAGACATTCTTCTCCTCATTGGCTTTTTGGAGCTCTTTTGCCATTTGAGTTAATCTATTTTTTAAGGTGTTGTGTTCTTCAGTATTTTTTCCATATTTTTTGGGTCTCCTTTGGCAAGTCATTTACTTGTTTTTCATGGTTTTCTCACATCATTCTCATTTCTCTTCCCAATTTGTCCTCTACTTCTCTAATTGCTTTTCCAAATCCTTTTTGAGCACTTCCATGGCCTGAGACTACTTCATATTTTTCTTGGAGGCTTTTGATGTAGGCTCTTTCACTTTGTTGACTTCTTCTCATTGTATGTTTTGGTCTTCTTTGTCACCAAAGAAAGATTCCAAAGTCTGCAACTGAACCTGTGTTCATTTTCTCTGCCTGGCCATGTTCCCAGCCAACTTACTTGACCCTTGAGTTTTTTGTCGGTGTATGACTGCTTGTAGAGTAAAGAATACTTTGTTCCAAGTTTGAGGGGATGCACCATTTAGAGCTTTTTCTATACAGCCAGCTCTGCCACACCCGCACCCATCCTTTCCCAAGAACCACCAACCCAGACCTGACTCAGATCTTCAGCAGGCTCTGCACTCCTACTCTGATCTACCACTTGATTCCTCCCACCATGTGGCCCTGGGGCCTGAAGCAACTGCAGCTGTAGTTCAGGAGCTCCACCACCCCCACTTACACCAGGGCAGTGGCCTAAATGGGAACTCCTATCACTCCATCCCAGGCAGCTTTTCCCACTAACCTTCTCTGTTGTCTTTGGTGTTTGTGGGTTGAGAATTCTGGTAACTGCCCCAGCTCACTGTTTCAGGGCTCTAGGGCTTGCTCTGCCTGGCTCCTGGTCTGGTTGGTCCTGCTGCCGGCCACACTGACCTCTGCTCCACTCCGTTCCCAGCTCCATGTGGGTTAGACCTTACCCAGAGACCATCCAGGCTGTCCTGGGCTGGAGCCCTGCTTCCCTCTGCTATTTTGTGGGTTCTGAAGTTCTAGAATTTATTCACAGCCACTTTTATAGGTTTTTGGAGGGACCTGGTGGGGAGCTCATGCAAGTCCCTGCTTTCCAGCAGCCATCTTGGCTCTGCCCCCAGGCTTGGCTAATTGTAACAAGATTAATCAAGAGAAAACCAAACCATTTTCAATAAAGAATACTGAGGCCCTTCTCTTCATTCTCCAACCTATATAAAGCCTTAGGGAATAGTACAACTGGACAAGGGCCTGGTGATAAATTTGGTAAATAAAATGTCAAATAGTTGCAGTTGCACTTTGAAAGAGTGCTATTCCAAGAAGTAATATCAAGCCTTCAGAATCATAATTAGTTTAAAAAACTGCAATCCTTATATAGCAAAGACAAATAATATGTAATGTATTCAAAATGCCCACATGAAAGTAGATTCATACTGAAGTTTTTACTAAGCAAATCATTAAAAAATACCTGATCAATGATCATGTCTTCTTGGGGACAGATGGGTAGCCTTCATATATCTGAAGTGATGTCACTGGGGATTATTTTTGTTTTTCTTGATCTCCAGAACAAGAATTCTGATCAGGGGAGAGAAATTACAAAGAGTCATTTTAGGCTTGATGTCAGAGAAACTTTTATAATTAAAAGTGTCTGAAAATATGTTGGGCCACCATGGGAAATAGGCATCTCTGTCATAAATGGAAAGTTGTCAAGGAGAGACCAGAGGGCAAGCATAACCACTTTTGGGGTACATTGTACAAAGGATTCATGTTACACATCTGAAACTTGATGTTGACTAACTAATCTTCATATGTGTAGATAGATAGATCTATATATATCATATGTACATGTACATATGATATATATATATATACATATATATATATATATATATATATATATATATATAGAGAGAGAGAGAGAGAGAGAGAGAGAGAGAGAGAGAGAGAGAGAGATTATGTGCTTGACAGACTTGTTATTTGCACATGGTCTCTCCCATTAAAAAATTAACTTCTTGAGAGAAGGGACTGTTTTGGCCTTTCTTTATATTGTTAAGGCTTAGCACATATTAAGCACTTAATGATTGCTTATTACTGACATCATTTGTTAGAGCAACCACAGGACATTAAACTAAGAAGGACTTAAATAGCCAAAAGAAACTGAATATGTCAGTGGCTTATATTAGTACTTTATACCATTTTTCTGTTTCTTGATGCATCTGCAGAGACCTGCTTGGCCAAAAAGCCCCACCCCCCAAAAAAACAAAACAAAACAAAACAAAGATACCAGAAAAAAAGAACCTTTTGATCTGACCTCTATGCCATCTCTTGAACATGCCCTGTTTTCTCCTCTGACACTGTCATTCCCTAGGTGCAAGTCTTCATCACCTCATGCCTGGACTATTAGAATTGCTGCTGGTGGTGGGCTGCCTCAAGTCCCTCCCCACTGCAATCCATCCTCCTTCAGCCACCAAAATGATTTTTCTGAAGCATAGTTCCAACCATATCAGACCCTGAGACTCTAGTGCAACCTCATTGCTTCTAGTATCAAATCTAATATCATCTCTTTGGAGGTCCCTTCAAGCCCATCCCCCAGCCAAGATGCACACCTTTCCAGTCTTCTATTTTACTCATTGCCAGATAATCTTTAATCCAGTGACACTGCCAACCTTGTTGTTCGACTTCCATCTTTCATCTCTGCTTATTTTTTTAAAATATTTCTTTGATTAACTTATTTTTAGTTTTCAACATTCACTTCCACAAAATTTTGAGTTTCAAATTTTCTCCCGATCTCTCCCCTCCCCCAACCCAAGATGGCATGCATTCTGATTAGCCCTTCCCCCAATATGCCCTCCCTTCTACCACCCCCACCACCACACCTTCGCTTATCCTCTTCACTTCTATTTTCCTGTAGTGAAAGATAGATTTCTATACCCATTTCCGGTATTTTTTATTTTCCAATTTCATGTAAAAACAATTTTTAACATTTGTTTTTAAAACTCTGAGTTTCACATTGTCTCCCTTCCTCCCTCCCTACCCACTCTGATTGAGAAGGTAAGCAATTTGATATAGGTTATACATATGTGATCATGAAAAATACTTCCATAACAGTCCTGTTGTGAAAGACTAACTATATTTACCTCCATTCTATCATGTCCTCCACTTTCCTATACTTTCCTTTGACCCTGTCCCTCCTCAAAACTGCTTTCTCTTGATTAACTGCTCCTCCCATTTGCCCTCCCTTCTATCATATCCTCTCTTATCCCCTTCTCCCCTACTTTCCTGTAGGGTAAGATAGATTTTGATACCCAATTGAATGTGTACCTTATTCCTTCCTTAAGCCGAATCACTTCAGCCCTCTTCCCCTCCATTGTAAAAACATTTTCTTGTCTCTTTTTTGTGAAATAATTTACACCATTCTACCTCTCCCTTTTTCCTTCTCCCAGTACATTCCTCTTTCACCCCTTAATTTTATTTTTTAGACATCATCCCTTCATATTCAACTCACATTGTGCCCTTTGTGCATGTGTATATGCACACACACATAAACACACATATATACACACACACACACACATATATATATATATACACATATATGTGTGTATGTATATATACACATGCAAATATATACATATATATATATGTGTGTATGTCAATATGTGTGTATGTAGGTATATGTGTATTTTTTTTCCTTCCAAATACCCTAAAACTGAGAAAGTTTTTATGAGTTGTAAACATCAACTTTCCATGTAGGAATATAAACAATCAACTGTAATAAGTCACATATGATTCTTCTTTCTTGTTTACCTTTACATGCGTCTCTTGTTTCTTGTTTTTGAAAGTCAAATTTTCTATTCAACTTTGATCTTTTCATTATGAATGCTTGAAAGAGCTCTGTTTCTATTTTTAAATTTTTTTTTAAAATTTTTACATAATTACTTTATTACATATTTAAAAGGAATAGCAAGTTGTACATAATAGATTTGTAGTTTCATGTGAAATCATCTTTTTTTAAAAATGGTATTTTTTTATAATTAAGATTTTTTTTTAGTTTACAATGCTCAGTTCCACATAATTTTGAGTTCCAGATTTTCTTCCCCCCTCCCCTCCTCCCTCCCCAAGACGGCATGGAATTCAATATATCTTCTACATATAACTTCATATTGAACTTATTTACACAATAGTCAAGTTATAAAGAAGAATTATGACCAATGGAATGGATGAGGAGAAAGAAGAAATAAAACCCAAAAAACCAAAAACAAACAAAAGAAAAAAAGGGAAAACAAAAAAGGAGAGTAAACAGTGTGCCTCAATCTGCATTCACACTTCATAGTTCTTTCTCTCTGGATGTAGATAGCTCTCTCCATCATGAGTCCTTTGGAGTTATCCCTGCACCTTGCACTGCTGAGAAGAGCAAAGTCTGTCAAGAGTCCTCACAGAAACCATATATCTGTGGTTGTGTACAATGTTGTCCTGTTTCTGTTCCGCTCACTCAGCCTTATATCATGTAGGTTTTTCCATGTTATTATCCCCATTTCTTATCGCACAATAGTATTCCATTACCTTCATATACTACAACTTGTTCAGCCCCTCCCCAATTGATGGGCATCTCCCTGATTTCCAATTCTCTGCTACCACAAAAAGAGCTGCTATAAAAATTTTTGTACATATGGGTCCTTTTCCCACTTGTGTGATCTCTCTGGGATACAACCCCAGAAGTGGTATTACTGGGTCAAAGGGTATGAACATTTTTATAGCCTTTTGGGTATAGTTCCAAATTGCCCCCCAGAATGGCTGGAAAACTTCACAATTCCACCAGCAATGTGACAGTGTTCCAATTATTCCACATCCTCTCCAGCATTTATCATTTCCTTTTTTGTCATTTTGGCCAATCTGACAGGAGAGATGTGGTGCCTAAAAGTTGTTTTCATTTGCATTTCTCTAATCAGCAGTGATTTAGAGCATTTTTTCATATGCCTACAGATAATTTTAATTTCTTCCTCTGAAAACTGTCTGTTCATATCCTTTGTCCATTTCTTAATTGGGGAATGTCTTGTATTCCTATAAATTTGAATCATTTCCCTGTATCTTTTAGAGATGAGGCCTTTATCAGAGATACTGTTTGTCGAAGATTTTCTTCCAATTTTCTGCTTCCCTCCTAATCTTTGTTGCATTGGCTTTTTCTGTACAAAATATTTCAATTTAAAATAATCAAAATTATCTATTTTGCATTTTGTAATGCTCTCCATTTCTTGTTGTGTCATGGATTCTTTGCTTTTCCATAAATCTAATAGGTAAACTATTCCGTGGTTTTCCAAACTGCTTATCCTATCAGCCTTTATTCCTAAATCATGAACCCATCTTAACTTTATTTTCATATGTGGTGTATGATATTGGTCTATGCCCAATTTCTACCCTACCATTTTCCAGTTTTCCCAGCAGTTTTTGTGAAATACTGAATTCTTGGCCGAGAAGCTGGATTCTTTGGATGTATCAAAGAGTAGATTGCTATAGTTGGTGAGTACTCTGTCTTGTGTACATATCCTATTCCACTGATCCACAGCTCTGTCTACGGTAACTTTGAATGGAATTTCTCTTTCCATCTCTTGCTGTTGGGCTTTGTTAGTAATATGTAGGAATGCCAAAGATTTATGTGGGTTTATTTTTTATTTTGCAACTTTGTTAAAGTTGTTTATTATTTCAAGTAGCTTTTTACTTGATTCTCTAGGATTCTCTAAATAAATCATCATATCATCTGTAAAAAGTGATAATTTAGTTTCTTCTTTGCGAATTCTAATTTCTTCAATTTCTTTTTCTTCTCTTATTGCTACAGCTAATGTTTCTAGTACCAAATTAAATAATAGGGGTGATAATGGACATCCTTGTTTCACCCTGTGTGTATCCCCCTGTTTCAAATGTGTTTCATGTAAACAGCATATTGTAGGATTATAGTTTTTAATCCATTCTGCTATCCATTTCCATTTTATGGCAGAATTCATCCCATTCACATTCACAGTCATGATTACTATCTGTGTCTTTTTCTTCATCCTATTTCCCCCCTGTTTATGCTTTTATTTCTCCCTTTCCCCTTCCACTCCTAAACAAAGTTTTGCTTTTGATGTCTGCATTCCTCAGTTTACCCTCCCCCTTGATTCCCGTCCCTTATCTTCCTGTTTGTCACTTGCTACTACCCTCCCTTCTGACCACCTCCCTCCCTTTTTTCCCGCTTTTCCCTCCTACTGCCTGTAGGACAGGTTAGATTTCTATATTTATCAAGGTATGTTATTCCCTTTTTGAGCCAAATCCAATGAGAGTAAAGCTCAGATACTGCTCTTCTCCCTCCCTTCTTTCCCTCTACTACCATATGTATTTGTGACTCTTCATGTGATGTGATTTACCCTTTTCTACCACCTCCTTACCTCTTCTCCCAGAACCATCCCTTTATATCTCTTAATTATATTATTTATCATAATATCAGTTACTTTATACTGATATCCACACTCTATGAATATCCCTTTCAATTGTCATAATAAACATACTATTCTCAAGATTGACACACAGACACACACACACACAGACACACACACACAGACACACACACGCACACACACGCGCGCACACACACACAGACACACACACACGCGCGCACACACACAGACACACACACACAGACACACACACACAGGCACACACACACACAGACACAGACACACAGATACACACACGCACACACACACACGCACACACACAGACACACACACATGCACACACACGCACGCACACACACAGACACACGTGTGCACGCACACACACACAGACACACACACATGCACACACACGCACACACACACAGACACACGCGCGCACGCACACACACACACAGACACACACGCGCACACACACAGACACACAGACACACACACAGGCACACACACACACGCACACAGACACACATACACACGCACACACACAGACACACACACACATGCACACACACACACAGACACACACACAGGCACACACACAGGCACACACACACACGCACACAGACACACACACACAGACACACACACACAGACACACATACAGACACAGACACACAGACACACACACAGGCACACACACACACGCACACAGACACACACACACATGCACACACACAGACACACACACACATGCACACACACAGACACACACACAGACACACACACACGCACACAGACACACACACACAGACACACACACACAGACACACACACACAGACACACACACACATATACATATATATATAGATCAAACATATATAAAACAAAATGACCCTATATTAGGATGTAGTTAATTAGCCTTATTGATTAACTGGGGTTTTTTTTTCCCCTGTTTACCTTTTTATGTCTCCCTTGCATTTTGTATTTGGAGATCAAATTTCCCATGGAGCTCTGGCCTTTTCATCAGGAAGGTCTGGAATTCCCTTATCTCATTGAATGTCCATCTTCTTGCCTGAAAAATTATGCTCAGTTTAGCTTGGTAGTAGATCCTTGGTTGTAGTACAAGCTCCTTTGCCTTTGGAATACCGTATTCCAATTTCTCCTATCTTTTAATGTAGAAGCTGAAAGATTCTGTGTGATCCTGACTGCAGTTCTATGATAATTGAATTGTTTCTAGCTGCTTGCAGGATTTTCTCCTTAACCTGGTAGTTCTGGAATTTCGCTGAAATATTCCTTGGAGTTTTGAATTTGGGATCTTTTTCAGGGGGTGATCAATGGATTCTTTCAATTACAATTTTACCCTCTGGTTATAGAACCTCTGGGCAATTTTCCTTAAGGATTAAATGGAAGATACTGTCCAGGATCTTTTTTACATTATACCTTTCACATAGATCAATAATTCTTAGATTGTCTCTCCTGGATCTATTTTCCATGTCAGTTGCTTTTCCAATCAGATATTTCATGTTTTCTTCTATTTTTTTTTCATTTTTAGATTTTGTTTGACTGATTCTTTTTTTAATTTAAATTTATTTATTTAACATATTTAGTTTTCAGCATTGATTTTCACAAGAGTTTGAATTGCAAATTTTCTCCCCATTTCTACCCTTCCCCCATTCCAAGATGACATATATTCTGGTTGCCCTGTTCCCCAGTCCGCCCTCCCCTCTATCACACCACTCCCCTCCCATCCCCTTTTCCCTTCCTTTCTTGTAGGGCAAGATAAATATCTACACCCCATTGCCTGTGTATCTTATTTTCAAGTTGCATGCAAAAACTTTTTTTTTGCTTTTGAACATCTGTTTTTAAAACTTTGAGTTCCAAATTCTCTCCCCTCTTCCCTTCCCACCCACCCCCCCTAAAAAGTCAAGCAATTCAACCTAGGCCACATGTGTATCATTATGTATAACCCTTCCACAATACTCATGTTGTGACAGACTAACTATATTTTGCTCCTTCCCAACCCATCCCGCTTTATTGAAATTTCTCCCTTGACCCCGTCCCCTTTTGAAAGTGTTTGTTTTTGATTACCTCCACCCCCATCTGCCCTCCCTTCCATCATCCCCCCCCTTTTTATCTTGCTCCCTCTTCTTTCCTGTGGAGTAAGATACCCAGTTGGGTATGTATGGTATTCCCTCCTCAGGCCAAATCTGACGAGGGCAAGGTTCACTCATTCCCCCCTCACCTGCCCTCTCCCCTCCTCCCACAGAGCTTCTTCCTCTTGCCACCTTTATGTGAGATAATCCACCCCATTCTATCTCTCCCTATCTCCCTCTCTCTGTATGTTGCTCTCTCATCCCTTAATTTGATTTTATTTATTTTAGATATCTTCCCTTCATCTTCAACTCATGCTGTGTCGGCTCTCTCTCTTATATATAAATGTATATATATACACACATATATACAAACATATATATACATATATATACATACACATAGATATATACATACATACACATTCACATATATATATACATAAACATATATATATATATATATATATATATATATATATATATATATATGCATATTCCCTTCAGCTACCCTAATACTGAGGTCTCATGAATCATACACATAATCTTTCCATGTAGGAATGTAAACACAACAGTTCAACTTTAGTAAGTCCCTTGCAATTTCCGTTTCTTGATTACCTTTTCATGCTTCTCTTGATTCTTGTGTTTGAAAGTCAAATTTTCTATTCAGCTCTGGTCTTTTCACTGAGAAAGCTTAAAAGTCCTCCATTTTATTGAAAATCCATATTTTCCCTTGGAGCATGATACTCAGTTTTGCTGGGTAGGTGATTCTTGGTTTTAATCCTAGCTCCACTGACCTCTGGAATATCGTATTCCATGCCCTTCGATCTCTTAATGTAGAAGCTGCTAGATCTTGGATTATTCTGATTGGGTTTCCACAATACTCAAATTGTTTCTTTCTGGCTGCTTGCAGTATTTTCTCCTTGATCTGGGAGCTCTGGAATTTGGCAACAATATTCCTAGGAGATTTCTTTTTGGGATCTGTTTGAGGAGGCGATCGGTGGATTCTTTCAATTTCTATTTTGCCCTGTGGCTCTAGAATATCAGGGCAATTTTCCTTGATAATTTGTTCAAAGATAATGTCTAGGCTCTTTTTTTGATCATGGCTTTCAGGTAGTCCAATAATTTTTAAATTATCTCTTCTGGATCTATTTTCTAGCTCAGTGGTTTTTCCAATGAGATATTTCATATTATCTTCCACTTTGTCATTCCTTTGGTTCTGTTTTATAATATCTTGATTTCTCATAAAGTCACTAGCTTCTACTTGCTCCAATCTAATTTTTAAAGTAGTATTTTCTTCAGTGGTCTTTTGGACCTCCTTTTCCATTTGGCTAATTCTGCCTTTCAAGGCATTTTCTCCTCATTGGCTGTTTGGAGCTCTTTTGCCATTTGAGTTAGTCTATTTTTTAAGGTGTTGTTTTCTTCAGTGTATTTTTCAGTATTTTTTTGGGTCTCCTTTAGCAACTCATTGACTTGTTTTTCATGGTTTTCTCACATCCTTCTCATTTCTCTTCCCAATTTTTCCTCTACTTCTCTAATTTGCTTTTCAAAATCCTTTTTGAGCTCTTCCATGGCCTAGGACCAGTTCATGTTTTTCTTGGAGGTTTCTGTGGTAGGCTTTTTGACTTTGTTAACTTCTTCTGTCTGTATGTTTTGGTCTTCTTTGCACCAATGAAAGAATGCAAAGTATGAGACTTAATCTGGGTGCATTTTCACTGCCTGGCCATATTCCCAACCAACTAACTTGACCCTTGAGTTTTTCAGCGGGGTATGACTGCTTGTAGACTAGAGAATTCTATGTTCCACGTTTGGGGGAGAGGTGCCAGCTCTGCCACACCAGCACTACTCCTTCCCTAAGAACCCCCAACCCGGACTGGGCTTAGATCTTCAGCAGGCTGTGCACTCCTGCTCTGATCCACCACTTAATTCCTCCCACCAGGTGGGCCTGCAGCCAGAAGTAACTTGCACCTGTAGCTGCCCCACCTCTGCTGCCCCCTGGGCTCGTAGCCCAACCGAACTCCTTCTACTCCTGCAGCTTTTCCCACTAACTTTCTCCACTGTCTTTGGTGTTTGTGGGTTGAGAAGTCTGGTAACTGCTGCAGCTCAGTGATTCGGGGCTCTAGGGCCCGCTGCACCTGGCTCCTGATCTGGTTGGTCTGCGCTCCTCACACTGTGCTCTGCTCTGCTCCCAGCTCCCAGATCCATGTGGAATAGTCCTCACGCAGAGACCATCTAGGCTGTCCTGGGCTGGAGGCCTGCTTCCTTCTGCTCTTTTGTGGATTCTGCCATTCTAGAATTGGTTCAGAGCCATTTTTTTGGCTGCTTCTTGATGTCTCATAGAGTCATCAGCTTCTACTTGCCCAATTCTAATTTATAATGTTTTGCTTTCTTTCTTTATCTTCTCTATCTCCTTTTCCACTTGGTTGATTTTACTTTTCAATGAGACATTTTCTCCAATTATATTCTGATTTTCTTAACCAATTCCTTGATTTTACCTTTTAAAGATTTGTTTTCCTCATTGAATTTTTTTTCCATTTTTTCTTTTACCACCCTAATTATATATTTAAAGTCTTTATGGATTTCTTCCAGTAATGCTTTTAGGTCTAGAGACCAGTTCTCTTTCCCTTTTGAGGTTTCAGTTGTGGGTGTAGTGTCCATGCTGCCCTCTTCTTAATTGCTATTTTGATCATCCCTGTCTCCATAATATGTATCTATTGTCTTTGAAAGCTTCTTGCTATTCTTTTTCATGCTGTTATTTTTTTCCTCCTGACTTCTGAAGTGGATCTCTGCTTCTGGGACTCAGGGGGCTCTGTTCCAAGTTTCTTGTGTTGGAATCTAGCTTTATGTGCATGTCCTCTGATTTTGTGAGGTATAGGGGAGGTCTCCTCTTCCCCAGGATTGTTGTACAGAATGAGTGGTCTCAGCTCTTGTCTGTTGTGCTATCTGCCACTTCCCCTGGCTGTGCAAAGCCAAGTCTGGGGTCCTGGCATGGATGTTAGTTAGCTCAACCCCCTGGGGCTCAGTTACTCTTGTTGTTCTGCTGAGGTGAGGGCTGCTGGGATACCTCTCTTCCTGAACTAGTCTCCTTCTGCCACCAAGGGAAGGACCCTCTCTTCCACTTCTCTCGCTACTGAAGCCTCCTTTCTGGCTCCTCTGATTCTCCTGAGGCTTTATTTTCTGGGTTTATTCAAGGGAGGGTTATGAGCCATTTTACCTGCACATCCTGGCTACCAGAATTCAAAGAAGATGAGTTTCGAACCTTTAGACTTTGGGTTGAAGGACTCCAGGCTAGCTGCTCCCATGGCTGCAGGCTCTGTACTCCCACAGACTACTGTCTTGGGCTGAGAGGCATGGGGTCTGATCTCAGTCGTAGCTGGTACTTCCATCCTGGGCCTGTTCCTGCTCCCGTCTTTGGCTCACCCTGTGTGCTCTCCCAAATCGGCGTGCTGGCTGGATTCCTCTGCTGTTCCTAGTTGGTTTTGTCAGGTGCCTTTCCAATTGCCTGGGGTTGGAGGCTTTGGGCTAGCTCTTCCCACAGCCGCAGGCTATGCTCTCTGACAGACTCCTGTCTTGGGCTTAGAGGCCTGGGGCTAGATCGAGATTGAGGCCATATCTGGTACTTCTGCCCTGGGTCTGTTCCTGCTCTGGCATTTTGCTCACCCAGCAGTCTCCCAGACCGGCATGCTGGCTGGATTCTTCTGCTGTTCCTGGCTGGTTTGGTCTGGTGCCGATCTGTGTTCCCGGTGCTCCTTCCCTTCTCAGTCTACTAGTGGCTTCTAACTCTCAAATTTGCTCATAATCACTTTTTTAAGATTTATCTGACAGAATTTGTGAGAGAGCTCCAGTAGTTGCTTCCTTTCACAGTGCCATCTTGGCTCTGCCCCCGAAGGTGCTCTATTTCTTTGGATATCCACTTTTTCCCTGAAGTATTACACTCAGCTTTGCTGGGTAGGTAATTGTTGGTTTTAATCCTAGCTCCTTTGAGTCCTGGAATATCATATTCAAGCTCTCCTGTCTCATAATATAGAAGCTGCTAAACTTGTGTTATCCTGATTGTGTTTCAACAATACTTGAATTGTTTCTTTCTGACTGCTTGCAATATTATCTCCTTGACCTGGGAACTTTTACTTTGGGTACAATATTCCTAAGAGTTTTATTTTTGGGATCTGTTTCAAGAAGTGATCGATGGATTCATTCAATTTCTATTTTACCTTCTGGTTCTAGAATATCAGGCCAATTTTCCTTGATGATTTTTTTGAAAGATGGTATTTAGGCTCTTTTTAGATCATGGCTTTCAGGTAGTCCAATAATTTTTAGATTATCTCTTTTGGATCTATTTTCCAGGTCAGTTGTTTTTCCAATGAGATATTTCACCTTATCTTCTACTTTTTTTAATTCTCTAATTTTGTTTTATAATTTCTTGGTTTCTCATAAATGCATTAGCTTCTTTTTTGCTTCATTCTAATTTTTAAGGAATTATTTTCTTCAGTGAGCTTTTGGACCTCCTTTTCCATTTGGCCAATTCTGTTTTTCAAGGCATTCTTCTCTTCATTGGCTTTTTAGACCTCTTTTGCCACTTGGATTAGCCTATTTTTAAGGTGTTATGTTTATCAGCATTTTCTGGCTCTCCTTTAGCTCATTTTTCATTATTTTCTTGCATCACTATGATTTCTCTTCCCAATTTTTCCTCTACTTCTCTTACTTGATTTTCAAAATCCTTTTTGAGCTCTTCCATGGCCTGAGACCAATTCATATTTTTCTGGGAGGTTTTGAATGTAGGAGTTTGATTTTGCTTTTTTCTTCTGTGTGTATGTTTTGATCTTCCTTGTCTTCAAAGTAAGATTCTATAGTCTGATTTTTTTCTGCTGTTTGCTCATTTTCCTAGCCAATTGCTTGACTTTGCTCTTTGGTTCCAGTGTGGAGGGTGTACTGTCCCAAGCTTCAGGGGTTTTGTTCAGCTGTTTTCAGATATATTTCTAGGGACCTGTAGAATTTTAGTTCTTCCAAGGTTGTGTGATCTAAGGAGAAATGTTTACTCCTTCCTTGGCTTGTAAACTCATCTTTGAGTGATGGTAAGCACTCTTTTCTGCCTTGGAACTGTGAGGAGGATTCCCTCTCCACCACCACCACCAGCTATACCACTCCAGGGTTCCTCCTTTCCCCAGGACTGTCACCCAGGCCTGTGATGCTGGTCCAAGCGGTGCAAACAAGAGATTCTTGCCTCAGTGCCATCAAAGGATCCCTGCAAACACCCTGTGATCAGCTGCTGGATCCTCCTCCCCCCAAAACACACACACAGTTTGTGGGGTGTTAGCTCTGGAAGCAGCTGCAACTAATACCTGGGCTGTAGCTGTACATCATTCCTCTCTCAGCCCTGGGTGTGGGGCCCAGACTGTGCTCCTCTCTCATGCAGGTCTTGATCCCCCCACCATCTGTGCCCCTGGAGCTCTGGAAGCAGTAGCTGCTACTGCTGCTGCTGCTGTCTCCACCCCTTCCACTGCCCTAGGATTGGGGTTGGACAACACTCCACTCTCACCCATGTCCCAAAGAGTTTTCCCACTGATCTTCTATGCTGTCTTTGGTGTTTGCTGGTTGAGAAGTCTGGAAACTGCCACAGTTTCAAGTGATTCAGTCCCCCAAGGCTTGCTCCAGCCCTGTCTGTGCCAGTGTGGCCCACTCTAGCCTGAGCTCCTCTCTCATTCCAGGGCAAAAGACCCTTCCTGTTGACCTTCACAGGTTGTCTTGGGCTGGAAATTTGTTTCATTTTGTCATTTCGTGGGTTCTGCTGCTCTAGAATTTATTTAGAGTCATTTTTACAGGTATTTGGAGAGGTTTGGTGGAAAGGTCAAGCAAGTCCCCGCTTTTACTCTGCCATCTTGGCTCCACCCCCTAGTTCTGGGTATTTTTTCTGACAGTCCACCATGCTTGGAATGCTCTCAATTCTCATCTCTACCTAGAAGCTTCTCTGGTTTTCTTCAAGTCCCAACTAAAATCCCACCTCCCACAGGAAGCCTTCTCAACTCTTCTCAATGCCAGTGCCCGCCTTCTATTGATTAGAGCCAGTCTTTGCACATATTTGTTTGCATGTTGTCTCCCCAATTAGACTGTGAGCTTTTCAAGTGCAGGGTCTGTTTTTTGCTTTTGTATCTCTAGGGCTTAGCACAGTATTGGGCACATAGGAAGAATTTAATCAGTTTTTCTTGACTGACTTCTATTTGGTCCTGAAAGTTTCTGTGAAGTGTGTGGCATTTGAGGCAAAGTTAATCTATGCTCTCATCTTCTCTAGGGGGTGAGAAACCAACTGAGAAATGAATTGTGGGAGTAAAGAAAGTCTTGCCTATTGAAGCTGAATTCACTAGAACAATAAAAAAAATTCCCCTGCAAACAGTAGTAGCAAACTTTTTTTCTTCTCCAATGAGCTCCCAGACAGATGAAAGCTTCAGAAGTACACAGGATCATTTTTTTCCACTTTTCACTTTTGTCTGGGAATCCTTCAAGCCTGATATAGGCACCTAATCGGGGATTGACACAGGTTCTGCTAATTTACTGTGTCTTGAGTGCATTCCTCCAGTAGCTGTTTATTATCTTCTATGTTATCTTCTATAGCATCTGGTTGCTTTCCTCCCCTCATTCTCATAGCAATACCCACTCTTGACAACTATTGAGTTTTCAAATTTCATGCTGAGAGAGAGCTCAGATATACAAGGCCTGAAAAGTGTTGCTTAACACTTGATATTATTGGACAGTGATATTTTCCATTACTTGACAGCATAAATTCAAGACACAAGCACAGGTGCTCAATATTAACGATGATTACTTTTGACAAACCACTGAGTTTTGAAAAGGGGGATCTGATAATAGTGCTGCGTGACCAGTATCCAATTTTTCCCATTCCTTCAGGACATAGATGACATTAGAAAGTACTTGTTGAGATATGGAGGAGGTAATTAAAAGTCAGAGGTATATTGTACCATGCCCCCTCTGGATGCCCACTTTCGTAATAACCAAATCCTGTTCAAAGCTCAGAGGTAGAGACTGGGGAGACTGCATTATTGAACCAAGATGGAACAGTCAGTTTTTAAAAACACCAACAAAAACAAGACCCCCCAAACCATTCCCTTCATTCTAGATCCTCTCTAAGAAATACGCTCTCTACAATTCTTTGTATATTATATTCAGAAAAAAAATGGTTCCCCCCAGAAACCATCACATCCTCAGGTATCCTCTCCACTACTACACTCTTTCCCATTTGCCACCCACCCCTGTCCAGACACACAAGCGTTCATGTGGTCTAGAGGATTCATGGGCATTCTTCCTTCCCCTTCACTACCTCTTTCAGATGTTCTTTCCTTCATTTCAAAAGCTCTCTATGGCTGAGATTCACTCCATTCATTAATAACAGCTCTTTGAATTTAATTCAATTGAATCAATGACCCAGATCTGCTCCTTGTTGTAGTCACTTACATACAAGTCACTCCCACCTTTCCTTGATAGCTTTAGTTTTTACATGACCACCTGACATCGCTGAAAGAAGGATGGATTTGGAATCAAAGGAGCCAAGGTCCACTTTGGCTCTTCAACTGGTATCTGAGGAATTCTTGGACAAGTCATATCATTTTTCTGTGCCTCAATGTCATCATCTCTAAAAAGAAGGGGTTCAATTCAATGGCCTACAAGGTTTCTTCCAGTTTTCAATTAATGAGCCTATGATTTTTCAAGCACATTCCTTCCCTTTCATTCTCCTTGAGGGCAAACCTTAATTACAAAGAAATAAAAGAAAGTTAAGCAAAATTCAGCTCAAATCTTATCTTCTACAAGAAGCCTTTCTTCATCTCTGTCAAAGCCAATTCCTTCTTTCTGAGATTACTTCAAGTTTACTTAGTAAATATCATATATGTTCATATTTGTTTGCATGTGAGCTCCTTGAAGGTAGGGACTCCTTTTATATTTCTTTGTGTTCATAATGCTTGGCATATAATAAGTGCTTAATAATTTTTTTTGTTGACTGGGCATGAATAAGCAATACCTTAACTAAGACTGGCATTATAATATGTGTTAGGAGGGACATTCTTAAATCTCTTCTTTCAGCAAAAAGACTGGCCATAACTACAAAGCTCAAGACCATTTTTCCTACTTACATCATTGATGATACATATTGTTTACTTGTTTCCAACTACTTCATTTTCCATCAATTCACATACCACTCTACTCTTTTCTGCATTCTACTTATTCATCCTTTCTTACGATGATCCATTACATTCATTTTCTTTGACTTTTTTTACTCATTCCCCATTGATAGGGATCTAATTAGTTTCCAGTTCTTCAAGGCCACAAAAAAATGCTGCTATGAATATTTGTACATATGGAACCATTTTTTTTGTCTTTGACTTATGTGGAGGATATGGATAGTAATGAATAGTCTAGGTCAAAGGGTATGGATACTTTGTTTACTTTCTTTGGATGACTCCAAATCACTTTCTGGAATGTTTGGACCAACTCAATTTTCCATCAAGATTTCTTTCCTTAATCACTCCAATATTGGCTATTTTCACATTTTGTCACTTTTACTTTTACTGTGGGTATAAGATGAAACCTTAGAGTTGGCTCATTTCTATTCCTCCTATTAGTAGTGATCTGGAACATTTTTTAATATGGTTGTTAATGATTTAGGATTCTTGAGGTCTGCTTGCTCGTAAGTCTCCAGATCTTAATCCATTGGATTCACTCCTTTCCCCACCTACTTAGTGCCTACCTCAGACAATCTTGATGCCCTGCCTTAATAACTAGGGATTTCAATGTGCATAAAATTAGAGTATCCTACATTTAGAAATGGAAGGGACATTGGAACTCATTTAGAACATATATATATATATATATATATATATATATATATATATATATATATATATATATACACACACGTGTGTGTGTGTGTGTGTGTGTATACACATATACATATACATATGCTTTACAAATGAAGGAACCCCAACACAGATATGTAGTCACTCAAGCAATTAGAAGTGCAGGATGAGAACCCAGGCTTCTTACTCTGCAATTTCTTTCCCTTGAAAAGACTCAGACCTCTTCACTGTCCAGTACCTACATCTTCTTTCTACCTCAGTCACCAAGAGGTATGGTCAGACCTTGGAGAGCATTTCACTCAGAAACATGTTACATTCATGATCCTGAAATCAGAGATTCTTCTGTGATTGAAATTCTCCCATCCTTCCATCTCTCCTATTGCTTCATTCGCCTTTCTAATGCCCATTCACTCGCACTCATGTGCCGCTAAATCATCTATACCAGGGCTCTCCAAACTTAGGTTTTTATTGAAACAATAGACAATATATTTTGATTTGCCATTTTAGTGATAGCTCCAAGGTAGTTCAGCTTCATTGACTAAAGCACTTATGCAAATTTCTGTGCTTGTAGGCCAGCCGCATAAATCTCACTGCCTGCTGCATGCGGCTGGCAGGCTGCATTTTGGACAGCCCCGATCTATACAAAGGGGAAATGCATTCACTAATTTTATTGCAAATTTATGTTATCTTCTTCAGTTAGGTCCTCACTGTTTTGTGGTTATGCTTCTCCACCTCGTTGGCTTTCAATCATTACTCTTTATGCCATCTATTCTAAACTTACTCTTCATTCTTCAAGCTCCTTTTGATATCTTTTCCCCTCCCTTCCCTCTCAGAAAATAGGAGGATGGAATGCCTTGCTTCCTATTTCCTGAGAAAAATGAGTATAGGCATTGTGAGCTCCTTAGATTACTCATGATACCCATGGCATCTTCCCCATTTCATCCCCAATTCTTCTCCTTGCCAAGGGCAGCTCATCTATTCCATACCATTGAGCCCACACACTCCCAATTAACTTTAGAACCTTGTCTCTCAATTAATCTCTGCCTTCTTTTCTTCTAAGAACCCTCCATTTCAAGTGACCCTTCCATAGTTCAGGTCTCGCCTACCCTAAAACAAACAAGAGTCAAATACCTTTAAGTCTGTTAATCCCTTCTAGCTACTGTCCTATGCTTCTCTACCTATTTGTAAGAAAACTTCTAGAAAATTCATCTGCAATTTATTGATATTTGTTCTGATCCAAATGACTTGTCCTTTCCAGCTAGGCACCACCTACCCTAGCTAAGGCCTTATTACCTTTGTCTTGGATTCTTCCAGCACTGTGTTACCCATCTGCCTCCTCTGCAGTTCATTTTATCCACAGTTCCCAGAATAACCTCCTTGAAATATAGATTATATTACTGACCTGTTCCCAAAGATTGAATTAACCCTTTATGGTTTCATAGTTGAAAATATATCCTTCCTCCTCCTGCTCAGCCAGGCATTGAATGCTCATAGTAATCTGTCACAAAATGATCTTCACAGATTTATTGCAAACCTATGACTTTCATTAATTTTGCATTACTGCCCAAATGACCTGCCTGTTGTTGCCTGAACTTGGCTTTTCATTTCCAATCTATTTTCCTCTTTATAGGCTGTAGACCATGCCTGCATTGCCTTCCCTCTTCATTTCCAAATCCTTTAAGTCTTATCTAATTTTGAGGCTTCCAGATGAAGCCACATATCTGTATTGTGGTTCCTTCCTTTATAAATTTTATGGGCTTCCAGATGAAACCTTTTTTTCTGCCCTAATTGCTTGCCTCCCATCTTCAGATCATCTTGAACATATTAGGATAATTATTATATTCTCCAGTAAAATATAAGCTCCCAAGATATAAGCTGATTGTCATGTTTGAGTTTGTCCGCCCAATATAAACAATATAAAGTGAATTGAATTAAAATGAAAAATAAGTCAATAGTCATATAAAAATGCTCCAAATCATTATTGATTAGAGAAATACAAATTAAAACAACCTTGAGCTATTGTTTTATACCTACCAGATTGGCTAAAATGATAAAAGGGGAAAGAGAAAAATATTGAAGGAATGTAGAAAAATCCGGACCTTAATCCATTGTTGGTAGAATTGTGAACTGATCAAGCTATGTTGGACCACCATCTGGATTTAAGCTCAAAGAGTTATTAAATGACCTATACCCATCAACTCAGCAATACCACTACTATTCCCATTTCCAAAGATAATTAGAGAAAAACGAAAAGAACCTTTATATTCTAAAATGTTTATAGCAGCTCTCTTTGTGACAGCAAAGAACTGGAAATTGCAGAGATGCCCATCAACTGGGGAGTGGCTGAAGAAGTTGTGGTGCATGATTATGATGCAATACTATTCTGCTGTAAAAAATGGTGAACTCAATGATTTTAGAAAAAAAAACATGTAAAGATTTGCATGGAATAAGGAAGAGCAAAAACAGAAACAAGAGGATTTTGTATACAACAAAAGCCATATTGTTTGGAGAATGACTTTGAGAGAATGAATTATTTTTACTTTTATATATACCTAAATTAACCATAAATAACATGTAAAGAAAGATGTTATCTGCATCTAGAGAAAGAACTGATAAATAGAAGTATATATAAAACAATTTTACATACATATATATATGGTAGCCTAATGGTAGCCATCTCTAGGGCTGGGGGAAGGAAGGAAAAAAAAAGAAATTCACATGTTAATTTTGTTGTATATTTGAAAATAATAGCAAGTTGTACATAGTATACTTACAGTTCCATATGCAATTATCTTTTTGTTGCTCTGTTGGGGAAATGCTTCTTTTATTACATAAATTAAAAATGAATCAAAAAAATAAAAAAAAAATAAGTCAGTGGTGTTGTTTTCAGATATAATAGGAGGTCTTGGATACAAAGAAGTCATTGCATGACAGACTTTTGCCTGCTCTGGCTTCTTAATTTGGTCATATACTGTTCCATAAACCCATCAGAGTCAATTATATTTCAAATATTCAAATCACATTTGAGCTAGTCAATATTCATCCACATAACATGGCAATTAACTTCTATGAAATGAAAGTCTGTGAGGGACTGGAAAATCATTCTCACAGATTGGCTGTGACTCATCAAGTGGCTTAACTGGAGTTTGTCTCATTATGACCAACAGAGGAAAAAAAAATGTTAATATAAAAAAGGGACAGTTAAGTTTTGTTTTAAAGTTGACAACTCTTTGTATGAATCTCTTTGCACTTCCATCACTTAGAATTTCTTTTCCACCCCTAGGCCTAAGAGAGATAATACCATGTTCTAGATACTTTATGTGTCCGAATGCTAAACAATATATAATTCAAGTCTATACCACAGAGCTTACTTCAACTAGTCAGCTGGATGAAATGTCTAATTCAAAACCAAAGCACCTTATGAAATTACCAAATGTTAAAGAGTAGCAACAAAAAATTGTTCCTAAACGATCCAGAAATGTATCCGACCTGCAGAGCTGCCACTGTGTTCTGGTGATAGCATAATGCTATGGTATTTCAGGTACACTATCTCACCCCCCACCACTGCACACACCCCCCCCCCCATAGGTTTGACTAATTCTTTCCACTGGTTGTTGCATTTTTGCTCCAGCTGGTAGTCAGGCCAGTGCCATCTACTGGAGATGATATGTTTAGTAAGCCTGTCCTTCCCAGGAGATGGACGTAGTTCTGTCAAATAGCTTTTTTAGATATGTCTACTATCTCTTGGGAGAAAGAGGGCCTCTCTGATTGATATGGCCAAATCATGTCTTTTCTAGTAGTGGGTCATTTTTGTATCTCTGCTTATAGAGAATGTTTATCTGTCTCATAATCTTTACTTACATAGCTGTCACTCTAGTTCAGGACTTTGTTAATCTTGCATGATATATTATAATAACTTCCTAAATGGTCTCCATAACTCAAGTCTCCCCAGATACACATCTACCTTTCCCTGAGCCTCAAAAGTGATTTAATTAAAACAAAGGTCATACTACACCACCAGCCTTACTCAATAAATTCTAGTGGTTCCCAGTAACACTACGACTGTGGTGCTCTTTATGGTTTCTAAAACTCGTTAACTCCCAAGTCATTAACTCTTCTTGCTCCCACATGCTTCTTGAAAGCCAGTGTTTTTTTAAGATTCAGATTGAGTATCTCCTTAAGAGGAGACATGGCTCACCTATATGTTTCTGAGTCCAGTCCTGGCCATTGTAGGCACTTAATAAATGCTAATAGATTGGTGGGACAGAGCTTGCCTCAGCCAGCTCTCCCAGTTAGTGACTCTGCCCATCAGTCAGACTGCTTTTAGAAGATAACGGATTTCCAGTTGAAGGACATACCCACTATTTTGAACCCTTCTTTCTGCCTCCTGTATCCATTACTTCAAATTTTATCTGACTTATGGACCTAAGCCCAGTATTAATTATTGTCTTTGTTGCATCTCCTTGGCTTGGCTTCTAAGGAGCTCCTTTTACAAATGGAAAAGGGGCTGAATATGATTCTTATGAAGATTTTTTTTAATATCCTCTGTCCTGCTTGTCTGGTCTATACAAATTATGATTGATGGCTTAATTGGAGAAGACAGATAAATTTTATGAATTTTGGCCCACTTCCCTCTCTCTCTCTTTTGTAATCTCCATTATCCACTCAACTCTGACAAAGTGACCTCTCCAGAATCCAGAACTAGAAAGCTTCTGGGGTGGAATTTCAACTCCAGCCTTCTAGCACTCTGAAACATGCTGCTTATCACTTGATAAAAACTAGTGTTTGCCATGTTAAATGGGTTGGCAAAAATCACCCCCTGATTGGGTGCTTTTTGGTTTCGGACTGAAGAGACCCAATATTTGGCTGTGCTGCTCTTTCTGGTTTCTAAAATTCATAAACTGCCAAGTCATTACCAAAGCTGAGATCAGAGAGCTAGCTTGGCCTCAACAAAGCATACACATACTTTCCTGGTTTATATACACATGCTGTTGTTATTTTCAGTCATAACAAACTCTTTATGATTCCATGGACCCCACTGTCCATGGGGTTTTCGTGGAAGGATATCAGAGTGGTTTGCCATTTCATTCTCCAATAGATTAAGGCAAACAGAGGTTAATTGACTTGCCCAGGGTTACGCAACTAGTGCCTGTCCCAGGCCAGATTTGAACTCTGATCTTCCTGACTCCAGGACCAGTGCTCTTTCCACTGAACCATCTAGCTATTCTTATATGCTTGTTGTACCATTTGTTTAAAAATAGTTTTATTTATGTCTTTTATTTTTCTTGCTTCATTCCATTCTCAATTCCATTGATTATAGATCAAATTTTTAAAAAGGGAGGCATTGTGGCATGGTGAGAGCACTAGGAATACAGTCAAATGACCTAGGTATTTTACTACCTATGTGATCTTGGGCTAGTCCCTTAACCTCCCTGGGCCTCAGTTTCTTTATTTGTAAATTGAATGGTTTGGATTGGATGACCTCTGATGGCCCTTCCAGTTCCATATCTACAGTGTACAGCTAAACAAAATGGATCAAACCTGGCAAGACACACAGCAGAGTGCTCAAGGAATCTGCCATTTTTCTTTCAGATAGTTGGGGAAAGGCAGTGTAGACCCTCAGGATCAAATTGGTCATTCAAGTTAACCAGGTTGAGCTGTATTTTTTTTCATTGTATTCAATAAGTATATTACTATTTGGGGTCTGCATCCTTCATTCTGCATGAGTTCATATATTTTCTTCCCATGTTTCTCAACAACTCTGATAATATCTCCAAGCACAATAGCATCCCATTCAGTTCTTATACAGCCATCCCCAAACAATAGACATCCAGTTGGCTTCTTCGGTGCTGTTATGATTCTCCTTATCTCCTCATCTCTTCCCCTCCCTCCCTGGAACCTTGAACCCTACACTGCAACCATCCTAGGCTCAGATAGATGAACTTTCCCTTTAATTTGCTCGGAACTCAGCCTGTGCATTACTTCCCAGTCACCATTTTCATGCTAGATATGTGACCCATGTTACCTTACCATTCCTTTTTGCTCCTCTTCTTATTAGTATTTATTAGAACATAAGCTTCTAGAAGTCATGGACTCTCTTGCTTACATTTGTATCACCAGAGCTTAGCACCATGCCTGGCACATAGTAACTGCTTATGAAATTCACTACCTATTTCAGTCTACACAAAATGTTTCATTTTGTGACTTTACTGATTGTATACAGTGGGATTACTGGAAAATGGATTTAAACAGCATAGGCCTGTTCTTGAATGTTTCAATTTGTTTTTAGAATAGCTAGGAAAAACAAACTGCACAAACAGTAAATCCCTCTGTCTGTTTTCACCGTCTTTCCCAATTTGCCTATTTCCATTTTCCCCAATCCTCCTTCAAAGTCTGACAAAGAATTACCCTAGATTTTAAAACCTATTTTCTAGAGTATAGCTATTATTAACATTTTGATAAAGATTGATCACCAGGAGATTTTTTAATAGTCTTTGAACCAAAGTCGATGAGGAATTTTCAATATGGCTCATTCTCCACCTTCACTTGGGACACTGTGTTGGTAAGCAAAATGGGCTCTTAGCACTTAGTTCAACCAAGTGCCCTTGAAGGGTTTGGCTTTTGTTTCCTTTGAGTAATTCAGTGTAGTCTTACTAGGTGCTAAGCCCCAGGCCCTAACCCCCATTAGGTGTAAAACCTATGTGGGTGTGGAATGGTGACTATGGTGGGGCCCAAGGTGGGGCTAACTGAGGAGAGGTGCTAACTCCAGAGCCAATCATAGCAGCCTAAGTTCTGGTCATTCAGACGACATTTGATGACATCTGAAATACTTTAAGAAGAGAAGACAGAGCCATTTGTGCAGGGCTCTCACTCACTGTGGTGCTGATGCAGAGACTCTGGGCAGCTGTAGCTAAGAGCCCTCCAGCTTGTAAACCTGGATGCTGGGACTTTGTTAAAATCTGGTAACTGTGTATTGGGATTTAAATCAGACAAGGATTGTCTGTCGATGTTTGTAATTTGTTTGTATTTGTTCTGAGCTGGCTTTTTCCCCTAAGTGAGTGATATTTGTATGCTGAATTAAAGTAAGTTTGTCAACCCCTTAATGTTGCTTTCCTTACTAAAGCAGATCAAAAGAACCTGTGCTTTTGCAGCGTGCTGGTAGCGTTCTTGTTGTTGGGCTGGTGTTGGTCTTTCACCCCAACAACAGCTGCTAGCTGGATTGTTGAAACAAAAAAATTAGAGAAGACACAAATACACACACAAGAACACACACATACACACACACACACAGGAAGACACACATCAAAATCCTTCAGGCCTTCGCGTAGAGCTCTCACCTGGCTCTTTGTTCCATCCTTGTAAGAAAACCAGTCTTGCATCACAGCAGTATCAATGGCCAAACTTTACCACTCCCAGGCAAAATCCTTGGTCTTACCCACTCTTCAACAAAGGGAGGGAGGCTCAGCAGAAGAGAGAGGATCTACATCCCTGTGGTATCTTGCCTCTATCTCCCCACTGGCCCCCAAGAGGACCTCTGTAGTTAATCTGCAATAAATTCTTTATTACCTGAACACCCTACCCTTGAAGGAGAGGGGGCTATTTACACTCTAGATTTCAAAAGAAAACTATGCTTTAAATAGCGAACAATCCTGCCTCTTCTATCCCACACCAACAAATAAGAGAAGACTGTTCAGCCAACTCTCTTTAATGTAATTAAACTCAATAGGTACTGATTGAGCATCTGGTGTGTGCAAAGTTATAGGGCCAAAATGATAAAGATGTGTCCCTTGTGGAGCTTACATTCTTATGTAGGGATGGGAGAGGGTGGGCCAAACATGAATTCAGAGAATTACAATGGGATATACAGAAAAGCAGGATGGAAGCGAAATGTTGTAAGAACCTAAATAATTGATAAATCCCTTTTACATGGAGGGAAAGAGCTGGGGAGGAGTAAAGGTGAAATGTGAGCAGGGCCTTGAAGCAAAGGAGGGATTTCAATGAGAGAATGAAAGAGAAGGCAACATTTTGGCACAAGGAATAATAGGGGAAAAAACGATATAGGCTTGATCACACATGAGTGATAGACTGGGGAGATGAGGCTGGGAAGGTTGGTTGAAGCCACATGGTGGCTGGCCTTGATGGCCATACGGATTACATTATACAAGAGACAGCCAGGTAGCACAGAAGGTAGAGTATTGGACCTAGATTCAAGAAGATCCTGAGTTCAAATTTCTTGTTACACACTTACTACCTGTGTGACTTTGGGCAAGTCACTTAACCCCTGTTGGCTTCTGTGGAATGGGGATTATAGTAGCTCCTATTTTGCAGGCTGTTATTTTGATCAAATAAAATAATTATTTGAAAAGCCTTTTGAAAACCTTAAAGAGCTAAATGTATCACACCTTCTGCACTTGGTAGTTAATTAGTCATCATTAAAGGATTTTCAGGAAAGCAGCGAGTTGATGAGACTTGAGTGTCAGTGATTTTGGAAACTTTGCAGAGAACAAATTCTATAGTAGAGCCTGGAGGCAGGGAGGCAAAAGAAGAGCTCCTGTCAACAGTCCCTGCCAGAGGTAAGGAGGGCCCAAACTGGACAGACGGCCGTAGGGATGTCTGGTGGAGAGAGAACAAACAGATTGAACTGCTGATGAGCCCCTTGGAGGAAGAGCCTTGGAAGGCAATGTGGGACAAAGGAATAGGGCTTCTGAGGGAAGTCCGAGCTGGAGGTGGGATTGTCTTGTGGGAAAAGGAGAATGACTCAGGCAAAAATGTGGAGAAAGAGAAAGAAAATGTGCAGAGAGCACAAGAGAGGACCAAGGGGCCAGACTGGGGAAATGGCAACTTTAAGGAATCAAGCCAATAAGGGAAAGAGAGAAGTAGGCAAAGAGGAAGGAGAGGGATCACTGTGGGGCCATGGCAGGAGAGCCAAAGAAGAGTGAATACCGAGAAAAGACATTGAGGAGAATGTGATGAATAAAGTCAGGTGGGTTTAGCAGTAACGTAGTCAGAACTCATTAGCAAGGGTGGAGAGAAGAGAGGCAGCAGAACACTGGGGACAAAAGCCAGACTATCAGGGTTTTAAAAAAGATTAGAAGAGAGAAGAGTCTCACAGGAGAGGAGTGGTGGGTTGGAGATAGGGAGGGTGGAGGAAGAAGGGAGAGAGGGAGAGGGGGGAGGGAGGCAGAGAGAGAGAGGGAGAGAGGGGGGGTTAAGGAGAGAGAGAGAGAGAGGGAGACAGAGGCAGAGACAGAGACAGTGATGAACAGAGACAGAAAGGGAAGGAGAGAGACACTGAGAGACAGTCACAGAGAGAGACAGAGAAATACAGAGACAGACAGACATTCAGATAGACACAGACACAGACAGAGACAGACAGAAAGAGAGGGAGAGAGAGACACAGAGAGATAGTCACAGAGAGAGACAGAGATTAGAGATGGAATAGAGCAGGGTGGGATAAGAAGATCAAAGGAAGTTTTCTGTTGTGTTATGTTTCTAATAGTAGGGATGTATAGGTTATGAAAGCTTTGAGGATGTCTAGTACAGAGGGGCCCAAGATGCATATGGCAGCAGAAAATGAATAAAGGAATAGTAAAGTTGTATCAAAGAGACAGGGGGGCTTGGAATCAAGGCTATTTTCACTTGTCTGCATTCTGTTTCTCCCAGCCTTGGTTTTTATTCCACAGTCACTTCCCAGTGTTCCCTTCCTTCCTTTCTTCACCCAAAGAGCCACCCTTGAATAAGAATAAATAAATAAGGGGGAAGGGGGACAGTAGTTGAGTCAAAGTAACCCACATACTTGTGAAGCCAATATAGCAGGAGCTCCTTCCATCCTCCAGTGTCCCCCACCTCTGCCAAGAAAGGTGCGAGTTGCACCCACCTTCCCTAGCTCTTCCCAGAAGCAAGGGCAGTGTTAGTATAATGAGTATTAAGATGAGTGGAGCCACATGTGGGGAGTTCTGAGAAGCTCACACTTCCAGAGAAATGAACCTGGCCCTATGATCCTCCCAGGCCTCCTGATCCCTTTGAATAGCTCACAAAGATTCACTTCCCCACCCTCCCAATTCTCAGAGGACTTTCCATCCCATTCTCTGAGCCAGAGCCTCTGAGCCTTAGTCCAGCATCATTATCCTTCTAAATAATGGGAAGCTCTGGGCTGAAGGTTAAATGATTTGCTCAGGGTCATGATGTAAGCAGGATCAGAGAAAGAGTGATTGCCTGGGTCTCCTGCCTCCTGAGCCATCTATTTCTTTATCAAAGCAAGCCAGCTGGGAGCAATTTATTATTTTTTTTTTCCTTTTAGGCTTTACAAGTTGGTTACATCTAGACAGGAAAAATGCCCAGCTAAATCACAGCCCTTTTAGCTTGAGGGTTTCAACCACTTTTATAGCTGTTGGCGTGTCTGAGCGCTGAAATGGACAAAGTAATTATATGGAGACTTGTAGGGTTCCAGAGATGAAAAGAAGAAAGGAAACAGCCTTTATTAAGCACCCACTACATTGTACACAGCTAGGTGGCCCAATGGATAGAGTGCTGGGCTAAGTCACAAGATCTGAGTTCAAATCGCCCCACTTCCTACTCTCTTAACCCTATTTGCCTCAGGTTCCTCATCTATAAAATGAGCTGGAGAGGGAAATGGCAAACCACGGCAGTGTCATTGCTAAGATAACCCCAGATGGGGTCATGAAGAATAGGACACAAATGAACAACATGTGCTAGGCACTTTAAAAAAAAAAATCTCATTTGATCATCCCAACGACTGAGGGGAATAGGTGTTATTATTATCCCACTTTTAAAGGTATGGAAACTGAGGCAGACAGAGATTAAATTGCCCAAGGTCATGCAGATAAGTGCCTGAGGCTGGTTTTGAACTAAGGTCTTCATGACTCATAGCACAGGGCTTTATCCATTTTACCCAGCTGTCTCTAGGAGGAGAGGTAATAAAGTCCTGGCAGCTGATTCAGGCCCTAACATGTCTGGGAGCTGGGAAGCTGGTTAATGAATATTTCCGTGACTGAGAAGGAAGACGAGCTCACTGATCAGGGCGTCTTATTTTTGTGCTAACATGGGTATTCCTCAGATCAAATCGCCAAACTCCATATAATAAAAGCATAGGTGGTTACAGCTAACCCTTCCCCACTGGTGTTGGCATTCCTCTCAAAACGATCTCCAGGCCCCACCAGAATCAGCATCTATTGAGAGGTTAGACTGCATACCAAGCATAGTGCTAGGCCCCTGTGAGACAAATCTCAAAAACAAGCAAACAATTCCTGCCCTTGGGGAGTTTTCATTCTACCACAGTATAGTTTTGTGAATGGCAATTTGGTCTACTGGATAGAGTGAAGGGCATGGAATTAGAAAGAGCCGAGTTCAAATCCTGTTCCAGAACTTCGCCATCTGTGTGACCATGGGCAAGTTTTTAAACTGTTTTCTCATGTTTAAAATGTGGATAATAATAGTACCCCCTCCCACAGTCAATAGATAATTGTCAGGGAACATTTATTAAGTGATTACTAGGTCACAGGCCTCCTGCTAAGGGCTGGGAATTCAAATCCAACCCAAAATAAGGACAGTCTCTGCCCTCATCCACATTCTGAAGGGGGAAGACAGTGCATAAAAGAGGGTGAAGATGATGGAAGGGGGGGAGCTAGTATCCATGTGGGGGCAAGGTAGACAATTCAACAGTCAGGAGCAGAGCTGGAGGATGAGATGCATGAGCAGGGACAGCTCCCACAACTCTTCATGTGGAGGGTCGGTGCAAGAACTCGGCAAACAGAGGAGGCTAGTGGGTGATGACATCTCCCCAATGAGAGGTCTGCTGGGGTAAGGGGAAAGGCCTCAGAAATGAAGACAGATCAAGGGGGACTGTTGGCAAGATCCAATGAGATGAATTAGGAAATCGCTTTGAAATCAATACAGTTCTACGTAAATGTTAGTTACTGTTGTCATTTTTTAAAGTAATTACTACTTCACCATTTTTAGCAATGCCAATATTAATGAAGTCAGAAGATTAGAACTGGATGTGAGCTTTGACTTCACCTGGTCCAATCCATTAATTTTGCATTTCAGGAAACTGAGGCAGAGATAAGATAAATGGCTTTAAGAAAGTCAGGATGGTTTCAAGAGGCAAAGATGGGATTTGAATTTGGGTTATCTGACCACAAAGCCATTGTTCATTTAATAACAATAACAAAAGTAGTTAATACTTATATGGCACCTACTACTACATGCCAGGTACTGTGCTAAGGACTTTATACATATTGTCTCATTTGATCCTTACAACAACCTTGAGAAGTAGGTGCTATTATAGTTTTATGGCAGGAGAAACTGAGGCAAGCAGAGCTTAATTGACTTGCCCAGGGCTTCAGAAAGCTGGATTTTTACCCAGGTCTTCCATACTCCAGGCCCAGCGCTCATTTTTTCCCACTTTGCCTTTACTAACATGGCATATTTAGAAAGATCCTTTAAAGTTTGCAAAGCAATCTACACACCATCTCATTTGAGCCTCACAACAATCCCTCCAAGTGAGGATGATGAGTATTACTTTTTACCATGACCATTATACAGATGAGGAAAGTGGGGACCAGATAGATCGATTTCCAGCCATTGTGTTAGAAGTGGGATTTGAACCCGGGTTTTCCCGACAATGGCTCCAATGCTCTATAAAACCATACATGTTTATTTTAACATTGTTTAAAGTGTTCAACCTTAATATGACTTTGCTCTATGTTTTGACTTTTAATGTTTAGAGATTGTTGATTTTTTTAATAAAAGAAAATGTTTAAATGGTCATGAACCCATGGACTTACCATGTGGGCTCATATTATAATTCAAACAGCATGCTAATATGAACGAAAAAATCGAAGATTTCACTTCATGCATGAAAAATGATGCCTGAATAATTCATCCCTTCCTCCTTTCCAAATGTATTTATTTAAATATAAGGCCAAACATTCAGCTCCGAGAACCTGTCTAGACAGAGTATGGGCAAGATCCTCCTTGGGCCCGAATCCCTTCTGTCATCATGGAAGCACAACAGCCATTATCTTTCTTGGCTCTGGAGTGGAAATGAGCTGAGATGGGTTTCTCATCTAATTGGTATGGATGCTCTATCCAGGACATGAATTTAGAAAAATAAGATTAAAAATTGCAGAATATGTACTTTCCAGTCCATCTGCCTCAGTGATTTGTCTATAGCCTTAGAGACGCCATTTCAATTTTGGAAAAATGTCTAAAGAGAATGAAAAGATCAAAATGAAGGACCCAGTGTCAATTTATGAGTACCTTTAAGCACTCTGACTTTATTATAAACATTTAAAATAGTTTTTGTAAGCTGCCAAAAGCTTTGGCTATATAATGCATCCAGGATTTTTTTTTCTTTTTAAGCTTATGAAGCACCCCACCCCCCATTTTCAAATAGACTAGTAGATTAGGTTACAGGACAATAGCTACTTCACTCTCGGGATTCCACAGGTAATTCTAAGGGATTTTCATGAACCCCCATTAGTGAGTTCCGTTAATATCAACCAGTAGTTAAATTTGCTTTTAGGAAAAGGGTTTTCACTAAGGCAATTTAGTAAGAAGAGTTGGCACACAAAATATTTCCCCTGGAAGCCTGAGACATATTCTTTCACAAATATACAAATTCTGGAGAAAGGGTAAACTTACAGATGGAGAATGATGATAGTATAGACAGACCATATGTAGTCAAAGGCCAATCTCACAGCTCCTGAATAGCCTTTGCAAATTCCCAACTAATGGCACTATATTCTCTGGGACACTCTTTCATCATCATAGATGACCTCTAAGTTTGCTTCCAGCCCTAGAGCTCTGATGCAAGGACAAAAGAAATGGTCAGATAAGACAGGCCAGGTGAGGCCTTCAGTCCACAGGAGCAACCAAGGAGAATATGGGAGCACCTCTTCTTTGAACAGAATATGAGCTTTATTTTTTCGCCTCAAAACAAACATACCTCTGCCTCCTAACAGACTCTATGTTGCTCAATCATTCTCCAACTCTATCCATCAATTAATAGATTATTTCATTCCTTCGTGTAGATATCTGGGCACAGTGGTGCCTCTCTGCATGTCTCAGATTTGTTCTCTCTACTCCACTCACATAGACACCACTCTAACATAGACCCACATAGACTCCTTGTCATGATAGCTTCTTAATTAGTCTGTCTGCTTCTACAATTAATCCTCAACATGGCTACCAGAGATTTTCAGACATTTAGATCTGATAATTTTGCCCCCTCCTTTTCCCCAATAAATTCTAGTGATTCTTTACTCTTTCTAGGATCCAATGTTGACTCGTTCATTTGGCAGTGGGAAGGCTTCCCAACCTGCCCCCTCCCAGCATCCCTCAATCCCTATCCCTTCCACACACTGTAAGAGCCAATAATCCTGACACACTTGCTTGCCCTCACATGCAAAGATCCATCACTCATCTTCATGCATTTGTTCACCATGCTGCAATGATGTTCCTCTATACCTCTGTCTCTTGAAAGTCTATACAAAGGTGGATTTGGAGTCAGGAATAACTGAGTTTAGATCCAGACTCAGACATTTACTAGTTGTGTGACCCTGGGCAAGTCACTTCACCCTGTAAAATGGAGATGATAAGAGCACTACCTCCCAGGATTTTTGTGAGGATCGAATGAAATAACTGTAAATTACTGAGCTAACCCAAAAGTGCTTGGCATGGAGTAGGAGTATACAAATGCTTATGTACTTCCTCTTCCCTCTCCTCCCTTTCCCCTTCTGGGTATCCCTGTCTTCTGTTTCAACCATCTGGCTAGCAGCTACTGTGGGGGTGAAAAACCAACACAAGCCCAACAACAAGAATGCTGCAAGACCAGGTTCTTTGGATTGGCTTTACTAAGGAAAGCAAAGTTAAGGGGTTAACAATCTTACTTTAATCCAGCATACAAATATCCTTCACTCAGCTCAGGGGGAAAAGCCAGCACCCTGAGCTTCAGAGCAAATACAAACAGAGCAAATAAACACAAATCAGCAGATAGATTTCTGTCTGACAATATCACAATATACAATTATCGGAGAAGCATCAACATCTGGGTTTTCTCCAAAGCTGGGGAACTCATAACAATGGCTTGCCTAGAGCCACGCACCACTCCTGCTGTGACTCAGAGATCCAAAAGAGAAAGCCAACCTCTGGGTTTATATATCTTGTTCAGTGTCAAAGGTGAGTCACCCATGTGACTCACCCACGTGACCTAAAATCATCACAAAAATGTGACTTAAACCCACGTTGTCTAAAAGCCTCTGATTTCACAAACATGTCACTCAAACCCATGTAAACTAGGCTTTCCCCTGAGGCAAGGAGGTGATCAAGGACTCCTAATTTAATCAAGGAAACAAAGGCCAAACTCTTCAAGGGCACTTGGTTGAATAATTGCTAGGAGCCGATCTTGATTCCCAATACTTTCAGGGTTCAGCTGCTAGAATGTTTCCCTCTAAAGTTACTTTCCATCTCCAGACGTATCATATATGTACATGTTTGTTTACATGTTCTTCTGCCCCTCCCTCCATTAGACTGTGAGCGCCTTGAAGGCAGGGACTGTTTTCATCTTTGTCTTTCTATCCATAGCTCCTTGCATAGTGATACCACAGATTAAATCCATTGAAATAATCTTACTGCTCGTTTAATCAATTTGCAAGGTTTTCTGTGTGTGCTGCTTCACTGACGTTAGCACGGCTCCAACCTCCACATGTGCTGATGATAATACCAGCCTGGTTAGGATTTTCCTGGGGTCATTTGTTTCTAATATTTGACAAGTTGAGGATGGAGAGAGAACATCAGAGGGCCAGAGGGTAAAATGATAAGCAGGCATGACTGCATCAGGCTTAACCTTCTGGGCTGGGCTCCTGAAATCTGTTCCCAGTGCTGACTCACTGCATGACTCAGGACAAAGCACTAAATCCCCAGCCTTTCAGTACCTAATTTGGGAGCAAGATGAGAGAACTTTTCTGGGCAGCCAGGGAGTCGTGGATCATAGTCAGGACCAAAAAGCTCTCAGTGGATGGAAGCTAATGGTTCTATTAAATACCGTGGCTCAGCATGAGCAGGAATCAGAACTAGAGATGTTCATGACTGTCCTTGATGGAAAATAACAGGTTCGGGCCTAGAACATAAGGCAAACAAGTACTCCATCTGAAAAGGGCCCTGGCCTTTCATTTTGATCCACGCTTTCCTGGAACAAAAGATCTGTTGGTATTAATCTAAAAAAACAATCACAAATAATAATTTAAATACATACAACTCATGACAATATTACAATTAGTTCATCGTTCTGTTCCTCGTTGGATGTTTGCATTACCTAGCTTTTTCTAACTCATCTGAACTTGCAGTGTATCTACCAGCTGCCTTCTGGGAGGATAAATGTTGAGGGATGAGGATACAGAGCTCAATTTAATTCAAGTCATATTCATATTATCTTATTCTAGGAAAAAAAAACATAGTCCTTTCATATTATAAGCGAATGTTATTACCCACGTTATCTGAATGACTGACAAGTCAAAGGCCACGTGTCAGATCCATTAAGATGAATTGGTAATGATCTGACCACAAGGCCTGGACACACTGGGCCTGATCAGAAGAGCTGAGATTCCCATAGAACTTTCAGGCTTACCACAGGGATCTTATGAGGTAATAGAGCAAAAGGGTTTGGAAAACTTTTCATTGCTCTAAAAATGCCACCTGAATATTAACTATATCATCTGAGGCTTGCAATAATTCATGTCAGGGAAGTGTTATTACAGGCACAATTTTGCAAATTTAAGTTGAAGGTCATTGAGTGATTTGTCCTTGGTCAAACAGTTGTCAGCCCCCCAAGACAGGATTCCCACTCAGGTCCTGTTGTCTACAAGGAAGGGATGCAGAAGCCTTCCTGCTCTACCACATTCCCTCTCTAAAATAATAGGAGCTGGCATTTATGTCAATTGTTTCACATATTGCATATGATGGAGAGGGAGGGGGAGAGAGAAAGGAAGAGATAGAAAGAGAGAGAGTGAGAGGGAAAGAGGAGAGAGACAGAGACAGAGAGACAAAAACACAGACAGGGGAAGGAAAGAGGGAGAGGGAGAGAGAGAGAGAGAGAGAGAGAGAGAGAGAGAGAGAGAGAGACAGGGAGAGAGAGGCAGGAGGAGAGAGAGGAGACAGAGACATAGAGAGACACACAGAGAGAGGAAGAAAGAGACAGAGAAAGAGTCAGGAGACAGACGGAGAGAGGGGAGAGAGAGGAGAGAGACCTAGAGAAAGATAGAGACAGAGACAGAGAGACAGAGAAAGACACAGAGTGGAAGAAGAGACAGAGAGAGAGAGATAGGGAAAAAGAGAAAGGGGGAGACGGAGAGAGAGAGAGAGAGAGAGAGAGAGAGAGAGAGAGAGAGAGAGAGAGAGAGAGAGACAGGGAGAGAGAGAGAGAGAGAGAGAGAGAGGAGAGAGAGAGAGACAGAGAGAGAGAGAGACAGAGAGAGAGAGAGAGAGGAAGAAAGAGACAGAGACAGGAAGAAAGAGACAGAGACAGAGAAAGGGGAAAGATAGGGGAGAGAGACACAGAGAGAGACAGACAGACAGAGACAGAGAAAAGAGAGAGACAGACAGAGACAGAGAGAGAGAGACAGACAGACAGACAGACAGAGACAGAGGGAGATGGAGGGAGGTAACGAGGGAGGGAGGGAGACAGAGAGACGAGAGAGAGAGAGACTGTAACACTTCTATTCACAGAAAAGAATAGAAACACATTTAGAAGGAAGTACAGAGAAATAGGATGGTTTTGAAAATAGCATTTGGATTTATTCTATCTTTTTTAATGCAAAAAAAGCAGTATGAAATGGAGATTTATAGTTTCATAAGAAAAAATATTCTTTATTTGGCTGTACATAGGAAAATACTTCTTTTTTATCTAAATTCAGAATAATGTTTTAAAAGATAAAATGTCTCATTGTTAAGAAATGAGAGAAAAACTATCTCTAGACTCCAGAGAAAATTAATGGTTATCTCAATCAATCCATTCCTAAGACTCAGGAAGCCACTATGGCCAACTGTGTTCCAGGATTTGTATTAAGGTCACACTGAAGAGTGCTGGGTTATAGTTAGGAATGCCTGGTTCAGAATGCTGCTTTAAACACTTCCTAGTAACATGACCCTGAGCTAGCCACCATCTCTCTTGGCTTCATCAGTAGTATGGACAATGTGAATGGTGGTTGAGATGACTTCCAAGATGTAACTTTCTCTGAATGTATAGTGTTGGAAGGTTGCCTACAGTTAAGTTAAATGACCTGCCCAGGGCCACAGATTCAACATTTGCTAGAAGTGGGACTTCATCTGAGGCCATCATGGCTTCAAGGCTAGTTCTCTAACGACTAAACTTCCTGTAGATTCTGTGTGCCCTTGAATGTGTCCCCATCACTAGAGTCATGACCACGGAACTGAACACCACCGGCAAATCTGTTGGGTCTTGCCTAAGGGGGGAGGATTTTTAGTGTGGATGAGGTCTCTTAGAAATAGAGCCATATGAGTTGGGGAGATCTATTTCATTCAAGAGAAACTGGAAATATTCAAACAGTTCCTTAGATATTTACTGTGTGGCACTGGGACTGTAACTGAACTTCCTTGGGCCTCAGTTTCTCCATCTTAACATGAGGGGATTCGATGTGATGACTTCTGTGCTCTCATCCATCTTCATTAGTAGCTAGCACTTAGAAGATGCTTTAAAACTTGAAAAGCACTTTGTAGGAATATCCTCATTTGATCCTCATGACGTGGCTGGGAGATAGGTGCTATTATTATCTTCATTTTACAGATAAAGAAACTGAGGCTTAGAGGTTAAGTGACTTGCACAGGATCACACCGCTGTTTCTGAGGCAGGATTTGAACTCCATATCTCATGCACTAGGTACTCTGCCACCTAGAGGCCACCTATCTAAATTTTAATTTCCAGTGTTGTGGTCCTGTGATTAAAGATCTCTGAAGCCAGGGTGTTTGGGGGTGAGGATGGCTAAAAAAGATGGTGAGCCCAGTACTGGACATACCTGAGGAGGAAGAGAAGAGGCTACAGATTATAAACCTGATGGCAAATATTAAGTGACTTGCCCAAGGTCACACTGCTCAAACTTGAATTTTCTGAGTCAAATATAGCCCTTTCAGCACCACAGCAGAGCCTCTGATCAGTGTTTGCCAGAGACCTGAGAGAGAATAACAGAAATCATTAACTAAGACCTTTTTGTAGGAGGAAATAAAACCAGAAAGGAAACAGGATACCCCTTGATATGTTGGGAGATGGTTAAAATTTGTCAGGATGTGTTACCCAAAGATTGCCCCTGCTCTGAGACTTGGCAGCACATGCATTCTGGGAAACCTCTCCTTCTACTCATTCAGAAGGATGGATTCCTTAGCTAGGCTTTGCTGAGAGCAGCCATTGTGAGACCTCTGACTGGGCCGACCTCAAGCCAGCCCTTCTTTGCCCAGTACCCTGCAGAATCTCCAGCGGATCTCTCCTGCCAGAGTAGAAGGTCATTGACTTGCATGGAGTCACTTCTCCATCTGGTGGTCAGATGGGGCATTGCCTTTATTGACTTCCCAAGATGTGTTGCATTTTTGCAGTCTCATGAAGAAATAAATACCAATTCTAATTTTCTGTTTTATAAATAAGAAGAAATTATTCCAGGAGCCATATCCAGCCCAGATACCCAAGATTTCCCCTGAGAGAAAAATCTGTTTTAATGAGTAGGATTGAATCTGTTTCCAGATATATGTAAAGTAATTTTCAAACCTTAAAGCACTCTTATAAGTGTTAGATATTGTTACTACTGCTACTACTACAACTACTACCACTACCACCACCACCACCACTACTACTACTTTGTAACCTCACCATTAAGGTGGTGACTCTACTGTTCTATACGTTCAGTGAGGGCAGGCATTGTTTCCATCAAAAATCCATTCTTCTTCATTCTCTATGTCCCCAGAACTTAGCACAACGCTCTTCACACTGGACTTCGATTTCAGAATCTGGGATGCCATTGGGTGGGGCCTTCCTTGACTACTCACAGACACAAATTTTAAATTAATCAAGAATATTAAAGAAGATATCACTTCCTGTTAGGCATGAATAATTTGAAATGAATTAAGATTATTTTCAGATATGGCCATATGTAAATTTGTTTTGCTCTACTATGATGACTTTATTATTTTTTGTTTGTTACTTTATCAGAGGAAGACAGTGGGAGGGATTAATAATAGACTAAACATTATATGTTACATATATGTACATATATGCTCATATTTACATATTTAAGCATTTATATGGTGGCTCTCTGGGAGGAGGTAGCATATAAGAATAAATGTAAGTGACCTGAAATAAGACATATTAATAAAAAATTAAGGACTTAAAAAACAACAAAAACCTTGGTGTTTCTGGTTCCAGAGTCAAGGCAGTTCCCAGAATACTACAAGGATTGTCATACACAGAGTAGTCACTGAGCATTCTCTATATTGGTAGCACTAACTAGAGACAGTCCCAGCTGGCAAAGCAGGCAGACCAGGATGTGGATTGCAGAGGACTGAGCTATAGTTGGCCTGGCCACATCTTTGTTTATTGAATTGAACAGAACTTGCTCAGTGGAGAGGATAGTGAATGCAATGCCCATAGTGCCAACTTAGAGTCATTCTTCTGTATTTTAAAACATATCACTGGTTCCCCTCTATATCTGGGTGAGTGCACATCATTTTGGTCGGATGCCTCTGCCCTGACATTATGTAATTTTCATGGATAAAGATCACATCGGTCATTGCTTTGAGGCTCCCTCCACACACCATGGAACAGTTTCCATAATTTCCCATAAGGCCTGTGTATGTTTGAAAATTGATTTACACAGGGGTGTCTAGGTATCCTGGCACTATACCCTATTCCAGGTAACCATTACTACTGTAGATAGGCATGGGGAACACAGAGGCTGAATGGTCTTTGTAAATACTAATACTAACATAACAATATTTGCAAGCATTTCTAGGGACCTTTTAGGTGTGCAGAGGGCTTTATGTGTTATCTCATCTGTTCCTCAAAGCATCCCTGTCTGATAGATGTTACTATTACATTATCCCCATTTTACAGATAAGGAAAGTCATGCTGACAGAGGTTAAGTACCCAGGGTCATAGTTTGTAAGGGGCAGGTATTCTTAGTGGGGTGAATCAAGCAAGTAAAAAACAGAGAGAAAAATAAAAATTCTTTACAGATTGGCTCCATTGCATTTCTTTCGCTAACCCTCCACCCCTCTTTGTTATGAGGTCCAAACTGGGGTAAGAAAAGGCTCCAAAGAGGCTTATTCAAGTTGTTTTTGAAAAAGAAAACATTTCAAAACCAGATTTTGTTTATTTACTCATTTTTTTTGGTTTTTTGTTTTTATTTTTGTCTCTCACCCTACACTGTAAAATTGTCAGCTTGGGTTACAGGCTGCGATATTTTCTTCTCGAAGATGCAGATGGCTTAGACAGGTTCTGTAGTTATGTTTTCAATAACAGTCACTAACTTGCCACATTTTTTTAATCTAAAATGTCAGCATTGAAACACAGAAGAGAGTTCTCAGAGAATCAGAAGGGGCCTGATCATGTGTCAGCTTCGGTAAAGTATACTTTCCTTTCCTAATGTCTACCATCATCATTGATTTAGTTATTTCTTTTCTCTTCATGTTAAACTTCTTAATTCAACAAAATTACTTTTCTCTTAATCTGAAAACAAACAAACCAAAAACCCTGTATTCTTTGCTTAAAACCTTTTCTTCAGGCTTCCAATAGATGGCAGTGTCAATATAGGAAAGAGATGATTCATTTTCCAATGTAGCAGTCCAAAAGGCCAAGAGGAAGGTCTCTCTGTCCCCTTTTGGTCAGGTCCCCAGTGGACTAGACAAGACAATTATCTCCAAAAATGAGAGTGTCCTGATTGGGAAGAAATTCTGAGGAGAGGGAGATATGACTGAATTGGGGCTAGAGGGAGAGCAGGGGACTCTCTGAGTTGTTTCTGGCTCAGCTAACACTTTTTTTTCATTTTCAAAGCCTGGCTCTCCTAGTCTTTCTCCACCCTGGCCTCTCCTTGCTTTGAATCATCCCTACACAGCTCAAACTCCTTTTCTCTTTTCCTCTCAATCCCAACTCTAAAATCAATTTCAGGTTCAAGGCAAGGACTTTCTGAAGAACACACTTATGCTATCTGTTCTTGGCACTACGTACAGTTTCCTTTATGTAAATGTAATTGGACTAACTCTTCTGTAGCTCCACCCATGTAGCCTTTTCTTATGTTAGAGGGAGTACCATAGGAAAAGGAAACATTGATCTAGCATAGAATCGGAACCCTGACATTTGGTCAACAAATGTGAGGACAAAACATGGTTAATTTGCCCTTCTCAATATCTTCTAAATCTGAACAATGAAGAACCAATAGGATTTTTCCAAGATTAGGAAGGAGGGAAATATAACCTCTACAGTGCCTTTCCACTCATCCTGAGGCTCCATTTGTGTAGGTGGGACCCAAAGAAGCACCTGTGGCTGGAAGATGTCACTGTTGATACTACTTCCAGCCTATCCTCCCTATCACACTCTTCTCCTGAGCCTCTTCTGCTCAGAGACATGATACTTTAGGAATGGAAAAATGGCAACAAGGCCCAAAACTGTCTGCTTAGAGGGATTGCCTCTCCACTTGAGATTTAAAAACCACATTGTTTGTATCCACCTGAATCCTTGGATCCTAGAGCACCTAGCCTCTTTGCTGCCGTGTGGGTGAAATTGGTTTCCAAAACTACCATTTTTCTGTGTCTTTGCTCCATGGAAATCATCACTCATCAGAATCATCATCTAATTGAGAGGGACCTTGTGAGCTCATCAAATTGGGCATAAAAACAACTTGCTACATTCATAAAACAAAAGATAAGGACAGAGGATTCTGACATACTTATCATCCCACTTCCATTCCACTATTCTATCATGGCTGAAAAAAGTGTGTTTATATTTGTATTTATGCATACATGTATGTATATATGTATGTATGTGTGTATATACACATATATGTTTGTATATATCTTGATATAGATATATACATACGCATATATGATTATACATATAAGTATACGCAGCCATGTACATAAATATCTCTGTGTGTACATATAGCAATATATATGCTACTCACACTTCATTCAGTCAGTCACTAAACATTTATTAAGTGTCAGGTGCTATACTAAGTTCTGGGGATATAAATATGAACAAGGAAGACAGTTGCTGCCCTCATGGGGCTCACAATTGCTGGAGCCAGAGAAAGCCTGACAGAGTCTGGTCCAAAGGAGTGCAGCCAGGTGGGAAATGTTTTAATGGCTGGCCTGGGAGGCCTCGTTGAAGAGAGGCTGTCAAGCTTCAGATAATAGTAAGATAGTCTTAATATCTGCCACTCAGTCTGAGCTTTAGAGCAGGCATTCTTAGCCTTTGTGTCCTGGAACCCTCAGGCATTTTGCAGAAGCCTGTGTACCCCATTTGAGAAAGAAATATTTGTAGGTGCATAAAATAGAGGGGGCAGAGGCAAGATGGTAGAAAAAGGCAGGGACTCATCTGAGCTCTCCCAAGTTTCTTTCCAAGCAATTTTAAATAATGCCTCCAAACAAATTCTGAAGAAGAAGCCACAAAATGGAGGAGTGAAACATTTTCCAGTCAAGCCAACTGAGAAAGTTGGAGGGAAAAGTCTATCACACTGGATGAGAATGGAGCAGAGTCTATGACAGGTTGTACCAGCACAGGCCAGGCCCCAGCAAACCAGGAACAGACCTTGGGGTTGACTGAATCAGGTGCATCAGCAGCTGCTTGCAGAGTTCTTAGCCCACAGATGGTAAGGGGGTCAGGCGGAGATTACAGTGGTCTCTTTGCTGGCAAGGGGTGCAGGACTCTGCTTCATTATCTATACATGGATCCCGGTGGCAGTCCTGGGCCACAGTCCAAGGGGGAGGAGGAACACAAGCACACCAGACTTTGTGGTCACAGAGGAGCAGGGGCACTGGTCACAGTTCCAGGACTTGTCATCATTCATTGATTAAAACATAGGCCAGGAGAGTAGTAAATACACCTCTACTTAGATCATACAACTTTGGAAGAAGTAAAAGCATACAGACACCCAGAATGAAATCTGAAAACAACTATGCAAAAAACCTGAAGCTTGGGCCAGTAGCCCCTTCACCCTAGGAGCACAGCCCAATTTATTATAAAGTTAAAAGTCAAAAATAGGCTGGAAAGTGAGCAAATGACAACAAAAATATCCTGACCATAAAAAGTTACATAAAAATAAAATTTAGGGGTCAGAAAGAGCAATGTACTGGCAGAAGGGGAAAGGCAGAAGTAGAATGGGGTAAATAATCTCTTAAAGGAATAATTTTTACAGTGGAGGCAAAGATGGGGATGGTGGTAGAAGTGATTGAACCTTACTTTCATCAGAATTATCTCAAACAGGGAATAATATACAAACTCAATTGGGTATAGAAATCTATCTTATTCTACAGGAAAATAGAAAGGAAGGAGGACAAGAAAAGGGGGAAACAGATAGAAGGGAAGAAGCATTAGGGGAAGCAGAAGTAAGAAGCAAAACATTGATGAGGATAGATAGAGTGAAAGGAGAGAGGGAAGTAGTAGGATAACCATGGGGAAATAGAATGGAGGGAAATAACACATTTATTTTGTTTGTTTTGTGGTCATTAAATGAAACAAACCTGAAAGCTACAGTGGTGCAATTGATTAAAGAATGGCTGAATGAGTTGTGATGTATGAATGGAGTGGATATTATTCTACTGTAATATATGAGAAAATATAGAATTTAAAAGATGTTTGGGAAGATATAAATGAACTAATGCAGAGTGAAGTGAGCAGAAACAAGAGAATAATTTCTGTTATCTCAACATTGGTTAAAACAAAACAAAACAACTTTGAAAAACTAAAGAACTCTGTTCAACTTTATGATCAAGCAAGGTTCCAGAGGATATTGAAAGATTGTTGCCCTTGAAACAGCAAATGGAATAACAATAGACAATAAGAAACACATTGTTGGATATGACTGATCTGGGAATTTGGAATTTTATTTGGTAAATTGTGCTTATGGGATACAGAGATTCTCTCTCTCTCTCTCTGTCTCTTTCTCTCTCTCTCTCCCTCTCTCTCTCTCTCTCTCTCTCCCTCTCTCTCTCTCTCTCTCCCTCTCTCTCTCTCTCTCAACTAGGACAATCCCTCTCTTCATTTCACAGAAGGAAAGTGGGGCTCAGAATTGAACTGTAGTGTCCATGTTCACAAAATCAACCATAGTCAAGGGCTGGGATTTGGATCCCAGTGCTCTGATTCTAAATCCCAATTGCTTCCCACTATACCATACTCTCATCCTCAAATTAGCATATTGGATTGGGGGGAATCCTTTGCCAGGCCACTGGATCGCTACAGCTACAATTGCAGGCAGTTATTCAAGTTTTCACGATATGAAGTGTAATCACTTTAATGTGCCATTTAGTAGGCAAAGAGTCTGCTGGCCTTTTCTACAGACAGAAGCACAGTGACCCAAATGACACTTGGGGCAATATTTGTCATGTAGAGGGAGATTCTGAGGCTGTACATTCTGCTTTTCACATAACCGTTAGATACAAACCACTTTGGAACAACTTGGGCCATATATACGAGACGGCAGCAGGCAGACCCAGTGACCATGGCAAAAATTCTTGGTCAATCTTGATCAAAGGTATCTTAGGAATTTTCTTTCTGGACCCCAAGATCTTTCAAAGTTTCTTTAATAGTAAATAACAAGGGCTTTCTCATTATAACAATCTGCCTTTGCCAGTCACCTTGGGACCCAGACTACTTTGCAAGGGCCATTTGAGATACACCTCTCTATGTTATCATTTCTTCACATCACCAATAGTATTAACTACTAAGTAAAGGTAGTTAAGAAAGCAAAGCAATGTTTTTCTACCTAGGGCAGAACCATTATGGTGATAAAACCCCAATTCCTCCATTTTCCCTCACTAGTCCAGTGTAATGCAAGCTCCATGGGGGCAGGGCCTGGTTGTTTGCTAACTTGACTTTTCTTCGTATTCCCTACACTTAGTACAGTGCCTTGCACAAAGGACATTTTTAAGAAATATTTCTTGTAGTAAATTTTATCAGAAAACTGAGGACTGAGTAAGACCTGGAACACTTCAGCAGAGTTCTGGGGTCATCCTCAAGATGACTTTTGACATGTTGTGTTTTTGCTTTCAACACCCCTCATTTCAGTAGTGAAGACCAGAGCAAGGAATGGAATGAAGAATTAGCCGTTCAATGGGGTGGCGAGTCCTAACTTCCTCCCCATTTGCTTGCTGTTGTCCACCTCCTCCACCCTCCCCTGGCTTCTCCCTCCCTGCGCCTCTGGTGGTCTGCTGCACTCTGAGCAGATGTTTCTCCCACACAATGGAAACATTCCCTCAAGTGTCTATGTACTTCCAGGCTTCCCTCATATGGGAAAAGAGAAAAAGAACAGGGATGGAAATTTCAAAACTTGCCTTTTGTCTTTTTCAAATGTCTTAAAATTGGAGAGACAAAATGCTTCAGTGCAGACCTTTCACCTTTCCCACAACACTACCCATAAGAGATGTTCATCAGGCCATTCCATATGAAACACAAACAAAAAAGGCTATCTTTTCCATATCGCCTCATAGAAATCTGAACTATAGCACTGAATCACTGAAAGTGTGTGTTCAAAGAGATCTCAGTGATCATCTCATTAGAATGATTCCAACAAGTGGTCTTCGAGCCTCTGCTTGAAGACCTCCAAGTAGGGGGACCTCACCACTGCCCCAAGCAGCTTTCACCACTTTGGAGCAGCAATCGTCATGGACAACTTTAATTTCTTCATGTCTACCCTCAATTGGTGTCCTTGCTTCTTCCCCCACATTGTTGCTGATTCTCTCCTATGCCCCCAAATAGAACAAATATCTCTCCAACCCAGCAGCATCAAAGGATTCTAGATTTATAGCTGGAAGGAGACTCAGAGACCACTGGGTCCAACCCCCTTCATTGTATGAGAGCCATAGTAAAATGTTAAGTGACTAGACCATAGTCACATAGCTAATAAATGTTTGAGGCAGGATTTGAACCCAGTTCTTCTTGAATATAAGTACAGCACGTGATGCTATGGTAGAATGTAACCTTGAGACAGAGACAGTTTGATTTTTGTCTTTGTATCCTTTTTTTCATTGATTACTGTCTAGCATAGAGCAGGTTAGATTATTTTCTCTGACTTTCAGGTCTTTTCCCTGTAGCTCTTGTCTCTCTGAGCCAGAACAATATAAACTCCTTAGAAATTTGCTTATTTGCAGGTAATGAGGAGGGATAAGACCTCCCTTACATAGAATGTTTGGGCAGCACCTCATTCATATTGTGAATATTGGTCCAAGCTTCCAAGAGTCTGGAAGATATTCCATTCCCAGCGACATTTGGAAAATGGAGTTTACTTCTAGGAAGGATAGGGGAGTCTTTCCTCTTTGACTTTTGCCACCAGTGACTAAAGTTGAACCAGCTAATTTCCCCTTAGTTTTCCACATTTTCTTTATCAACCAGTCAAAACACTCTCCTCCACCTCCCTGCCTTACCTGCCCAAGTCTCCTTTCTGATACTCAGTGGGGACCATGGCATGAATAAACAGTGGTGCCTTGAGGATGCCAGTGATAGTTTATTGATGCTCACAGTCCCATGTGGGATTAAATAGAGCAAATAATGGGGAAAATGAGTTTTCTCCATCATTCAAATTGGTAGAGCAGCGTTTTCAAAGAGGGATCTTTGCCCAGCTCCTGAAAAATAAAAGTTGTTTACGATCCCAACCTGATGATACAACTGGGAAAACTTGAAACTCTTCCTGAGCCTTATAGTAAAGCAATTTCCTCTTCCCAGACCCCACCCCCACAGTGTTCTTCATGCCCACGGATGTAAAATGAGCTGAATTTCCTGTGACTTTTAAGTCCACCTACTCATGTCTCTTGAGTGCTACGTATTGGGGGTGGGGAGGAAGGGGAGAAGCTTTTCATTTTAAGGAAAATTTTCACAAGGATGCCCCTACATTCCCATTAGCTTTCAGACAGTAAGAAGCTGGGTAACCTAATGTGACTTCAAAACAGAGACGGGGAGATTAGCACAACTTTATAGAAGACTCCTTCACTTTAACAGATGAAGGGGGAATGGAAAGCAGAGAGGGGAAATAAAAGCATGGTGGAGATGCCATAGATAAGTGTGACTGCAGATGAGAAATGACGGCAAATATTCCCGAGATTCTTAGGGAGATAGAGAAAAACCTGTTTGCTGCAAAAGTAACATAAGCTTTCTCTCTCTTCAAGGCCATGCTATCAGTACAGATTGATTGTTTTTAAAACCACATCCCATAATTCAGTCAAATGCAGGGGAAGAACTGTGATATCATCTAGTCCAGCTCCCTCGTTTAAAAGATGGCACCCTATATGTTAGATTCCAGGTTCAGAGAAGAATAGGGGGGGCTTGTCCAAGGTCACATAAAGGGTTACTAGCAGACCTGAGAACAAAACCCAAGTTTCCTGACTCTTAGCTCAACCTGTTTTTCCACTACTTCAGCTGAAGGTGCATTACTTTGAAAACATTACTTGAAATCATACCCCCCCCCCCAAAAGAGAGACCTTTTTGAGCTGAGTTTAATAAGTATATGACTCATCTATATTTATTGGAACAATACACAGACAAAGATTTAAAGCAGGCCTTAAATTTGACTTGTTCTTTTAAGTAGATTAAACGTATTTTCTGCTTGGTTTTTCATGGCCTCAAATCATAAATTAGACTATCTTTCATAAAGCCCCTTTCTCCATAGATTGCACCCAAGCAAAGTTCTGCTGACTCAGCAAACATTTCAAAATGAGGTAGCTTTATTATGTAGTATAAATATTCTATATCATGAGCAAAGAATGAATTGATTACATATGAAGAGCAGGGAATAAAAATGAACAGTCTATGTTCTCCACTAATAACTATACAATGTGAAGAGAACTCAAGAAATCCTCCTGCCTCCCTCCTCCCCTAGCACTTTCCCTTTGTGGAACATTTATGAGAGGACATGAGTAAGAGTCACACCAAATGGCTTTGCCTGGATGGTCCATGATCTGCATCTCTGAAAGAAATACCTTATCAGTGATGTCCCATAGAAATACAGAATGTGCCATATACATCAATATATGAAAAGTAGCCTTCTTCAATATTATCCATCATCAGGTCCTCTACTCAGTGGAGCCTTCATTATTTTGGCATCAAACAAAACATGAAACCTGAAATATCCTTCATCCTGACTGAATTCAAACTTCACCTACAGGTTACAGATATTTTGACTCCAGATTATTGCCATCTTTTGATTCAAGGGTCAATAAATAAGGAAGGGACATTGAAGCCTTCTTGTGTGTGTCACTCTCAATGTGGACCCTTTGGTGGTGTCTTCTGCACCCCACATTTTTCAGTTTACATGCTGAAAAACAGGGGCTTGAGTGTTTGAACTGATACACAGACAAAAACATGTTTCCTAAAGTATGTGGAACCTGCTGCCAAAAATCTGTCCATGTCTGGATAGTATTTGCATTAGAAGCTCCTCTGTAATTTCTCTGGCACAAAACAATGGTATGGCTATGACCTTGTCTTGGGCCATCACGTAATGTAAAAAAGTGCTTTTTTAAATGTCAGAAATGGTCAGTCAAGAAGTAAATTTAGAGAGTATCCTGGTGAATTCCATATACCAGGTAACCTTATTAGCTTACCTTGAATGGTACATTTGGCTAGATATAATTAGATTTCATTAGGTTATCGTTTCTATTTGTGACATTTAAATATATTAACAATGGCTGGTGGTGTTTTGAGAAATGTTATTGGAATAATCTCAGAAATTAGTCCATTTTATCTAAAATTATTCAAGATATTATACCACATTGAGACTCTGGAAGATATAGTAAATGCTTAATAAATCTCTCTCTCTCTCTCTCTCTCTCTCTCTCTCTCTCTCTCTCTCTCTCTCTCTCTCTCTCCCTCTCTCTCTCTGTCTTTCTCTCTCTCTCTCTGTCTCTCTCTCTCTTTCTCACTTTCCCTCCCTCTCTCTCTCTCTCACTCTCTCTCTCTCAGTCTCTCTCTCTCTCTCTCTCTCACTCTCTCTCTCTCTCTCTGTCTCTCTCTCTCTCACTCTCCCCCCATCCCGCTGCCAGGATCAAAGGGATACAATGCTAACCCTCCAGGAACATGGTTTTTAAAGGGAGGTATAGAATACAATCTTCAGTCAATACATGGAAGACCAAAGAGGCTGATGTGTTTGTGGCTCCAATAGTATTATCATCACCAACAACATGACAATTATGACAGTAATAAGAACAAGAGTCTGCTCGGTCATTTCAGTCACGTCTGACTCTTCATGAGCCCATTTGGGGTTTTCTTGGCAAAGATCCTAGAGGGATTTGCCGTTTCCTTCTCCAGCTCATTTTACAGATGAGGAAACTGAGGAGTGACTCTCCCACGGTCACACAGCTGGTAAGTGTCTGAATGCAAATTTGAACTTACAAAGATGAGTCTTTCTGACTCCAGGCTGTGCCTTCCATCCACTCTGCCACCTGGTTGTCCAATAATGAGTAATATGTGTCATGTACACTTTGAGGTTTGGAAAGAACATCTCATGCATTGTTGCATATCTCAGTCAATCCTCAACGATAGCCCTGTGAGAGAAGCATTAAGATCAGCCCCATTATAGTTATGAAAACTAAGACTGGAAGAGCTTACGTGCCTTATACAGCATCACAGAGGTAGTACATGTGTCTGAGCCAGGATCTGTACTTATGTCTTCCTGACTACAAGTTTGACTCTCAATCCAGTATTTCCTAATGCCCAGTATACAATAAGCCCTTACCAAATGCCCCATGTAGCTATACAACCCACACCTAGTTCTGCTGCCCAAGTTATGACTGGGAGCCATTTGTCCTCACTCCTTTTGCTGTGCTCTTCACACACACACACACGCGCACACACACACACACACACACACACACACACATACATCTATTTCTTCTCTTCTCAGAGTGCTCATCTCAAACTTGAAATAATTAGAATTATAAAAGCACTAAAAGACTCAGACAATAAATAGGGTGCATTAGACAGGAAACAGAAAGATTATTGGAGGATAGGGTGTTGACTCTAGGGAAATACTCTCCGGTAGATATGGGACAAGTCCATGCCAATGACCAATGGAGAAAGCCTGGGAAACATTTCTCTTAAGTTCATGGAAGAGATTCCTTCCCCACCTCCCACCCCCTGCCATGTTTCAGAAAGTGAAAACTACATCCACAAGGTCCACCCCCAATTGTAACCAGATACTGCCTGTCATTTGTCTGTCTCAGCAGTTTCCTCTTTTGCCTGTGCTTTTGTCCATCTTACCTTCGAGGTTAGGACTAGTTTGCTCTCTCTTTTCCCTAGCTATAAATGAGCAAAATCAGGATAGTCCTTAATTATTTGCCAAGTCTTTTGGCATTTGTCTCTGAGCAGCTCTAGATAATTGCTCACTCTTGTGATTAGCACTTGGCCCTTGGGGAGCTGGGGTCAAATTTCTTCCAGTTATGATTGAGCATAAATTACATGGCAAAGTTCAAGTTCAATTTCTAATGTGAAAAAAGTTACATGATCTGTCATCATGCATTAGTGTTTTCCAAAGAAAAGTTAAATAGGAAAATTAGCAGGTTGAAGGTACAGAGTCTTGTGCCCTGGCTCAAAGGACCACTACCTGTCTGGATTTCATCCCTTTCTCCTGCTTAAATATCTGGGAATCCACTGCCAGAAACCTTAAATGTGTAGTTCCATACTTGTATTAAGGAAAAATATTCCAGATCACAGTTTCCCTGGAGAGGTGGGGAGAAGAGGATGAAAGCTGTGTGGAAGGTATTTTATTTCTGCAAATACAGAGAGCACATTAGATAGCTATGAATGAACGTAGTCAACACTGAACCTCATTGCAGGTCTATATCTTCTACACAATGGCTTTTTTTCCTGTGCTAAACTCAAGGCCAATGCTCAAGCCACTCACACCACATCCTTGTATCAATGTACCTGTAGGACAAGTGTTCATATTTCAACTCTTTGATTCATCTTAGAAGATAATGTGTCACCAAAAACAAACCGATTCAGGGATCAGAAAACAGGGCTTCAAATCCTGCTTGTGATACTTACTAATTAAGTGACCTTGGGTAAATCATGACCTCCTTGGGTCTTAGAGTTTCCTCATCTATAGAAAAACACTTTTGGGCTGGAACAGCCTGTTGGGACTCTTCCAGCTTACGAGATATAATCGCACCCTGGTAACTGCCTAACTATTCAAGAAGAAATGACCTTGGAGGTAACATTCATTAGAGAATTAAAACCTATTTCAATATTTGTAAAGAAGGCATTTCTCTACCTGCCTTGGGTGTTAAAATTTGTGGGCATAGGCATTGGAGGATGAAGCTTGGTGATTTGGGGAATTTTCACAATGGAAGACACGGATGCCTTGGGAATTCTCCATGCCTTCGGATTCCGCTCATGGCAAGTCCGGAGACTGTTGCTAAGGGACAAAAGCAGGGTCCAGTATTTGTTTATGTCTTGAGTTACTCTCTGTAATTCTGTATTAAGTTAATAAATATGAAAAGACACATTAAAAACCCAATGACCTGAGCATCTGATGCTTGAGATCAAGTTCGTTAATTTTTCCACAACACAAAATCTCATCTGCCACTGCTGTTCCACTTTGAAAAATCAATGCTTTTCAGTCCTGGAGATGATGCTTGCTCCAAACAGACACCTGCAGTTCGAGCTCCTCCCTAGTTTCATTATTTTTTTTTCTTTTGGCTGTACTTAGGAAGAGGAACAAGGGCCAAAACCAGAGGCCGTGGGAGCAGAGGTTTGGTCTGTTTTTGTCATAAAATGCTACAGAATATAGGCAAGGAAAACATACTTTCAATGAAGGCACTACTTGGGCTGCATTTTTCAGTAAATAAAAGTGTCCCCACTGCTTTCTAAAGAAACAAAGAAAAACAAAAACAAAACAGTCAGAAAAGAAAGAAAAAAAAGAACTAAAGTATGCATTTCCACCAGTCTTGCTCTTACACAACCTTCCTAGTTCCTGTCCACCATTGAGCTGGACACAAACAATTGGAGCATTTCACTGTGACATTTACCTTTATTCCACAATTTACAATAACATGAAGCTGCAAGGAAGCTCTTCAGTGGAGGCCTCCAGAAGGCTGCCCCTATTCATTTAGCAAAATCACTTACGATTCTGTTCTAACATTCATTTATTTTTACTTGTTTATTAGTTTATTTCTTTGTCCATTCATTTACTTATTCGTTTACCTATATTCTTGTTCAATCATTAATCCATCAGTTTATTTATGCTTTCACTCATTTATGTGTGTATTTGTCCCAATTGGTTCAGAGCTGTAATTTCATTGATATAAGTATTTTCTCCTGTGAAAATGTCTTCCCGTAATGGATGTGGATCAGAATCTCATGTGTCACTTAAGTCTTACGTGGTGCCTGGAACAATGAGAGGGAGTGTGACATTCCCAGGGTTACACAGTCTGTATTTGGGATTGAACCAGAACCCCATCTTCTTATCAGATGACCATAAATACGTGCATAAACACGTGTGTGTACATACATATATACACATATACATACATGTATGTGCATGTGTATGTATATCTGGGCATATGTAGGCATTTATATGTTTGCAGACCTTAAAGCCTTACATAGATGATGTTGTTGATTATTGTTGCTATCAATATCATCCTGTTACCTTAACTACATCATGTCTCCTCTCAGTCTTGACACTCAGGCTGATTGGTACAGAGGAAGGGACAGTGGAATGAAAGTCAGAAGACCCGGTTTCAAATGCTGCCTCTCTCATTTACTATATATGTGACCTTAGACAAGTCACTTCATCTCTGGACCTGCCTTTCTTCATCTTTAAAACTAAGCAAGAAATAAGCAAGTATTGATTCAATGCCAATTATAGACCAAATATTGGACCAGTGAGGAAAGGGTTGGGCCGGAAGCTCTCTCAGCTCTCGGGTAGCCCGAAACTGATGATGTTCTGATATCCACGTCAATCACAGTTCTTCCCAAAGGTCCAATCGTGTGCTTTAAGAATCAAATTTGCATTATGTAAAGTATTGAGTTCCTATTGTAATGATATGTTTATGGACCCAAATATGTGTTTTAATACTATTACAATAAATTCCCAAGGAAAAGCAAGCTATATTATTAAGCTGTCACAAATAAAATCTTCAGTTTGTACAAAAGTAGTTGTGCTCCCACAACTGACCTAATTGAAAAGTGACAACACAAGAGATGTTTAACCAGGATTTTGACACAGTATTGAATTCAAAGTTCATATGAAAAAAAATTAACATCAGATTCTACTGATAATAGATAACAATTCATAGCAAAGTGAAGCCAAACTCAATGACCATTGGAGTCAATCTTCATGTAAACAGTTCTTGCAAGAATCCAGCACTGAATTACTTCCTTTGCATCAAAACCTTGGCATCTGCTCCTGCGTTACATTTGGTCCTTCAATGCTTCCTCCTTCTTGTATCTACAGAAGGTTCTAGACATCCCATCTCAGAACTGCTTTGGGAGGCCTGAGACAAGTTGTCTCATACTTCTTATTCCCCAATACATAGTGCAGATAGAAAAGAAAACCTGGAAGAAAAAAAAGCATATATAAAGCATGTGAAAACAACAAAAAAAGTATTAATTCTGTGCCTTGATCAATATTTAATATTCATGTTAAACTGGCAAAGAGAAATTTCTCCCAAGGGAAATGAGCCCAGGCATTCTAGCTGGAGTTAAATTACACAGATTAGATCTGGCAGCCTGGACTTTTATATGGCTGAACAAACACAAATTAAACATGAATTCCGGAGGCCCAAGTTGGATGAGAGAAATCCTTTTGTTCCTGTGACGTTCTTCAGCTCTGATCCACCCAGTTGCTGCCACAGATGGGCTTCTAAATGTTAGGTCATGAACAGAGGGAGCTCTCTCCTGGCTGCTGGGCATGCCGTGAGTTTTATGAACTGCAGCAAATGATCTCATTGATTTTATAGACCAAGATGCCTTTAGAAAAGAAGGCAAAAATGATTTTTAAAACTGCCCCCTCCTCTTAAAGGCTGTATATTCTAGGAGACCAGGAACTCCACTAGTCCCAGATGACATGGGCTATATTCCAAACACATTATCCCTGCTTCTCTCAATGACCTACATCCTTCCTTCCTTCCTTCATCCATTTGTTCGTTTACCCAACAAGCATTTATTAAGCACCTATAATAGAGCATGCACTGTGCTAGATACTGGGGATACAAAGACAAAATCAAACTATTTTCTGACCTCAAGGGTTATAAATTTAGATATGGAAGGGAATATAGAGGCCATCAATTCCAAATTTGCCATTTTACATATAAGGAAACTAAGGCACAGAGAGAAATGATTTGCCCAGAATCAAACAGATGATAAGGGTCTAAAGCAGGATTTGAGACCCCAGCTTCCAAATTCAAAGTTCAGTGGATAATCCTTCTACTCTTCTCATGGAGTTTACAATTAACTGAGAGGAAAGAAAGATATAGAAGATACATTCAATATAGACAGATGACAGATAAATAGTTAATTGACATAACATGACATATGATAGGTAACTAGGTTGACAAATGATAGATAAATAGACAGACAGACCGACAGACAGATAGATATAGATACAAAATACATAATGTTTGGGTGGGGATGAGACCTGCGGTTTCATTGATATATGGAACATAGGGGTGTGTGTGTGTGTATGTGTGTGTGTGTGTGTGTGTGTGTGTGTGTGTGTGTGTGTGTGAAAGAGAGAGAGAGAGAGAAAGAGAGAGAGAGAGAGAGAAGGAAAGGGTAAGGGTACAAGCTATATCTCTATAGATAAGAAATGGATATATTATTTTACTGGTATAGTTGATTCCCAGGAGAGGAAGCCTCCACTACTAATGCAAGTTGGCACATTCTCTACAACTAATAGTCTTAAAAAGTAGCCTCCACCAAAATCATAAAACTCAAATTGAAACTGGGGCCACTAAATTGTACCTACAGCTCACTGAGAGCTGCATAATGATGCTGTTTTAAAATGTAATGTTAAATTGGTTATTGTCTTAGGGAAGAGGGAGGGGAGGGAAGAAAGGAGAAAATTTGTAACTCAAAATTTTAGAAAAAAATGTTAAAACTTGTCTTTACATTAAAAAAAAGTAATGTTATCAGTGTTTTATTAGATTTTTGTGGTTAGGTAAATATTTCCCATTTACATTTAGTCTGAGTTGGGTTGCCCTCAGGAAGGTCCCAGCCCCTGCTGGACACCCTTGACCCTACAGCAATAAGATATATCATGTCTTGCCTGGGGTCATAGACTGGTAAATGTCTGAGTCAGGACCTGAATGAAAGCTTTCCTGCCTTTTAGGCTGCCTTCCTATAAAGTAAATACAAAGCATTTTGCAGGAAAAAAGACACTAGCCATTGTTGGTACAGCATACACCAAAGAAGGCTTCATGGAGGGGGTGGCATTTGAGGGACACTAAGAGGCTGGGGTGACAAAGTAGTATGTTCCAGGAACAGTGAGATGGGTGTGACAAGATTCCTGAACAAAGACAAGGAACCTGGAAAAGAAGTGTCATGCATAGGAAGAAGGAAGCAAGATAGTTTGGCTAGATCTTGGAGTCCATGCAAGAGGAATGAAGCAGGTAGGAAGGGATGCCATGAGAAATCTGCCTAGAAAAAGGAGCTGGAGTCAGATGTTAAAGGGTGTTTAAATGCCATATTTGTATGTTGTCCTCAAAATCATAAGGAACTAGCAGGACTTCTTGGGCAGGTATTGCCATAGTCGTAGCCCAGCCAGTCTGTAAGGATGTCAGTTTGACAGCTGGGGAAAAAAATTAATGGATAGGGGAGAGTCTGGAGGTGAGGAAACCAAATTAGGGGCCTGCTGTGATCAGAAGATGCCCAAGGTATGGTGTTTTGGCGTCCTTAGATGTAAAATTGCATTTACATCTGAAAATGTTATATTCTTAAAGAGACAGTAATTTAAGTCCTTGGCTCTTCCATCTCTTCATAAGTTTCACCTTCAAAGAGTCATATATGAATCAACATAAGACAAAATTGTATATGAAAAACTTCAGTCTGATGAGCAGCCCATCTTCCCTTCCTCACCTCTCTGCTCCTTCCCCACCCCCACACTCACACCTTAAATGCCAGATTCTGGATGGAGGGGTTCATCATGCTTCCTAGCATTAAGCTAACTCATCATATGAGAGTCTTTTTCTAGATTGCTAAAGCCCTCAAGGCCTGAATGGAGCCCCAGAGCAGGTGCCAGGCATGCCCCACCATGCTACCTTTTTGGTTTGTTTTTAAGCCATTTGACTGACTTCATCCTCCTTTGCCCCTTTTTCTCACCTGTACACAAAATGTTAAAATATCATAATTCTTTGCCACTTTTGTATTCATTGGTGCATCCTGCAGGACAATGGGTGCTTGATGGGCAGTGATGTTGGTGGAGTCAGCAGTGTATACATGACAATCACTCATTTTCTTGAATTATTCCAACTTCCTTCCTCAGTTACTAAACCACTCCCATCCCCCATCCCCAGGAAGAATGTCACTATTCCTGGAAGATCTATAAAAACCTATTTACAGAGGAAGCACATTTAAGCAATAAGGATGGATAGACAGAATCATTCTTGAGGAGATGCTTATGTCCTGAGGTAGAGCCAAGGGCCATTACCAAAGGCCAGTCATTAATCTACAGGAAGGGCCCTATACTGAAGGGCTTTTGGCTCTAATAGGAGGGAAAAATGAGGGGAAAAAAGTAATAACTTCCAAACATTGCCATTTGGATTTTATGTGTGGGTGGTTTAGTTTCAAATGATCCTTCTGGGCCATTCTAGAGAACTAATATCCCAAACATTAACCAGTCTGATTGCTTCATTCAATTCCCGACATTCCTTCCAGTTTATAATACATACAATATGAAAAATTACTAGAAGGACTTCAACAGTAATGTTGTATCAGGAGTCAAATAAGCATAAAATAAAATGTCTCTGTTGGTACTCTTGGAGGAAAAAGGAAAAACAATGCTTCCAAAACTGGTTTTCATTTTCTTCCCAAGCAATGGCGTAGAGGATTTTCTTTGCTGTACTTTTACTAAAGAAAGTACTTCCCCATCCGTTTCAAAATATATTGTTCCAAAGGGTTAATGGAATGGAATGGCAAAGAGCTGCCCATTCAATGGTTTGTCATAGTGGGAAAGATATGAATTCTTACTGGAAGAGGGCCAAAATGAAAGGATCTGTGAAAGATGGGGCCCTAGTGTGCTGGATGCCACACGTTGCTCATACCTAGGGATAGTACTCCAGGTCCAGTAGGTAATGACTACAAAGACTATGACATTTCCACTTTTCTGAATTTACCAAAAAAAAAGTCTAACTTTCATAAACATCAACAAACATAGACATTTCCATTGAAAAAGGGAAAGGGAAGTAAAGGGCAGGGAAGGAGCATTGTTTATAATCTCATTACCTAGAATTGGTTTTTGAAAAACCTGCACTCAAACTAGAATGCCAGTTCTTTCTTGTTTTGGTTTGTTGGAGTCTGCCTCTCATTCCTCCTGATCACTACTATGTATTTTCCAGAAAAACTGCTTTCATGCTGTTTATTTATTTTTTAAATCCAATTCTCTTCACCGTTCAACACCCAGCCCCACCAACAAATAGAGCTCTCCCTCATAGCAAGTTAACATAATCAAACATAAGTCAAAACCAGACATTTTCTCTACGCAAAATATGTTTCAATCTGCCATTCAGGTTCATCATCTCTCTGTCAAGAAGTGGAGCACATGCATCATCACTGTTTCTCTAGAATTGTGACCTGAATTCTTACATTGTTCAGTTATCTTTTACAATAGTGTTAATATTGCATCAGATTCTCTTGGTTCTGATCACTTTACTGAGTGTCATCAGTTAATATAATTCTTTTCATGTTCTCCAGAATCCAAAGCTTTCATCATCATTTCTTGTGGTACAACAGTGTTCATATATCTTAATTTCTTTAGCCACACCTCAACTGATAGGCACCTACTTATTTTCCTGACTCGATCAAGGCAATCTTTTTTTTAATCCCCTTAACATCTTTTTTTTTTTCTTTTCCCATTCTCGTGGGACATTACTCTTGATTCTAATAGAATTGAAGTTATCTGAGATTGCAGTACTTCACATATGGCATTCCATTTCTGATTTCTATGCCTTTGGACTGGCTGTCCACATGCCTTGAATGCCCTCCCTACATACCTACATCTCACAGAAACCCTCTCTTCTTTTAAGATTCAGCCAAATCTCTACTTTTAACATGAAGACTTGTCTGATCCCACCAACAATGGGGGGGGGTGTGTGGCATCTCTCTTACATTACCTTGAACAATGTAGACATTATAAAATATTTGGGAGTTTACCTGCCAAAACAAACCCAGGGACTATATGAACACAATTACAGAACACTTTTCACACAACTAAAGTCAGATCTAAATAATTGGGAAAAAAATATCAATTGCTCCTGGGTAGGCTGAACTAACATAATGAAAATGACAATTCAATGAAATCCTTCAGTGGCACACCAATCAAACTACCCAAAATTAGTTTATAAAGCTAGAAAAAAATAATAATGCAATTCATCTAGAAGAACAAAAGATCCAGGACATCAAGAGAATTCATGAAAAGAAATACTAGGGAAGGTGCCCTGGCCATGCCAGATATTAAACTGTATTATAAAGCAGCAATCATCAAAACTACTTGGTACTGGCTAAGAAACAGAGTGGTGGATCTGTGGAATAAGTTAGGTACACAAGGCACTGTAGTCAATGACCATAGTAATCTACCCTTCGATGAAACTAAAGACCCCAGCTTTTGGGATAAGAACACACTATGTAACAAAAACTGCTGGGAAAACTGGAAAATAGTAGGGCAGAAACTTGGCATAGATCAATATCTTACACCATATACAAAAATAAAGTCAAAATGGGTACATGATTTATATATAAAGGCTGATACCATAAGCAAACTAGGGAAGCAAGGAATAGTTTACCTGTCAGATTTATGGAAAACAGAAGAACTTATGACCAAGCAAGAGATAGAGAACATTATGAAATGAAAAATGCATAATTTTGATTACATTAAATTGAAAAGTTTTGCACAAACAAAGCAAATACAACCAAGATTAGAAGGGAAGAAGCAGACTGGGAAAGAATTTTTATAACCAGTGTCTCTGATAAAGGCCTCATTTCTAAAATAGATAGAAAACTGTGTCATATTTATAATAACACAAGTCTTTCCCTAATTGATAAATGGCAAAAGGATATGCACAGGCATGTTTCAGAGGAAGAAATTAAAGCTATTTGTAGTCACATGAAAAAAAAAAATCTCTAGGGGCAGCTAGGTGGTGCAGTGAGTAGAGCACTGGCCCTGGAGTCAGGAGTACCTGAATTCAAATCCAACATCAGACACTTGACACATTTACTAGCTGTGTGACTTTGGAAAAGTTACTTAACCCCAATTGCTCTGCCTTCCCCCTACAAAAAAAATCTCTAAATCACTACTGATTAGAGAAATGCAAATAAAAAAAATTTTATTTACCACATCACACCTATCAGGTTGGTTAATATGACAAAAAAGGAAAATGATAAATACTCAGGAAGATGTGAGAAAATTGGAATACCAATGTATTGTCGGTGGAGTTGTGAATTGATCCAACCATTTCGGAGAACAATGTGAAACTATGCCCAAAGTGCTATAAAAATGTGCATACTCTTTGATCCAACAATACCACTTCTAAGGCTGTATCCCAAAGAGATCATAAAAATGGGAAAAGGACCCACATTTGTAAAAATATTTATACCACCTCTTTTTGTGGTGGCAAAGAATTTGAAATTTACGGGATACCCATCAGTTGGGGAGTGGCTAAAGAAGTTATGGTCTATGAATGTAAAGGAATACTACTGAGCTATAAGAAATGATGAGCAGGTGGACTTCAGAAAAACCTGGAAAGACTTAAATGAACTGATGCTGTGAGGTGAGGAGAACCAGGGGAACATTTTACACAGTAAACACATTGTGCGATGACTGACTTTGATACATTTAACTCTTCTCAGCAACGCAAGATTCTAAGACAATTCCAAAAGACTCATGATGGAAAATGCTATCCACTTCCAGAGAAAGAACTATGGAGTCTGAGAGCAGATCAAAGCAGCCTATTTACTCTCTCTTTCTTTTGTTTCATTTCTTCTTTCTTGTTTATCATCCCATTGGTTATAACTCTTTTTCTTTTTTGACAGTCAAGAAAAATCCTTCCTTTTTATTTTTTTTTAATTTAAAATTATTTATTTAACATATTTGGTTTTCAACATTGATTTTGACAACAGTTTGGATTGCAAATTTTCTCCCCATTTCTACCCTCCCCCCCACTCCAAGATGGCATATATTCTGGTTGCCCTGTTCCCCAGTCAGCCCTCCCCTCTATCACCCCCCTCCCCTCTCATCCCCTTTTCCCTTCCTTTCTTGTAGGGCAAGATAAATTTCTACGCCCCATTGCCTGTGTATCTTATTTTTAGTTGCATGCAAAAACTTTTTTTTTTGAACATCTATTTTTAAAACTTTGAGTTCCAAATTCTCTCCCCACTGTCCTTCCCACCCACCCTCCTTAAGAAGTCGAGCAATTCAGCCTAGGCCACACGTGTATCATTATGTATAACCCTTCCACAATACTCATGCTGTGAAAGGCTAACTATATTTTGCTCCTTCCCAACCCATCCCGCTTTATTGAATTTTCTCCCTTGACCCTGTCCCCTTTCCAAAGTGTTTGTTTTGATTACCTCCACCCCCATCTGCCCTCCCCTCCATCATCCCCCCCCTCTTTTATTTTTTTTTATCTTCCTCCCTCTTCTTTCCTGTGGGGTAAGATACCCAACTGAGTATGTATGGTATTCCCTCCTCAGGCCAAATCTGATGAGAGCAAGGTTCACTCATTCCCCCCTCAACTGCCCTCTCCCCTCCTCCCACAGAGATGCTTCCTCTTGCCACCTTTATGCGGGATAATCCACCCCATTCTATCTTTCCCTATCTCCCTCTCTCAGTATGTTGCTCTCTCATCCCTTAATTTCATTTTATTTCTTTTAGATATCTTCCCTTCATCTTCAACTCACCCTGTGTCTGCTCTCTCTCTTTTACATATATATGTCTATGTGTATATATATATATATACACACACACATACATATATATATACATACATACACATACATACATATACACATAGATATATACATACATACACATTCACTTATATATATACATAAACATATATATACATATATATGCATATTCCCTTCAACTACCCTAATACTGAGGTCTCATGAATCACACACATCATCTTTCCATGTAGGAATGTAAACAAAACAGTTCAACTTTAGTAAGTCCCTTGCAATTTCTGTTTCTTGATTACCTTTTCATGCTTCTCTTGATTCTTGTGTTTGAAAGTCAAATTTTCTATTCAGTTCTGGTCTTTTCACTGAGAAAGCTTGAAAGTCCTCTATTTTATTGAAAATCCATATTTTACCTTGGAACATGATACTCAGTTTTGCTGAGTAGGTGATTCTAGGTTTTAATCCTAGCTCCATTGACCTCCGGAACATCGCATTCCAAGCCCTTCGATCTCTTAAGGTAGAAGCTGCCAAATCTCAGGTTATTCTGATTATGTTTCCACAGTACTCAAATTGTTTCTTTCTGGCTGCTTGTAGTATTTTCTCCTTGACCTGGGAGCTCTGGAATTTGGCGACAATATTCCTAGGAGATTTCTTTTGGGGATCTATTTGAGGAGGCGATCGATGGATTCTTTCAATTTCTATTTTGCCCTGTGGCTCTAGAATACCAGGGCAATTCTCCTTGATAATTTCTTGAAAGATGGTATCTAGGCTCTTTTTTTGATCATGGCTTTCAGGTAGTCCAATATTTTTTAAATTATCTGTCCTGGATCTATTTTGCAGGTCAGTGGTTTTTCCAAGGAGATATTTCACATTGTCTTCCATTTTTTCATTCCTTTGGTTCTGTTTTAGAATATCCTGATTTCTCATAAAGTCACTAGCTTCCACTTGCTCCAATCTAATTTTTAAAGCAGTATTTTCTTCAGTGGTCTTTTGGACCTCCTTTTCCATTTGGCTAATTCTGCCTTTCAAGGCATTCTTCTCCTCATTTGCTTTTTGGAGCTCTTTTGCCATTTGAGTTAGTCTGTTTTTTAAGGTGTTGTTTTCTTCAGTGTATTTTTCAGTATTTTTTTGGGTCTCCTTTAGCATGTCATTGACTTGTTTTTCATGGTTTTCTCGCATCCTTCTCATTTCTCTTCCCAATTTTTCCTCTACTTCTCTAACTTGCTTTTCCAAATCCTTTTTGAGCTCTTCCATGGCCTGGGACCAGTTCATGTTTTTCTTGGAGGCTTTTGTTGTAGGCTCTATGACTTTGTTGTCTTCTTTAGGCTGTATGTTTTGGTCTTCTTTGTCACCAAAGAAAGAGTCCAAAGTCTGAGACTGAATCTTGGTGTGCTTTTGCTGCCTGGCCATATTCCCAACCAACTCACTTGACCCTTGAGTTTTTCAGTGGGGTATGACTGCTTGTAGACTAACGAGTTCTATGTTCAATGTTTGGGGGGGAGATGCCAGCTCTGTCAGACCCGCACTACTCCTTCCCCAAGAACCCCCAGTCCAGACTGGGCTTAGATCTTCAGCAAGCTGTTGCACCCCTGCTCTGATCCGCCACTTAATTCCTCCCACCAGGTGGGCCTGGAGCCAGAAGTAACAACAGCTGTAGCTGCCCCACCTCCGTTGCCCCCGGGGCTGGAAGCCGAACCTCGAACTCATTCCACTCCCGCAGCTTTTCCCACTAACCTTCTCCGCAGTCTTTGGTGTTTGTGGGTCGAGGGGTCTGGTAACTGCCGCAGCTCACATATTCAGGGTGCTATGGCCCCCTCCGCCCGGCTTCTGGTCTGGATGGTCCACGCCGCTCTGGCTGGGCTTTGCTCCACTCCGTTCCCAGCTCCCAGCTCCGTGTGGGATATACCTCAACCAGAGACCATCCAGGCTGTCCTGGGCTGGAGCCCTGCTTCCCTCTGCTGTTCTGTGGGTTCTGCCGTTCTAGAATTGGTTCAGAGCCATTTTTTATAGGTTTTTGGAGGGGCTCGGTACAGAGCTCACTCCAGTCCCTGCTTACCAGCCGCCATCTTGGCTCCGCCCCCCCATAATTCTTTTGTACAACATGACTAACATGAAAATATGTTTAATATGAATGTATATGTAGAGCCTATTTCAGATTGCACACTATATTGGGGAAGGGACAGGAGAGAGGTGGAGAAAATTTAAAACTCAAAAGCTTGTGTAATTGAATGTTGAAAACTAAAAATGAATTAATTTTTTTTAAAAGAAATGTGGTAGAAGGGAAGAGTCTGGAGCCAGAGAACCTGGTTTCACATCTTACTTCTGACACCATCTGTCTCACGTTTGGCAGCTCCCTTTACCTTTGTGGGTCTAAGATTATGCATCTGTGAAACAAGAGTATCATAAGTGATTGTCATTAGTTTCCCCCAGCCTCTCTAAGCCTATGATTGGAAATTTGACAAATGTCTTTGGTTGCCATCATAGCTGCACTGTCACTAACCCTCAAGGTCACATTCCTATCAAGTGGCAGGGCCAATTTTTGAACCCAGGGCTCCTGAGGTACTCCCCCACGGCCCCCAGTATGCCATGCTTATTCTATGTACAGAGAAGGTCATGAACGAATTCCTGAAAATGTACAGGAACAGGAGAGATGGGTTGGGGAAACCAAAGCAAACCAGGTACATCAGTTCAGATCCCAACGTCCATGTGGAGGACAGTGGGAGATCAGCAAAGCACACTTGGGAGCCCTGAGAACCAGTTTGGTGTGAGAATTGAATTTGAACATTCATCATCAAATGAGGCAAATGTTGTGCATGTAGCTCTGGTGACAGAAACTGTGCTTTAGGAATCATAACTAATATCAGAGTGGCTAAGGTGAATCATGGCAGAGTGGATAGAGGGCTGGCCTCAGCGCCATGAAGACTTGAGCTCTACCTCAGAGCCAAACTGGCTTGTTGGCCCTTGGAAGTTTTTGAGCCCCAGGCAGCTGCTTAAGACTAAATGTTTTATCCATATGGCTAGTTTTCTCGATGGGGAAGTCCAAACACCAAAAAAGTTCCAGTTCAAAGTAATAATAAAAATAGTAACAGTAATAATGATGATATTTATATGACACCTGAAAATTTGAAAAGCAGTGTACATACATTATCTCACCAGATCGTGATGCCTCTGGAAGAAGAAAAGGCAGTAAGTCACAACCGGGCCTGATTGATTTTAACCTCCTGCCTGCTCAGGAAAAGGAAATGTCCCTCAATTTAAGTTTTCTTCTTATCCATTCTCACTCTTTCCAAGAAGCTAAATCTAGGCTTGATATATTTTGTCACATAGTGAGGTACTTAGGTGTTCCTAAGAAGAGAATTTAGTGTCACCTCTGGCAGACTGCACTGGATTTTAGTTAAAGCTAATTCTGGATATCAGAAATCAAAGCTCTCCATGAAGATAAAATAGGTATAATTGCTAGCTAGTGTCATCATTAATGGAAGACCCTTATAAAGACACTCAGGGGTGATCAGGTGGAATGAGTTTGAAGCCAGTTCCTTAGTTATTCAAAACTACAGAAAAACCTCAGAAAGAATCTTTGCTTGAGGGGCTCTCATTTATTTTACTGAATATTAATGTGGGAAAATTCCTCCCTGAGAAGCAACCTCTGATTGACTTTCATAACCATTGGCTGTAGTAACAGAATTATAAATACCTCCCTGCCTAACTTAGAATGTGGACAGGCATTAAGGGATCAAGCAGAGAGGTGAATAATTTCATTAGTGATGCAGAAAGTTGCTTATTTTGTTTCTTATCAAATATAAAGAACTTTCAGTGTGAAATACACTTTAAGGGAGATCTGAATATTAATCATATTCAAAATAGCTAGGGCATTATCCATCATCTGTCTTCCCCACCACTGAATGATTGGCAGGATAGCTTTAAATTCTCCTTAAAAAAAACAAAAACAAAAAACTGATAGTTTACATCTCATACTAGCTTCTTTGATATTGACAGTATTTCCAAGATGACAAAATTAGAGATTATTTCATCAAAAAATTCAGTCAATTTTTTGGAGGGGTGGAAGATCAGATAAAAAATAAGTCCAGTTTGTCACTTAGCCTTCTTAGAGGCTGAAAATGCCTCAACATATCATGTTTTAGGGACACCCCTGGATAAATATTAACATTTTACAAAGGAGGCAGGAACTCAGAGGGTGAGATCCACAAAAGCTGTAATGCCAGAGTTGGTTGTTCAGATAATGAAAGAAAGATGGAGTCCTTGTTGCCCAAATTGTTTCCTGTTCCTGATTATGTAATCGAGATATTTGAAGGGAAAAGGGGACTGCAATTGTGGAGCCATTAAAGAAAACTAGAACCATCCAGTATCCATCCATCCCATTAAGAGTTTACTTCCTTCCCTAGGAGAGTCTAAAAAGCATATGGCCACAAGGATTTTGCAGCCATGCTGAAAGCGCAAATCCATACCTCGTATGCCACTTAGAACTGAAGACATCACCACCAAATAGATCATATAGAGACACTCATATGGATATCTACATCTATGTGTTTATGGCACAGATATAAATATAGTTAGTATAGATCACACACACACATGCACGTACACATTCTATCCCAGCTTAAAATGGTACTAAGAATTTTGGGAAACTATATTTGTTATCTTTTTATAATGTCTTAGTTTCCTTAAAAATCCCATCTATAGGATGGATTTTCGTTATATTTCTCTATTTCCCTAATTTCATCTTGATCTATTCTTCATTCTCTGCCAGCAGTTCTTAAGGAGCCACATGATGGCAAGGAAAAATCATCCAGAGGTTAAAAGAACACAGATGATCTCATCCAATGTCTTCAATCTGGCAAAAGAGGAAACTAATGTCCAAGGAAGTTAAGGGATTTGTCCTGTGTCACTTAGTCTATATTAGGGACAGAATTTGAACCACGGTCCTTTGACTCCAGAGACCATTTTTTGTCTACTGGCCATGGTGCCTATTAAACTTTGGAGCACACCGAGTCCTTATTACAAAAGCTATTCATTTGTCTCATTTGGAAAGGTATCCAAGAAACCTGGAATTTCCTCACCCCTCTGAGCCATACAAGTTACCGCTAAGCTTGCTGTGCCATGGTTTAAGGGCGCATTCATTTTTGGAGCAAGGTCTGCCATCAATTATGTCATTGTTATCATTATTTTTATCTGAAATAAAAACTAAAAATACCATTTGACAAAGAAAATCACACAGCAAAAGATGGTGCATATAAAGTAGATTCATTTGTATGTTTATTTAGTAGTTAAGCTAGCCCCACGTATTTTGCATAAATAAGGAAAATGAGAAATATAATACATATGGCTCATGGTCACATACTGTATTAGATTGGTGGTTTCACAGGTGGGAAATATCTATCCTCTGTAACAGAATAGACAGAAATCCCTCAATGCCTGCTCTGCCCATGTGACATTTGTTCATGTGCTCCCATAAATTCCCTGCCAGGAGTCCAGCCATGTGTTGGAGATTTCCTCACTTCTTTTTGACACCCCGAAGATGCCAACACACAGGCTGATCATTAGTAGTCTCTCACTCCTGCCACATACCCAGACCATTTTGATAGAATCACAGAATTGGAGAAGAAGAAGAGCCTTCTGGTCCAACCCATGTACCACAGGAATCCCTAGCATAATATGCCTGGCCATTGGTCAACTTGAAGATCTATGAGAAAGGCAATCTCACCATCGCTTGAAGCAATTCCATCTACTTTGAGTCAGCTCCCACTGTTAGGGGGGTTTGGATATATCAGAATCAAATGTGCTTCTTTGTACCTTCCAGCCATTCATCTTAGCTCTGTCCTCTGGGACCAATGAAGACAAGTTATTCCTGTTCCACATGACAACCCTCAAAATATTTAATGACAGCTAATAACATTAACATTTATATAGTGTTACCAGGCACCATATAAGCTCTTTATAATTATTATCTCATTTGATTAAAATGAGGTAATACACTTGCACAAAGCTATCATTCCCTCCACCCTCACTCTTCTTTTTTTTTCAATACTAAACCTACCATTTCCTTTAGTCAGTCTTCATGTGACATGAACTCATGGTTCTTCACTCCTCTGATTACCTTACTCTTGACACTATCCAACATCCTTCTTAAACCAGGGTGCTCAGAACTGAATGCAATGCTGAAGATGAGGTGTGATAAGTGAAAAAGATACTGAGACTCACTTCCTATTTTTATTTCATATAGTTATATTACAAAAGCTTTCTCCTTGTATCTTACTTTGGTGGCACTGTATTTTATGTATATATGATTATATGAGTGTGTGTATGTTTTAGTGTATGTCCGTGTGTATGTGTATACAGACATAATTCATATTAATTTTCCTTCCAATAAGGAGTCTTAGAAAGTGACTTGAGGCATCCAAGAACTTAAATGATTTGTCCATTCACAGTCATGGTGTGGATGAAACAAGCCTTGAACCCATGTCTTTTTGGGAGATTATATATGCTGTGATTCACTAACAAAACCAAATCATAATTCCAATATGTCAAACATGGATAAAACTTGCCAACTACATATTAGGTAAAGGAATTCTGAAGTCTGCTATGAAAATGATGAAAATAGGAAGAAGAGATAATGCCTTTAACTTTTTCTTTTGCACATGCAAGCAGCTTGAATGTCTTGAACAAATGAAGACCAGGAGATTGGAGCTCCATTCTGACAATCCTAGCCAGATCTTCCAGTAGCAGCCCTTTCTTCACTTCCCCAGAGCTGAATGTCTCTCCCTGTCTGTAATGATTTATTAGCCCTGAAAAAAAGTTTTAACCACACAAGAAACTTTGGGCCATCCCAGAATGGCTTTCGGCAATACCACTGGAATGTGTCTTCTGTTCATAGAGACCATGTTCAAGCTGTCACACTTGCTCACATTTGAAACTTATAAACAGAGGTAGGAAGAGGAGGGTCTGTTCAAGACTCTCAGAACATATGTTGTATTAAATAGAAACTTACCTCCGGCTCAGAGAAAACGCATCAAGACAGTTGGCATGAGCCAGCTACTGTGCCGGCAAAGCCATCTGGTGGGAATTGTCAAAACCACAATTAACATACCATGAAAACAGACGATACATTGCTAAGGGTTTTCTCCAGCTTTCCCATTCTTGGATCTGGTGCTACTGACAATGTTTGTGTACTTCTTCCAATGTCAATTTTGGTTGGCCTTTCCACCATGTCAGCTCAGACAAACAGATGGGAACAAGCTACCAAAGATTTCAAGATGGAGGTTTCCAAGGAGAGGAATGAAGGTGAATAAAGAGAAGCTTTCCATGTTGCTTTAGGTTCCACTCAGACTCTCTTCCTATTGTTGTCTATTGCACAATGAGTAATCCTCAACAACACACACACACACACACACACACACACACACACACACACACACAGCAAATAGCCATGCTTTCTTTTCCCTCAAATGGTTGTTGTTCCCTGGGTGTGGCAGTTTATACTTGAAATTTGTCAACAAGATATAAGGAAAATGCCCAGAGCTCCTGTGACATTCATAGTAGAAAACTGAATTTCTAAAAAAAAATCTATACATGTGATTTCCATCAAGATGTTAGTGAGAAGATACAACTTATAAAAATTCTACATGGATTTTATATATTTTCCATTTACCAAAACCCATACTTTTTCAAAATGCAGTTTTTTTCCAGTAAAGTATGATATAAAAATAATACAAGGCAAAACAAATTATCTGTGACATAGGAACATGAATACTCAAGGGGTCATCGGGCAAGTATTATTAGACCACCCTGCTAATTGGCCAATTAATATTTACTAAAAATGTATTGTCATAACACTTAGCCATCTCACTAATATAAAGCCTCCTAAAGTAAATTCCATTAAAGTTTTCTTAAAACAATTTTATGTCCTCTAAAATGTTACATTTCTTTTTAAACTAGAAAAGTGACAGAATGTTAAACAGGGGAAGCCAGAGAACAAACCCCTCCAAACCCTAAAGTCTTCTATTATGCAAAGGCACGTTAGGGAAGATGAAGCCACTTGGCCTCAAGTGTCACCTAAGAGGTGCAAATCCCTGATAGTTCATATTTGGAAAATGCACCGTGGGGAGGGGTTATCTAGTCCAGCCTGTCCCTGGACAAGAGCCTCAGTCACTACAAGGTCCCCAGCCCATCACTGCCCTTGAGGATTACGTTCTGAGAAACACAACTAGCTCAGGCCAAGCCTTTGCATTATCCACCTTTATCTTGGTACATATTTACAAGGAGACAGAAAGAAACAGTAAAGCAGTGCAGATAAATATTACATACAATGGTCTATTATAATTTTTATAAAATTGGAATCAAAACCCCAAGTCACAAGAAAATGGCATATTGCACCTTGAGTGAGCTTCATCTCCCCCTTTTTGGCATTAAAATGTGAGCTGGCCAAGTCATTCCGGTTAAAAGAGGTAACCAAACTGTGAATGATACTGAACTCTGGCCAGAGACCTGTACAGAGACCTTCTTCTAGAGGGTGATGATCGCTTGATTTAAAAAATGAATGAACTCCATGCCTATTTCATATCCTGCTACTTCTTTATCCATTCATATCCAAGCTGGGCCTCAATATTACTTTTCATTCACTTTTTCTGAAAACTGGAACAGAGCTTGCCAGCACCAAACAGCTCAAGAACACTAGCCTTTCCCTTCTCCAGCACCCCCTCCCCCAAGCCTTGCAGCTGTGAGATCAAAGCATTTTGTGCAAAACACCGACCCACTAAATGGTGGCTGATTATGCTCACAGCCTCCTTGAAAATGGATTGGAAGGAAAGTTGGCATCTAGTCTAGCAGGTCTGTAAGCCTGAAGCATGCCACTGTGTCTTCCTTGGCTCTAAAATACAGAACAAAGATGAAAGGATTAGCCTTGAAGAATGCAGAACTCATTGTTTTTAATACACCAATTTGCTTATTAAACAATATTCTTCAGTCTTCCTATCATCAGTTTCTCATGGAAATGGAACACATAGAGGGATGGAGGGAGAAAAGGAAAGAAGGAAGGAAGGAAGGAAGGAAGGAAGGAAGGAAGGAAGGAAGGAAGGAAGGGAGGGAGGGAGGGAGGAGGGAAATAAATATACATGTATATAATATTTTATACACAGAAGAAAATTAAACAAGATGAGAAATGGACATAATCATGTCTTTCTTACTACCTCATGAAATTTAAAATACATTTTAAAAATTAACAATATATAACATACCTTCATAGTTTTATGTTTCACATACAGTTATCCTAGTCTGTTTCTATATATTGCTATCAATTTACTGTTGATTACATTGATGTTAAATAAGAAAGATGTTGAAAAAGCAAATGAATATAGCTCTGTCAGATAATCTAGGACCCAAAATTTTTTCAGTATTCCTCTAATGCTAAAAGCACAACATTGATGTCCCTCTTCCATAAATCTCAGCCCTGTTTTCAAGCAGATATTCACTTTCTATATGGAATGGTGAACAATTTGAACTCGACATTCCTGTGAACTAATAAGCTGCTATTCTAGGAATTTCTGCAAAGGCCTGAGATCCATTTTACTGTCTAGGAAACAAATGGAGACTGTTAAATGATGCAGCAAGGATTACATTTTTGCCTCATATAAATGAGTATACACTTGGCATTTGTGAATTATCTAGCTGATGCCCACATATTTTATAATTTCCTTTCTAGTTTTAAATAGGACACTGAATTTTGAGTAAGTTTATGTCTTGGAAAGAATGCTTGCCCTTGTGTTTTCATTGTATATCAAAGAACTGCTTAGATTCTTCACAATGGTGGCCTTTCCCGTTGTGGACTATGGAAGGTCAGAGGCCCACATGTGGCTCACAGCTTGGGGAAGTTTTCTCAATGTTCTGCCAGGGATGGGACTGCCTGAATGCTCTCTCTCATAAGTTCTAAGTCATAAACTGCATCCTTCTTGACCAGTCATGCAAGAAGTGGCCCCAAGGGGCCTCCAAGGCTTGGCTGATGGGATAATGTGAGGGCTTCCTGGGCCGCCACAGCTGTTTTCCTGAGGGAGGCCCAGATGCCTGGGTCTGTCCCGACTTTCTGTTTTTTGACTACCTGTTCTGGAAGCAGTTCCAACAAAGGGGAAGAAAACAGCAGGCATCCAGCTGTTTTAAATAAGCCTTGGCAACACAGGTACTGATTACATAAACACTGAAAAAATTCAAAAAGCATTTTTTCTCTGACTTTCAGGCTATAAAAAAGGTGTGAGACTGTACCAACACTCCACATTGCCTCTTCTTGAGGAGAAATTTAATGATGAGGATAAAACCTTCAATTACGAAAGCAGAGATGCTTCCAGAAAAAAAAAAGAAAAAAAGATACCACAACCAACTGGGAAAGATCACACATTATAAAGAGAGGGGATTGGAAGGGCCTACATTCTCCACATGGCAGGGTATAGCATATCATTCTTTATGGAAGTGTCAAGGCAAAAATGGGCACTGGACTTAGAGACACAGTTGTTGTTTGCCTCACAGTCTGGATAGGAAGAGTGTGTGTGTGTGTGTGTATGTGTGTGTGTGTGTGTGTGTGTGTGTGTGTGTGTGTGTGTTGGAAGGAATCCAGTCTGTCTTTATCCAATTGACAGTTGAGAATTTCTTTTCTATTTTTTGACTCCAGATAGATTCCCTGATAATATTTTCCACTTTTCATATTAATCAGCTCCTCAGTGACATGCCACTCATGAATGAAAGATCAGCCATGATCTTACTTTTCATAAATGGAAGATCAGCAATGATCCTAATTTTCATATTTATATCTGGACTGCCAACCAAGAAGAGAGAGGACTTTGGAAAAGGTTAGAATCACAATATTATGTGCACTTGTGAATGGGGAGCAAGAGGGGAGAGAGGGCTGGTTGAAAGGGCATCTCCCACATGTGCATGTGTTCCAACATGGCCAAGCTTGGATCTGCTCACAAAGGGACTTTGATTAGGAGCCCTGTTTCTTTTAGTCAGCACATTCAGTCAGAAGCTCAACTAACCATTAGGATATGCTGAGTTAGGCTTGACCCAAGCAGCTGTCCTGAGCAGAGTGAGTCTTTCCATGGAGAACCACCATGCTGTTCTCTTGTTACTCCTCTGAGCCCCAGACATTGCCTTGGGCCATGTCTCTCCTCTTTAAAATGCTCATTTTCATTGGCTAAAGATTTTTAAGAGAGGAGGCAATGCAGATGAAGCTCTCACTTCCAGTTTTCTTCAGAGTTGTAACCCCACCCCCATCCCAATAGCAGGTCCATCCACCATAATGCTCTCACAACCAATTAGATTCATCCTTTTGTCTACGACTTGGAAATGTTTATTTTCTAAATGCTTATATGTGTACATGTCAATAATCTGGGAAGATTTAGGTGACTTAGTAGAATGCAGCTGCCCAAGCCAGAATCCTGAGTTGGAGGGGCTGTTGAGCTGGTCTGGTCTCAGACTACTAACCTGATGGCTTTCCAGTAGGATTAGGACAAGTATGTAATGTTTGATATCACAAAATTATACAAAGAGAGGCATTTCGGGTTGATTCTGGGGTAAAAAACCCTCCTGGATGATTCTAAGAATGTCAAAGTAGTATAGATTGGCCCCCTCCCCAAACATTGTGGGCTACCCCTCATGGAAGCAGTATTTCAAGAAGAATTTATGTGGTGCTGAGTGGACTGGAGAGAAAGGTCAGGATCAAATTGGAATCATTGTTCTCTGAGTAATGATGACACTGGGTGCTTGAATGAGACTCTCCCCACACATAGCTGTGTTGGTAATCAAAATGGGCTCCTTAGCACTTAGTTCAACAAGTGCCCTTGAAGAGTTTGGCTTTTGTTCCCTTTGAGTAATTCAGTGTATTTCATTGAGCCTTACTAGGTGCTAGGCCCCAGGCCCAAACCCCTATTAAGTGTAAAATCTATGTGGGTGTGGATTGGCAACTAATGTGGAACCCAAGGTGGGGCTAACTCAAGGGAGAACCTAGTTTAAACATCTGAGAGAGCAGAGGCTTTTAGACCACGTGGGTTTAAGTCCGCCTCTTTGTGACAATTCTAGGTCACGTGGGTGAGTCGCATGTGTGACTCACCCCTGACGCTGAAAAAGATATAAAAAACAGGGGTTGGCTGTCTGTTCTTTGGAGCTCTTTGCCTCAGCAGTGGTGGCACGTGGCTCTGGGCCAGCCCTTGCTCTGAGCTCTAAGACTGAACCTAGATGTTGGTAACTATGAATTGTATTGGGTCTGTCTGTTGATGCTTGCACTTTGTTTGTAATTTGCTCTGAAGTTCAGAGTGCTGGCTTTTTCCCCTGAACTAAGTGAATGATATTTGTATGCTGAATTAAAGTAACCTTGTCAACCCCTTCACCTTACTTTCCTTAGTTAAGCAGATAAAAAGAACCTGTGCTGTTGGCAGCTTTCCGGGTGCTGGCTGTGGGTGGATCTTACACCCCTACAGAAGCTGCTAGCCGGATTGTTGAAACATGCCACAAGCTCATGCCACAAGTTTCTGAATCCCTTCATTAGACATGATCTCATTGTGTGTGAGTCCACTGGGCATTGTAAAATATCAGTGAGGATGGAGGAAATCGTAACACTGGTTTCCTCTTTGAATTACAAATTGTACTTAGGTAAGCCAATAGCATTTATATACAATTTATGCCATTTGAGTATAAATTAAATCTACACTTTATGTCATTTAATGATCTATATCTAAAAACAAAAGACTTCTAAATTGATAAAATGCCTCAGCAGCAGGTTAGTTATGTCAACAAGTCCACAACCAGATATTAAATGCTTACTGTGTGCATGGCACTATGCTAAGTGCCAGGGAAAAACTAAAGGGAAAAGCAGTGTCCTGCACTCAAGGAGTTCATCGTCTATTTGGGGAAATAATATGCAAACCATTATGTGCAAACAGAATACGTGAGGGTCAACCGAGGCCATCTCTGAGCAAAGTGATTGTATTGACAGGGACCAAGAGGCCTCCCTCAGAACGTGGGAATTAAGTGGACAATTGAAAAAAGCATGCAGTTAGATAAGTTAGGGGAAGAGTTGGAGTTAGGAAAAAAGAGGATTCATTTTTTTTCAACAAATACTAATTATGCACCTTCTATATGGAAGACTTCATGACAAATGCCATGACAAATATTATGATGAATAAAGTTAATACTCTGCTCTCAAGAAGCTCATATTTTAATTAATTAATAAAAGAATGAATGAATAAAGCCTTTATTGAACACTTACTATGGGCAGTGTTGTTGTTTGATCTTTCAGTCATGTCTCTTTATGAGCCCACTGGCCACGGCATACTGGGCCCTTCTGGCCTCCACAATCTCCAAAGTCTATCCAAGCTCATGTTCTTTGCTTTCATGATCCCTCCATCTCATCTTTTGTCATCCTCTTTTCCTTTTGCCTTCAATCTTTCACAGCATCGTGATCATTTCCAAAGAGTCCCATGTTCTCGTCATGTGGCCAAAGTATTAAGCTTGAGTTTCAGTATTTGAACTTTTAGTGAATAGCCAGAATTAATTTCTTTACGTACTGAGTGATTTAATCTTCTTATTGTCCAAGAGACTCTCAGAAGTCTTCTTTAGAAGCACAATTTGAAAGTGATGCTCAGTTTGCTATAGTCCAACTTTCATACCTATACATTGTTACTGGAAGAACGATAGCTTTGACTACACGCCCATTTTTGGCGGGGTGAAACCTCTGCTTTTTGTGTTAAGGCTTGGTGATAGAAATAGGAAAGCAAAGAGCTCCCATTCTAGGGGGAAATAACCAAGTTGGAAGATTTTAGCTGCTAGTCAGATGGCAGGGTCCCATGGTATTTAGGGTACAGAGAAAAAGCAGATGGTCAATTTTTTTGTAATGTCATCCTCATTGATAATCTCCTATCAGCTTCTCATGGAGAACCACCTGACATGGCTGAGGACTGGTGGCCAGAACTTCCTTTCTCTGGTCTTTAGTAGCTGTGACTGCAGCCCTGGAAGGAGCCATTGGGCACCAGACTCCATCTCTACAGCCAAGATGATGACTCATGTCCCTGGACTAGAGGCCTGGCTATTCCCAAACCACTGCAGCCCTGAGATGTTGACCTTATTTACCTAGGAAATGAGAATTAACTAGGCAAGATTTATTTTTTTTTAACCTCAGGTGTTTCTCTTTTTTAATTATTATTTATTTAATTAATATTTTTAGTTTTCAGCATTGATTTCCACAAGATTATGAATTACAAATCTCCCCATTTCTACCCTCCCTCACCCCCAAGATGGCATATATTCTGATTGCCCCATTCCCCAGTCAGCCCTCCCTTCTGTCACCCCACTCCCCACCACATCCCCCTTTCCCTTACTTTCTTGTAGGGCAAAATAGATTTCTATGCCCCATTGCCTGCATATCTTATTTCACAGTTGCATGCAAAAACAACTTTTTTTGAATATCTGTTTTTAAAACTTTGAGTTCCAAATTCTCTCCCCTCATCCCTCCTCACCCATCCTCCCTAAAAGGCAAGCAATTCAATATAGGTAACATGTGTATCATTATGCAAAACTCTTCCACAATACTCAGGTTGTGAAAGACTAACTATATTTTCCTCCTTCCTATCCTATCCCCCTTTATTCAATTTTATCCCTTTTCAAAAGTGTTTGCTTTTGATTACCTCCTCCTCCTATCTGCCCTCCCTTCTATCATCCCCCATTTTTTATTTCCTTCTTCCTTCTTTCCTGTGGGGTAAGATACCCAATTGAGTGTGTCTATTATTCCCTCCTCAGGTCAAATCTGATGAGAGCAAGATTCACTCATTCCCCCTCACCTGCCCCCTCTTCCCTTCCAATGAACTGCTTTTTCTTGAAACTTTTATGAGAGAAAATTTACCCAATTCTATCTCTCCCTTTCTCCTTCTCTCAATATATTCCTCTTTCATCCCTTAATTTGATTTTTTTAGATATAATCCCTTCATATTCAACTCACCCTGTGCCCTCTGTCTATGTGTGTATATATATATATATATATATATATATATATATATATATATATATATATATATGTATATGCATATGTGTGTGTGTCTGTATATATGTATATTCCCTTTGGCTACCCTAATACCCTAATAATGAGGTCTCATGAATTACACACATCGTCTTTCCATGTAGGAATGTAAACAAAACAGTTCAACTTCAGTAAGTCCCTTATGATTTCTCTTTCTTGTTTACCTTTTCATGCTTCTCTTGATTCTTGTGTTTGAAAGTCAAATTTTCTATTCAGCTCTGATCTTTTCACTGAGAAAGCTTGAAAATCCATGTTTTGCCTTGAAGCATTACACTCAGTTTTGCTGGGTAGGTGATTCTTGCTTTTAATCCTAGCTCCATTGACCTCCGGGATATCATATTCAATGCTCTTTGATCCCTTAATGTAGAAGCTGCTAGATCTGAGGTTATCCTGATTGTGTTTCCAAAATACTCAAATTATTTCTTTCTGACTGCTTCCAGTATTTTCTCCTTGATCTGGGAGCTCAGGAATTTGGCAACAATATACCTAGGAGGTTTCTTTTCGGGATCTTTTTCAGGAGGCAATCGGTGGATTCTTTCAATTTCTATTTTACCCCCTGGCTCTAGAATATCAGGGCAGTTTTCCTTGATAATTTCTTGAAAGATGATATCTAGGCTTTTTTTGATCACAGCTTTCAGGTAGTTCAATAATTTTTAAATTATCTCTCCTGGATCTATTTTCCAGGTCAGTGGTATTTCCAATGAGATATTGCACATTGTCTTCCATTTTTTCATTCCTTTGGTTCTGTTTTATGATATCTTGACTTCTCATGAAGTCACTAGCTTCTACTTGCTCCAACCTAATTTTTAAGGTGGTATTTTATTCAGTGGTCTTTTGGACCTCCTTTTCTATTTGGCTAATTCTGCCTTTCAAGGCATTCTTCTTCTCATTGGCTTTTAAGAGCTCTTTTGCCATTTGAGTTAGTCTATTTTTAAGGTATTTTCTTCAGTATTTATTTGGGTCTCCTTTAGCAAGTCATTAACTTGTTTCTCATGGTTTTCTCACATGCTCTCATTTCTTTTCCCAATTTTTCCTCTACTTCTCTAATTTGCTTTTCCAAATCCTTTTTGTGTTTTTCCATGGCCTGAGACCAGTTCATGTTTTTCTTGGACTCTTTTGATGTAGGCTCTTTGACTTTGTTGACTTTTTCTGGCTGTGTGTTCTGGTCTTCTGTATCACCAAAGAAAGATTCCAAAGTCTGAGTCTGAACCTGAGTCCGTTTCCGCTGCTTGTTCATATTCCCAGACAACTACTTGACCCTTGAGCTCTTTGTCAGGGTATGACTGCTTGTAGAGTAGAGAGTACTTTCTCCCAAACTTGAGGGACAGTGCTGTTGTTTTCAGAGCTATTTCTTTTTTTTTTTAAATGCAATTTATTTATTTAACATATTTGGTTTTCAGCATTGATTTTCACGACATTTTGAATTACAAATTTTCTCCCCATTTCTACCCTCCCCCCCACTCCAAGATGGCTTATATTCTGGTTGCCCTGTTCCCCAGTCAGCCCTCCCCTCTATCACCCCCCTCCCCTCTCATCCCCTTTTCCCTTCCTTTCTTGTAGGGCAAGATAAATTTCTACACCCCATTGCCTGTGTATCTTATTTTTTAGTTGCATATAAAAACTATTTTTGTTTTTGAACATCTGATTTTAAAACTTTGAGCTCCAAATTCTCTTTCCTCTTCCCTTCCCACCCACCCTCCCTAAGAAGTTGAGCAATTCAACCTAGGCCACACATGTATTATTATGTATAACCCTTCCACAATACTCATGTTGTGAAAGGCTAACTACATTTTGCTCCTTCCCAACCCATCCCGCTTTATTGAATTTTCTCCCTTGACCCTGTCCCCTTTCCAAAGTGTTTGTTTTCATTAACTCCACCCCCATCTGCCCTCCTCTCCATCATCCCCCCCCCGCCTTTTATTTTTTTTTTTTTTTATCATCCTCCCTCTTCTTTCCTGTGGGGTAAGATACCCAACTGAGTATGTATGGTATTCCCCCTCAGGCCAAATCTGACGACAGCAAGGTTCACTCATTCCCCCCACACCTGTCCTCTCCCCTCCTCCCATAGAACTGCTTCCTCTTGCCACCTTTATGCGAGATAATCCACCCCATTCTATCTCTCCCTATCTCCCTCTCTCAGTATGTTACTCTCTCATCCCTTAATTTCATTTTATTTCTTTTAGATATCTTCCCTTCATCTTCAACTCACCCTGTGTCTGCTCTCTCTCTTTTACATATATATATATATATATATATATATATATATATATATATACACATATAAATACACATACATACACATTCACTTATATATATATACATAAACATATATATATATATATACACACACACACACACACATATATATATATATATATATATATATATATATATATATATATATATATATATATATATGCATATTCCCTTCAACTACCCTGATACTGAGGTCTCATGAATCATACTCATCATCTTTCCATGTAGGAATGTAAACAAAACAGTTCAACTTTAGTAAGTCCCTTGCAATTTCCGTTTCTTGATTACCTTTTCATGTTTCTCTTGATTCTTGTGTTTGAAAGTCAAATTTTCTATTCAGTTCTGGTCTTCTCACTGAGAAAGCTTGAAAGTCCTCTATTTTATTGAAACTCCATCTTTTGCCTTGGAACATGATACTCAGTTTTGCTGGGTAGGTGATTCTAGGTTTTAATCCTAGCTCCATTGACCTCCGGAATATCGCATTCCAAGCCCTTCGATCTCTTAATGTAGAAGCTGCCAGATCTTGGGTTATTCTGATTGGGTTTCCACAAAACTCAAATTGTTTCTTTCTGGCTGCTTGCAGCATTTTCTCCTTGATCTGGGAGCTCTGGAATTTGGCAACAATATTCCTAGGAGATTTCTTTTTGGGATCTATTTGAGGAGGCGATCAATGGATTCTTTCAATTTCTATTTTGCCCTGTGGCTCTAGAATATCAGGGCAGTTCTCCTTGATAATTTCCTGAAAGATGGTATCTAGGCTCTTTTTTTGATCATGGCTTTCAGGTAGTCCAATAATTTTTAAATTATCTGTCCTGGATCTATTTTGCAGGTCAGTGGTTTTTCCAAGGAGATATATCACATTGTCTTCCATTTTTTCATTCCTTTGCTTCTGTTTTAGAATATCCTGATTTCTCATAAAGTCACTAGCTTCTACTTGCTCCAATCTAATTTTTAAAGTAGTATTTTCTTCAGTGGTCTTTTGGACCTCCTTTTCCATTTGGCTAATTCTGCCTTTCAAGGCATTCTTCTCCTCATTGGCTTTTCTAGCTCTTTTGCCATTTGAGTTAGTCTGTTTTTTAAGGTGTTGTTTTCTTCAGTGTATTTTTCAGTATTTTTTTTGGGTCTCCTTTAGCAAGTCATTGACTTGTTTTTCATGGTTTTCTCCCATCCTTCTCATTTCTCTTCCCAATTTTTCCTCTACTTCTCTAACTTGCTTTTCCAAATCCTTTTTGAGCTCTTCCATGGCCTGGGGCCAGTTCATGTTTTTCTTGGAGGCTTTGGTTGTAGGCTCTATGACTTTGTTGTCTTCTTTAGGCTGTATGTTTTGGTCTTCTTTGTCACCAAAGAAAGAATCCAAAGTCTGAGACTGAATCTGGGCGTGTTTTCGCTGCCTGGCCATATTCCCAACCAACTAACTTGACCCTTGAGTTTTTCACTGGGGTATGACTGCTTGTAGACTTACCAGTTCTATGTTCTACGTTTGGGGGGGAGGTGCCAGCTCTGTCAGAGCCGCACTCCTCCTTCCCCAAGGACCCCCAGTCCAGACTGGGCTTAGATCTTCAGCAGGTTGTTGCACTCCTGCTCTGATCCACCACTTAATTCCTCCCACCAGGTGGGCCTGGAGCTGGAAGTAAGAACAGCTGTAGCTCCCCCACCTCCGCTGCCCCAGGGGCTGGAAGCCGAACCGCGAACTCCTTCTACTCCCGCAGCTTTTCCCACTAACCTTCTCCGCAGTCTTTGGTGTTTGTGGGTCGAGGGGTCTGGTAACTTCCGCAGCTCACATATTTAGGGTGCTAGGGCCCCCTCCGCCCGGCTTCTGGTCTGGATCGTCCACGCCGCTCAGGCTGGGCTCTTCTCCACTCCGTTCCCAGCTCCCAGCTCCCAGCTCCGTGTGGAATAGAGCTCACCCAGCGACCATCCGGGCTGTCCTGGGCTGGAGCCCTGCTTCCCTCTGCTGTTCTGTGGGTTCTGCCGTTCTAGAATTGGTTCAGAGCCATTTTTATAGGTTTTTGGAGGGACTCGGGTACGGAGCTCACTCTAGTCCATGCTTACCAGCCGCCATCTTGGCTCCACCCCCAGAGCTATTTCTACACCACAAGTTGTGCCATACCATCATTCCTCCTCCCCCAAGAACTGCCAACCCATAATGTTACTCAGATCTAAGCAGACCCTACACTCCTGCTTTGATCCACTTAATTCCTCCCACCAGGTAGGCCTGGGGCCTGGAAGCAACTGCAGTTGTAGCTCTGTAAGCAGTCTCAGAGTGGCACCACCTCAGCTGTTCCCAGGGCAGTGGTCAACCGGGAACTCCTTTCCTTCAGTCCCAGCAGTTTTTCCCAGTAACCTTCTCTTTTTCCTTTGGCATTTGTGGGTTAGAAGTCTGGTAACTGCCACAGCTCACTGATTCAAAGTGCTAAGGCCAGTTCTGCCGGGCTCCTGGTCTGTTTGGTCTGGGTGTGTCTCACACTGTGCTCTGTTCCGCTCCACTCCCAGTTCAGTGCGATAGACCTTACCCAGTGACCATCCAGGCTGTCCTGGGCTGGAACCCTGCTTCCCTCTGCTATTTCGTGGGTTCTACAGTTCTAGAATTTGTTAAGAGCCATTTTTATAGGTATTTGGAGGGTCCTGGAGGAGAGCTTTAGGCAAGTCCCTGCTTTCAAGCTGCCATCTTGGCTTTACCCCCCTCAGGTCTTTCTTTTTTTTTTTCTTTTTTCTTTTTGTTAGTTTTTATTTTTTTTTTATTTTTATTTTTTACTAAGTGGTAGTGATAAGGTTTTATTTTTTTTATTTTTTTTTATTTTTTTTAAATGCAATTTATTTCTTTAACATATTTGGTTTTCAGCATTGATTTTCACAACATTTTGAATTACAAATTTTCTCCCCATTTCTACCCTCCCCCCCCACTCCAAGATGGCTTATATTCTGGTTGCCCTCCCCTCTATTACCCCCCTCCACTCTCATCCCCTTTTCCCTTCCTTTCTTGTAGGGCAAGATAAATTTCTACAACCCATTGCCTGTGTATCTTATTTTTTAGTTGCATACAAAAACTTTTTTTGTTTTTGAACATCTGATTTTAAAACTTTGAGTTCCAAATTCCCTTCCCTCTTCCCTTCCCACCCACCCTCCCTAAGAAGATGAGCAATTCAATCTAGGCCACACATGTATTATAATGTATAACCCTTCCACAATACTCATGTTGTGAAAGGCTAACTACATTTTGCTCCTTCCCAACCCATCCCGCTTTATTGAATTTTCTCCCTTGACCCTGTCCCCTTTCCAAAGTGTTTGTTTTCATTACCTCCACCCCCATCTGCCCTCCCCTCCATCATGCCCCCCTTTTATTTTTTTTTATCTTCCTCCCTCTTCTTTCCTGTGGGGTAAGATACCCAACTGAGTATGTATGGTATTCCCCCTCAGGCCAAATCTGATGAGAGCAAGGTTCACTCATTCCCCCCTCACCTGCCCTCTCCCCTCCTCCCATAGAACTGCTTCCTCTTGCCACCTTTATGCAAGATAATCCACCCCATTATATCTCTCCCTATCTCCCTCTCTCAGTATGTTACTCTCTCATCCCTTAATTTCATTTTATTTCTTTTAGCTATCTTCCCTTCATCCTCAACTCACCCTGTGTCTGCTCTCTCTCTTTTACATATATATATATATATATATATATATATATATATATATATATATAAACACATATATATACACATACATACACATACATACATATACACATAGATATATACATACATACATATTCACTTATATATACATAAACATATATATATATACATATATATATATATATATATATATATATATATATATATATGCATATTCCCTTCAACTACCCTAATACTGAGGTCTCATGAATCATACTCATCATCTTTCCATGTAGGAATGTAAACAAAACAGTTCAACTTTAGTAAGTCCCTTGTAATTTCTATTTCTTGATTACGTTTTCATGCTTCTCTTGATTCTTGTGTTTGAAAGTCAAATTTTCTATTCAGTTCTGGTCTTTTCACTGAGTAAGCTTGAAAGTCCTCTATTTTATTGAAACTCCATATTTTGCCTTGGAACATGATACTCAGTTTTGCTGGGTAGGTGATTCTAGGTTTTAATCCTAGCTCCATTGACCTCCGGAATATCGCATTCCAAGCCCTTCGATCTCTTAATGTAGAAGCTGCCAGATCTTGGGTTATTCTGATTGGGTTTCCACAATACTCAAATTGTTTCTTTCTGGCTGCTTGCAGCATTTTCTCCTTGATCTGGGAGCTCTGGAATTTGGCAACAATATTCCTAGGAGATTTCTTTTTGGGATCTATTTGAGGAGGCGATCGATGGATTCTTTCAATTTCTATTTTGCCCTGTGTCTCTAGAATATCAGGGCAGTTCTCCTTGATAATTTCTTGAAAGATGGTATCTAGGCTCTTTTTTTGATCATGGCTTTCAGGTAGTCCAATAATTTTTAAATTATCTCTCCTGGATCTATTTTCCAGGTCAGTGGTTTTTCCAAGGAGATATTTCACATTGTCTTCCATTTTTTCATTCCTCTGGTTCTGTTTTATAATATCCTGATTTCTCATAAAGTCACTAGCTTCCACTTGCTCCAATCTAATTTTTAAAGTAGTATTTTCTTCAGTGGTCTTTTGGACCTCCTTTTCCATTTGGCTAATTCTGCCTTTCAAGGCATTCTTCTCCTCATTGGCTTTTTGGAGCTTTTTTGCCATTTGAGTTAGTCTATTTTTTAAGGTGTTGTTTTCTTCAGTGTATTTTTCAGTATTTTTTTGGGTCTCCTTTAGCAAGTCATTGACTTGTTTTTCATGGTTTTCTCCCATCCTTCTCATTTCTCTTCCCAATTTTTCCTCTACTTCTCTAACTTGCTTTTCTAAATCCTTTTTGAGTTCTTCTATGGCCTGGGGCCAGTTCATGTTTTTCTTGGAGGCTTTTGTTGTAGGCTCTATGACTTTGTTGTTTTCTTTAGGCTGTATGTTTTGGTCTTCTTTGTCACCAAAGAAAGAATCCAAAGTCTGAGACTGAATCTGGGTGTGCTTTCGCTGCCTGGCCATATTCCCAACCAACCAACTTGACCCTTGAGTTTTTCACTGGGGTATGACTGCTTTTAGACTTACCCGAGTTCTATGTTCCACGTTTGGGGGGGAGGTGCCAGCTCTGTCAGAGCTGCACTCCTCCTTCCCCAAGGACCCCCAGTCCAGACTGGGCTTAGATCTTCAGCAGGCTGTTGCACTCCTGCTCTGATCCGCCACTTAATTCCTCCCACCAGGTAGGCCTGGAGCCCGAAGTAACAACAGCTGTAGCTGCCCCACCTCTGCTGCCCCCCGGGGCTGGAAGCCGAACTGGGAACTCCTTCCACTCCCGCAGCTTTTCCCACTAACCTTCTCCGCAGTCTTTGGTGTTTGTGGGTCAAGGGGTCTGGTAACTGCCGCAGCTCACATATTCAGGGCGCTAGGGCCCCCTCCGCCCGGCTTCTGGCCTGATTGGTCCACACTGCTCAGGCTGGACTCTGCTCCACTCCGCTTCCAGCTCTCAGCTCCCAGCTCCCAGCTCCGTGTGGAATAGACCTCACCCAGAGACCATCCGGGCTGTCCTGGGCTGGAGCCCTGCTTCCCTCTGCTGTTCTGTGGGTTCTGCCGTTCTAGAATTGGTTCAGAGCCATTTTTATAGGTTTTTGGAGGGACTCGGGTACGGAGCTCACTCTAGTCTGTGCTTACCAGCTGCCATCTTGGCTCCGCCCCCCCCCCCTCAGGTCTTTCTTATACTAGCCCAAGCACTCTATCTACTGTGACACCTAGCTCTTCCATCTGCACCCTTTTAGGGGCAGAAGGAAAGGGCTCCTGGACAACATATATTCCCAGTGGAACTGAGAACTTTAAAGATACATACATTCATAATTGTGTGTTTGTATGTGTTTTGTGTGTATGTGTGTACACAGAAACATATACAGAATAGGCTTCCTTTGTAATTTTATTTTAATGCATTTAAAAATATGATTCTAAGATAAAGTCAATAGGCTGGCCCAGATTGCCACCCAAAAGGAACACAAAACCGAAAAAAGTTAAGAATCCGAGGTCTCAATGTCTCTAAGACACTTTTGAACCAGAGTTTTGTTATTAAAAGCTATGGCAAAAAATTTCCATTAGGAAATATTAAGCCCAACATATGATTTTGATAGAAAAATCAAATGATGATATATATTCTAAGTTTGCAACGTTATATGAGGAACAAGCATTAGGGCTTGTTTATCTGTTATGTCTTGAACTTCAGAATGTGCTTCAGAATTTCAATCCCAATTTAGAATACTCTATGGCAGCTGTGAGCTAATTGGTTTCCCAAGCTCCATCCAATGATGCAGACCACAAACTGCTGCCCACGGATGCCTATTCTTTATTTCTTACTCATTGTCCCCCATGAGTCTGCCATATGGGGTTCCTTCAACAAGATGGGGGCCGTCCTCACTGTCTTCTGACATTGCCACAGCTCTTGTGGGGCTATCTTTGCTGTCTGCTGACACTGCCAAGTCTCCAGGGGGACAATGGGTTTGTCCATCTGCCTCTCAGTCTTTCCATGTGACCTGCTTATCTTCTCTGTCCATATTAATATCCTCCCTCTGGGTCTTTTTGAATATCCTCACTGGTTATCAATTATAGCCTGCTCTTGCCCTCAGTGGGGTGACAATTGTTTTTAACATAGGAATATTTGTGCATAGACCACAGAGATTACTGCTTTAAGGACTGACTCATCCTGTACCTCAAAAAGTTCTTTGAGAAAAAACCCAGATAGGGTTGTCCCTGTAACATGGCTACCTTAAAAGGGTGCAGGTGGAGCAGCCAGGTGTCACAGTGGATAGAGTGCTGGGGCTGTAATCAAAAAAACCTGAGTTAAAATCCAGCCTCAGATACTTACTAGCTTTGTGACCCTGGGTAAGTCACTTAGCCTTGAGCTGGAGAAGGAAATGACAAACTACTTCATTGTCTTTGCCAAGAAAACCCCAAATGTGGTCGGGAAGGATCAGATATAATCGCAAACAACTATACACCAACAAACTTTCAACAGTTGGTGGAGGACCTTTTACAGGTTCCTTAGAATCATCCAAACAATTCTGGCTCGCAAACATGTCTCATACTGAATACTGCTGAGCTTTTCTGAGTAGGAATGATAGCTGAGGTTTGAAGAACATTTGTTCTTTAAAGCATTATCTCATTGATCACCTATCAAGCAATCAATAAAAAAAAAAAAAACATTTTAAGCACAATTGCCTAACACATCCTAGGTCCTTGGGATACTGTTTCAACAATCCAGCCAGCAGCTGCTGTGGGGGTGAAAAACCAACAACAACCAGCTCACAGAATGCTGCAAAAGCCCAGGTTCTTTTAATCTGCTTTACCAAAGAAAGCAATGTTAAGGGGTTGACAATCTCACTTTAATCCAGCACACAAATGCCATTCACTTAGTTCAGGGGAAAAAGCCAGCACCCTGAACTTCAGAGCAAATACAAACAAATTACAAATATTGATAGACAGACCAATTACAATTCATAATTACCAACATCTGAGTTCAGCCAGGGAGCTCATAACAACGGCTGGCCGAGAGTACGTGCGCCACTACTGCTGTGGGTCACAGCTCTGGAAAAAGAGAAAGCCAACCTCTGGTTTTATATCTTTTTCAGGGTCAAAGGTGAGTCACACATGTGACACACCCACGTGACCTAAAATCATCACAAAAATGCCAACCCATGTAGTTTAAAAGCCTCTGATGTCACAAACATGTCACTCAAACCCATGTAAACTAGGCTTTCCCTTGAGGCAAGGACTCCTAATTTAATCAAGGAAATAAAGGCCAAATTCTTCAAGGGCACTTGGTTGAATTAAGCACTGAGCCCCTTTTGATTGCCAATACAAATACAAATACAAATCTGAAATAATCCCTGCCCTCAGGGCTCATAAATTCTACAAAGCACAAGGCCAGAGTAACCTTGCCAGGAGAGGCAACATTTTATTATGGACATTTTACAAATCAGGGAAATGATTCTCACAGGGATCAAGCAGTTTGCCCATGGTCAGAATAAAGCAGTGTGGTCTAGTGGATGGACTTGCAGACTTGGAGTGACGAATACTTGAATTCAAGTGTTGCCTGAGGCCTTACGTAAGTCACTGAACCCCTAAGGATATAAAAGTTACAGAGCAAGGGAAGTTATTAATCTGTATTAATGAACGATGTGTCTTCACTGTGCTTCCTTACCCTGGTGGAATCAGAAGTTCAGACAAAAAGAAGAACCAAAAATGAGACTCCAATGAGATGGCATATGTGAAATCCTTGGCAAATGTGAAACCACATTAGAAATATCAGCTCTTATTAAGTATCAGAGGCAAGATTTGAACTCAGGTGTCTTTAAACTGCTCTCTAGATGCTATGATCATACTAATACCTTGCCTTGCTTGGCACTGACTATCTCTGAACCATTGCCAGAGACAGGATGAGGAAGCAATCCTTTCTCCTGTTGATGTGGAGATAACCGTGTTTTACTCTCTTAAAAACTCAGCCCTGCTGGGCACATGGATGGGCACTTCCCCTGTTGGTGGGAGGTGGCATTGATTGTTGGAAAATCAGAATGTGACATTTAACACTGACAGTACCCCCATTGAACCCCTGTGTTTTATAAGGCCTGTGATTGAAGTTCAGGAGGAGAGGGGCCCGGGTAGTGTCCTGAGACAAGGGATCATGGTGTTAAGATACTTCATAGCTCATAATCATATTTTATTTCCATGGAAATACATTTCTCATATCTCCCTGTCAACCTAGGGGGAGAATCAAAGGCACCCAACCTGGAAGCAAGACATCAAAAGCCCAACTCCAGTAGGTAAATTAGCCCAGAAACATGAAACATATTAGTTTGAGGGTTTTAGGAATTTGAAACATGGAATGCTGAGGATGTGGGCTTAATTGAAACACATGATGATGACCATGGCTTTTTCTCTGGAGAATTTGGGGAAGGTGTATGCAAATCCTAAATAGTCATGCCACATTCCATCATGGAAATACATCTCAAAGGGCCCTCATCTCCTCCAGAAGATGGATGTCACTAAACCTCCCCTCCCCCTACAGTGCTTCCAGTTCACCAGGATTCCTGCTTGGACTTCAGAGACTAGATGTCTGAATAAATGATCACTGCAGAGGTGAGCCAGTCAGTTCTCCAAAAAGACTCATTTTCCAGAAGCTCACCACATTTTTCTGGAAAAATCTCACCTTCGTTTTAAACATCCTTCAGGGTTAGCACATAAAACCTTTCACACTCCAGTGCATCTGAGAGTGCTGGAAAGCAATCTTACTGAGACAGTGAATTGTCCAGAGAGGCTGCAGACCAAAAGGCAATCAAAAAGGAGATGTCACAACTTTTTAATCCGTCTGTCCTTCTACTCAGGGCCATAGAGAATGGGCTCCTCTCTATTCCTGTGGAAAATTTTAATGGCGGATCCACTGTTCGATTTTCTCTGCTGGTATGATTTTCAGTTAAGCTTTGTAGAGCCAATACATAGGAAAAATTAGGTCATACTGGATTACTAGACCAAGTAACTAGCAATCATCTGTGCTGTATGCAAGGGAGTGACCCAAGTCTTCTAAAAAGAGTGCCTGGAGCCTGATCTATGGGACATTCTTCAGTGATCAGGAGGTGACAAACGAGGGAAACCCTGTTCTTTGACTGGAGTAGTTCACTGGCAAGTCAAGTAAAACTTTACGGGTAATGACAGCATGAAATGATTCCCACTCTTCCTCTCAACACACTGTGAAGTATATGGACTTCTGCACTTCATAGCAAACCAAATCACTATGTGTATACTTGTATTGGTATCTATGTATGTGGGCATGCATGTATGTAGAAATATACACATAGAACTGTATGTATGGTCTTATAGGATGCATACCTGGGTCAAATCTTTTGTTCGGTCAAAATGGGCTCCGATTGGAAAGTGTACTAGAAAGCTGTTTTTGAAAATTACAAAGCACTTTTAATGAGCCCAAGCTTCTCTTAGAAACATATCTTTTTTTAGTAGAAGTATTCTACTGGTATTATATGGCTGTGAGTCATGGAATACTAACGTTACCATATCAGAGAGACAGAATATAAATAGCAAATACGGAGAATGGTGAGGAACATGATGGGTGCGCAGGTTACCACACATAAGCTGTGGGACTCCATTGATTATATCAGTCCAATCTAATTCATTATTGAATCCAGTCATCAGGAATAAATATAAGCGTGGCTTGTATCCTCCTTGAGTTAATTAAAGTAATTACTGAGAGAACTGGCCATGCCCTAGGGAATTTGTATAAAGCAAAACAGTTATCTCAAAACCAGATAGAAATTCTGAGGCCCTGGAAATGGAGAGGAAGGAGTAGGGTTATATCTATCTGAGCCAGAAAAACAAAATAAAACATCAGATCCAAGACAATCAGAGAAAGGAGGGGAGGAAGCAAGACAGAGTTATGACCGAAAGGGAAGATATTTAGAAAAGCCATTGGCCCCATAGGTATTTTCATCAAGGTGATGCCACTGGTGTACCCATCTGCTCAAGGAGAGAGGGAGGCCCCCAAAAAATGATCAGTTTCCACAAAGCTTTCTACTCCTTAGTTCTTGTCTATCCAAAAATAGGACATCTAGGTGGTAGAGTGGATTGAGTGCCAGGCTTGAAGTCAGAAAGACTAATCTTGAGATGAGACTCTAGAATCTTGTTTTGGTGACAAAGAAGATCAAAACATAAAGCCAGAAGAAGTCATTAAAGTCAAAGGGCCTACATGAAAAGCTTCCAAGAAAAATATGTACTGGTCTCAGGCCACGGAAAATCTCAAAAATGATTTGGAAAAACAAGTGAGAGAAGAAGAGGAAAAAATGGGAAGAGAAATGAAAGAGATGCAAGAAAACCACGAAAAACAAGACAAAGTCTTGCTAAAGGAGACGCAAAAAATATTGAAGAAAATAATACCTTAAAAATAGACTCATTCAAATGGCAAAAGAGCTCCAGAAAGGCAATGGGGAGAAGAATGCCTTGAAAGGCAGAAGTAGCCTAAAGGAAGAGCAGGTCCAAAAGACCACTGAAGAAAATATCACCTTAAAAATTAGATTGGACCAAGTGGAAGCTAGTGACTTTATGAGAAATCAAGACATTATAAAACAGAACCAAAGGAATGAAAAAATGGAAGATAACGTGAAATATCTCATTGGAGAAACCACTGACCTGGAAAATGGATCCAGCAGAGATAATTTAAAAATTATTGGACTACCTGAAAGCCATGATAAAAAAAGAGCCTAGGCATCATCTTTCAAGAAATTATCATATTCTAGATATTCTAGAGCCACAATTTAGTTTCTTCCTTGCCTAGTCTAATTCCTTCAATTTCTTTTTCTTCCCTTATCACTATAGCTAATGGTTCTAGTACCAAATTGAATAGTAGGGGTGATAATGGACATCCTTGTTTCACCCCTGATCTTACTGGGAATGCATCTAACTTATCCCCATTATAAATAATGCTTGTTGATGGTTTTAGGTAGGTGCTATTTATTATTTTTTTATTTTATTTTATTTTATTTTTTATTTTTTTATTTTTTTTTAAATTTAAATTTGTTTATTTAACATATTTGGTTTTCAGCATTGATTCTCACAACAGTTTGAATTACAAATTTTCTCCCCATTTCTACCCTCCCCCCCACTCCAAGATGGCATATATTGTGGTTGCCCTGTTCCCCAGTCAGCCCTACCCTCTATCTCCCCCCTCCCCTCTCATCCCCTTTTCCCTTCCTTTCTTGTAGGGCAAGATACATTTCTATGCCCCATTGCCTGTGTATCTTATTTTTTAGTTGCATGCAAAAACATTTTTTTTGTTGTTTTTGAACATCTGTTTTTAAAACTTTGAGTTCCAAATTCTCTTCCCTCTTCCCTTCCCACCCACCCTCACTAAGAAGTCAAGCAATTCAACCTAGGCCACACGTGTATCATTATGTATAACCCTTCCACAATACTCATGTTATGAAAGACTAACTACATTTTGCTCCTTCCCAACCCATCCTGCTTTATTGAATTTTCTCCCTTGACCCTGTCCCCTTTCCAAAGTGTTTGTTTTGATTACCTCCACCCCCATCTGCCCTCCCCTCCATCATCCCCCCCCTTTTATTTTATTTTATTTTTTTTTATCTTCCTCCCTCTTCTTTCCTGTGGGGTAAGATACCCAACTGAGTATGTATGGTATTCCCTCCTCAGGCCAAATTTGATGAGAGCAAGGTTCACTCATTCCCCCCTCACCTGCCCTCTCCCCTCCTCCAACAGAACTTCTTCCCCTTGCCAGCTTTATGCGAGATAATCCACCCCATTCTATCTCTCCCTATCTCCCTCTCTCAGTATGTTGCTCTCTCATCCCTTAATTTTCTTTTATTTCTTTTAGATATCTTCCCTTCATCTTCAACTCACCCTGTGTCTGCTCTCTCTCTTTTACACACACACACACACACACACACATATATATATATATATATATATATATGTATATATATATGTATAAATATATGTATATATATACACACACACATATACATATATATACATACATACACATACATACATATACACATAGATATATACATACATACACATTAACTTATATATATATACATAAACATATATATATATATATATATATATGCATATTCCCTTCAGCTACCCTAATACTGATGTCTCATGTATCATACACATCATCTTTCCATGTAGGAATGTAAACAAAACAGTTCAACTTTAGTAAGTCCCTTGCAATTTGTTTCTTGATTACCTTTTCATGCTTCTCTTGATTCTTGTGTTTGAAAGTCAAATTTTCTATTCAGTTCTGGTCTTTCTACTGGGAAAGCTTGAAAGTCCTCTATTTTATTGAAAATCCATGTTTTGCCTTGGAAAATGATACTCAGTTTTGCTGGGTAGGTGATTCTAGGTTTTAATCCTAGCTCCATTGACCTCTGGAATATCGCATTCCAAGCCCTTCGATCTCTTAATGTAGAAGCTGCCAAATCTTGGGTTATTCTGATTGGGTTTCCACAATACTCAAATTGTTTCTTTCTGGCTGCTTGCAGTATTTTCTCCTTGATCTGGGAGCTCTGGAATTTGGCAACAATATTCCTAGGAGATTTCTTTTTGGGATCTATTTGAGGAGGCGATCAATGGATTCTTTCAATTTCTATTTTGCCCTGTGTCTCTAGAATATCAGGGCAGTTCTCCTTGATAATTTCTTGAAAGATGATATCTAGGCTCTTTTTTTGATCATGGCTTTCAGGTAGTCCAATAATTTTTAAATTATCTCTCCTGGATCTATTTTGCAGGTCAGTGGTTTTTCCAAGGAGATATTTCACATTGTCTTCCATTTTTTCATTCCTTTGGTTCTGTTTTATAATATCCTGATTTCTCATAAAGTCACTAGCTTCCACTTGCTCCAATCTAATTTTTAAAGTAGTATTTTCTTCAGTGGTCTTTTGGACCTCCTTTTCCATTTGGCTAATTCTGCCTTTCAAGGCATTCTTCTCCTCATTTGCTTTTTGGAGCTCCTTTGCCATTTGAGTTAGTCTGTTTTTTAAGGTGTTGTTTTCTTCAGTGTATTTTTCAGTATTTTTTTGGGTCTCCTTTAGCAAGTCATTGACTTGTTTTTCATGGTTTTCTCGCATCCTTCTCATTTCTCTTCCCAATTTTTCCTCTACTTCTCTAACTTGCTTTTCCAACTCCTTTTTGAGCTCTTCCATGGCCTGGGACCAGTTCATGTTTTTCTTGGAGGCTTTTGTTGTAGACTCTGTGACTTTGTTGTCTTCTTTAGGCTGTATGTTTTGGTCTTCTTTGTCACCAAAGAAAGAGTCCAAAGTCTGAGACTGAATCTTGTTGTGCTTTCGCTGCCTGGCCATATTCCCAACCAACTCACTTGACCCTTGAGTTTTTCAGTGGGGTATGACTGCTTGTAGACTAATGAGTTCTATGTTCCATGTTTGGGGGGGAGGTGCCAGCCCTGCCACACCAGCACTGCTCCTTCCCCAACCCCCTACCCGAACTGGGCTTAGATCTTCGGCAGGCTGTGCACCCCTGCTCTGATCCGCCACTTAATTCCTCCCACCAGGTGGGCCTGGAGCCAGAAGTAACAACAGCTGTAGCTGCCCCACCTCCGCTGCCCCCGCTGCCCCCGGGGCTGGAAGCCGAACCTCGAACTCCTTCCACTCCCGCAGCTTTTCCCACTAACCTTCTCTGCAGTCTTTGGTGTTTGTGGGTTGAGGGGGTCAGGTAACTGCCGCAGCTCACATATTCAGGGTGCTAGGGGCCCCATCCACCTGATTCCAAATTTGGTTGTTCCATGCCGCTCAGGCTGGGCTCTGCTCCACTCCGTTCCCAGCTCCCAGCTCCGTGTGGATAGACCTCACCCAGAGACCATCCAGGCTGTCCTGGGCTGGAGCTTCCTTCTGCTGTTCTCTGGGTTCTGCCGTTCTAGAATTGGTTCAGAGCCATTTTTTATAGGTTTTTGTAGGGCCGCGGTACTGAACTCACTCTAGTCCCTGCTTACCAGCCGCCATCTTGGCTCCGCCCCCGCTATTATTATTTTAAGGAAGGCTCCATTCATTTCTATGTTTTCTAGTGTTTAATAGGAATGGGTGTTGTATTTTGCCAAAGGCATTTTTCTGCATCTATTGAGATGATCATATGGTTTCTGCTAGTTTTGTTGATGATATGATGAATTACACTGATATATTTCCTAATAACGAACCAGCCTTGCATTCCTGGAATAAATCCTACCTGGTCATAGTATATTATTCTCATGATAAGTTTCTGTGATCTTTTTGCTAATATTTTATTTAAAATTTTTGCATCAATATTCATTAGGGAAATTGGTCTATAATTTTCTTTCTCTGTTTTGACTCTACCTGGTTTGGGTATTAGTACCATATTTGTGTCATAAAAACAATTTGGTAGGACTCATTCTTCACCTATTTTCTTAAATAGTCTATAAAGTATAGTAATTAATTGTTCTTTAAATGTTTGATAAAATTCACGTGTAAAACCATCAGGCCCTGGATATTTTTTCCTAGGGAGTTCATTGATGACTTGTTCTATTTTTTTTTTTCTGAGATGGGGTTATTTTGGTATTTTACTTCCTCTTATGTTAACCTGGGCAATTTATATTTTTGTAAATATTCATCCAATTCCCTAAGGTTGTAAAATTTATGGGCATACAATTGGGCAAAATAAGTCCTAATTTTTTTAAATTTCCTCTTCATTGGAGGTGGATTAACCCTTTTCATTTTTGATACTGGTAATTTGGTTTTCTTCGTTCTTTTTTTTAATCAAATTGACCCAAGGTTTATCAATTTTATTTTTTTTTACATAAAACCAGCTCTTTGTTTTATTTATTAATTCAATAGTTTTCTTGGTTTCAATTTTATTAATCTCTCCTTTGATTTTCAGTATTTCCAATTTGGTATTTAATTGGGGATTTTCAATTTGTTCTTTTTCTAGCCTTTTCAGTTGCATGACAAATTCATTGATCTCCTTTTTCTCTATTTTATTCATGTAAGCATTTAGAGATATAAAACTTCCCCTAAGAACTGCTTTTGCTGCATCCCATAAGTTTTGGTATGTTGTCTCATTATTGTCACCTCTTTCCCTAATACAGTTTGGATGGACAATATACATCTCCCCAAGAAAAACAAACTCTATCTCTTCATCCCTTCATCCTGAGCTCTAATCTCACATGAAAACACTCCCTAAACAAGAACAAAACCTGGCATTCTACTCTGGAGAAATTCTAGTTCATCTCTAGCTTTCTTAAAATGTGTCATCCCAGTCAAAAAATTCCCAGTTTTAGAACTAAGGAAGAGTACAGAGAAATTATGACTTTTAAAGCCAATTCTAATCCCATCAGCTTTTTTGCTTTTTCTTTTTTTTTTTTTGATAACTAGGATATACTCCTTATCCAGTGTGACAGATTCTTTTCCATAAACAAATCCATTTTTACAACATCTCTCTGAGTTCAAATTTTTCCAACTGATTTTTGATCCTCTTCTACTTAAACTCTCATCCATAATAGGTATTAGTTATGTAATGCTTTTAAGGTTGAAAACCACTTTATAAATATTCTTTAATTTTATTCTCACCACAACCCTGGAAAATAGGTGCTATTAATTATCCTTATTTTGCAGATGTAGTAACTGAGGCAGATAGAGGTTATAATTGTCCCAAGGATGTACAGCTGGTAAGTGTCTAAGGTTTCCTGACTCCATGTTCAGTACTGTATTTGCTGTGTATTCTAGATACCTTAAATGTTCAAAACTGTGGCCTCTCATTCCATTTGGTTTCCAGAGTTGTCAGTTCTACTCTTGTCAGCCAATAAATTACTTTCATTCCTTCTGGATTTTTGCGATATACAAATACGATAGAGATACCTTACATATTCTTCATCCAAATTACAACATTATGAACAGAACAGAAACCGAGGACTAACAACATCCTTTTGGTAAGAATGCTGCCATTGGTGATCATGTTAAATTTGCTTTTTCATGAGAACGTTTTCGTATGGAAAGTTCTGAACAATTTCAAAATGGATGCTTGCATTTTGTTAGATTAAAATTCCCCTCTGTAATTTAAATTTGGGAAGCCTCATTCATTCTTCCTTTTAAAAAGACCTTGTTTTGTTTAACTTCTAATGACTTGTACATTCCCCTATAGAGTAGCACCATGGTTATGGCATCTGAGTGATATTTATATATACAACTGGCTAAGTGCTTTCTGCTTAAGGGCTAAAAACACTATGTAATTGTGTAAACTCTTACAATTCTAATACTGGGGAAATGTGGCAAGCACTGCATTGTAAACAACTCTGCTTGGATTTTAAACAACCCAATTGTTTTCTAACTTTTTAATGGAAACTTTCCTAAAATATGTATATACGGGATGTCTGCTGTGATGGTTCTTTGATACTTAACGTGTATTTACATTGAGGCATACCAATATTATTACTCATTGGTAACAAAATGAATTTAATATGCAATTGGAATTGGTGAGTAAATTAATAACACTATCTAAGGACATATTTCTGGAGGCATAGGCAGCCATTGAGCCAGAGATACACTATTTCTCTGAGCCCTCCTACCAGCTCTTTGATTTCCATCTTGCTGGGAACTTCATGTATTTCCTCTTTTCTCGGTGCAGAGCCTCACGTAGTTCAGGGTGCTCTCTGTAAGCTAGAAGGTAAGTGAGACAAAAAACAGATCTGGAGACTAGAGATGTGACTTTGGATTCTAGCCCTTCTATTAGTTTGTGTCTATATGGGCCTGCATATATGCACATGCATGTGAGTGTGTGCTGTGGGGAGGTAGTCTTAATAAGTAGATGCTTATGTATCCATATGGGTGTAGATTTATATCATACCTCCCCTCTCCCACCCCCTCCAATTCCCACCTACCCCCTTCCTTCTACTTCATAAATTCAATTGGTGCTTTAAATCATGTGTAAACTAACTTTACTTCCTTCATCTTTCCTTAGTTTTCTAAAGAAAACTATACTCATGATAATAAAGGTATTATCTGTGCTGGAGAGAGATATGGTCATAAGCAGAAAAAAGATGCTCAATGCCCAAGTTCCCTTACCTTGGGGCAATAAAGTATAAAAGACTAGAAGCTGGCAGGGACCTCAGAAATGATTGAGTCCAACCTCTTCCTTTTGTAGATGAGGAAGCTCAGACTAAGTGACACGGCTCGGGTCATCCAAGTCATAAGAATCTAAAGTAGGGTTTGATGACAGCTCTTCTTAGATCCAAGTCTAGTGCCTCACCCATGAAAATAGGCTGGATATTTCAGCAAATGAACCACACTAAGCTCAGTGCTCACTATGATCTTAGTAATAACGACATCAGGATGCTTTTTATTAAATGGGAGCCTGTGATCATTGGACTCATGATGACTGAACCAGCAGTTAAACTTGTTTATGAATGTTTAATCTTGTCCTCTTTCCTAGGAAGGTTCTCCATCTTAATTTTTGATTGGAAACCAGGGGAGGGAACTGTAAGTAATATATCATCAGAGAATCATAGCATGGCAAAGCTGGAGGTACCTCAAACATGGTTTTCAAAATTAATGCACCTTTGCCTTAGAATCCATCTCCAACATTGTGCTTCATACACATGAAGTTCCAGTCAAATCACCCTATTATTTGTTCTTCAGAGAAAGCATTCCATCACCCATCTCTCCATTTTGTCACAGGCTGTCCCCCAGGCCTGTAATAGACTGTCACAACTTGTAAGTCTTGTGATCCCTAGCTCCCTTCGTGATTCAGCCAATTTGCTATATCCAAAAAGATCCTTTTCCTAGTCATCTTAGTGGTCAGCACTTCCTCACCTCACCCCCCACTCCCCCACCAAAATTCTATTTACAATTATACTGGGGGAGGGGGTGGAGTTTAAAACTGCACTAAAAGTTTTTGGACACTTTTAAGGTTTAATAGTTTAAAACTGTACCAAAACATTATTTTTATTTACTCATGAGTGTCAATGGTATTTTCCCCAGCCAAAAATAATCACCTAAAAGACAGGAGTTCTTTCCCTTTTGTCTTTTTACCCTTAGATATTGTAGGTATTTAAAAAAAATGTTTAGGGAATAAATGAATCTCAGTGGCTTGTCAGTGAAGAAATGTATAAATTACTAAACATTTGCATTCATTTCATATACCAGTAAGGTTATGCTTAAGATTCTGTAAGTTAAGCTTCAACAATATATGAACTGAGAAGTACCAGGAGAACAGACTGGTTTTCAAAGAGGCCTAGGAAATAGAGACCAAATTGCCTGTATTTGCTAAATTGTGGAGAAAGCAAGGAAGTTCCAGGAAAAAAAATCTGCTTCTGCTTAATTGGCCACATTATAGCCTTTGACTTCAGGATCACAACAAAATGTGGCAAATCGTCAAGGAGGCAGAAGTACCAGATCATCTTACTCATGTTCTGAAGAACATGTTTGTAGGCCAAGAAGCAAGTTAGAAGGTAACATGAAAAAAACTGATTGGTTTAAGATCGAAAAAGGAATACAACAAGGCTGTATATTGTCACCTTATCTGTTTAACTTATATGCAGGATACATGATGAAATGTAAGGCCGAATGAATCATAAGCTGGACTTAAAATTGACAGGAGAAATATGACCAATCTCAGGCAGGTGATACCAATCTCTGATGGCAGAAAGTAAAGAATCAAGAAGGGCCTTGATGAGGGTGAAAGAAGAAAGTGTAAAAACCAGCTTGGAGCTTAAAATAAAAAAACTCCCAAGATCATGGCCACTGGTTCCATCACTTCCTGGCAAATAGAGGGAGAAATGTGAGGATTTTATATTCTTGGGCTCAAAAATCATTGCTGAATGCAACTGCAGCCATGAAAATGGAAAAATTCTTGCTCCTTGGAAGGAAAACTGCCAAAGCTGGGCAGCAACACTAAAAAGCAGAGACATCATATTGCTGACCAAGGCCCATGTAATCGAAGCTGTTTTTTGTTTTTCTGGTAGCAATGTATGGCTGTTATAGTTGGACTCTAAGGAATGCTGAGCACTGCAGAATGGAAGCTTTCAAACTGTGGGGCTGGAGAAGACTTTGGAGAGTCCCTTGGGAAACAAGCAGGTCAAATCAGTCAATACTTAAAGAAATTATTTCAAGCTATTCATTTGAAGTTCAAATAATGAAGTTAAATCTTAAAAAAAAATTGTCCACACTAAGAGGTGGTTAGATTCATTGGAAAACACTTTGATGTTGAGAAAGATTGAAGGCAAAAGAAAAAGGGGATAGAAGAGGATGAAATGGAAAGATAGTGTCAAGGAAACAATGAACATGAACTTCTACAGACTTTGATGGATAACAGAGGAATAGGAGGAGGGCCTGGCATGCTATGGTCCATGGGGTCATAAAGATGCATACCCCACTCAACGACTGAACAAAAGCAATCACATTGTTTCCATCCACCATTTGTTTGAAGACATCTAATAAGACTGAACCCATTACTTCATGAGTCAGTACTCATTTTGAACTTTGGGAAAACCAGTCTGGGATCATTGATAAACAACAAGAATGGATTGTAGAAATCATTAACGATCTGCTTCATCTTGCCAATAAGGAATGTGACACACACAGAAGTTAAGTGTATTGCTTTAGATCACACAAAAGTACTAGTCGTAAGTGGATTACCTAACATTTGAACGCAGGTTCTCTGACTCTAACTAACAATGTTTTTTCACATGTAAAAAGTTAGGAAGGATTTCCTTACAGCCTCAGTTTGTATTTCTGCAACCTTCACCCATTTCTGCCCACTGTAGTCAAGTAAAACAAACCAAATCTATCTTCAACAGGTGGTTGGCTAGTCTAAAATCAGAAAACAGAGATTTGGTGCTTTCTCATCCATACAGTTTTTTTTTAAATTACTTGGAAGATCAGCATAGTAATGTCTTATGGGGTGGCGATTTAGAGTAAAAATAATCTAGGTTTAAATCCAGCCTTTGCCACTTTCTCCTTATGCAATGCTGGAAAGTTACTTCTCTTGAATATGTCTCAGTTTCCTTATTGGTAATATAATTTGGCATGGGGAAATTTCCTGTTAGAAGGCAATGGAAGGTGGATCAATCCACTCACTCATACCAACTCCAGTGATTTGTTTTTATTGCACCAGATGGAATGAGGATGAAGAAATCCAATAAGAAAATTCAGTGACTTCTTTCTCAATAAAACTACACAAAAAGTCAGCCAGATGCCCCTGGGTAATTGGTAACAAGGCTCCTTAAAACCAAGAAAATGCCAGTGGGACAAAAACCTGGACTTGTACAGGTTGTAAGGTTCTGTGTAATGAGGCGTCAAGAATAGAGAAAAACATAAGAAAGTCAAAGACGATCAGAAAGTTCCAGTGTGGGACATTGGAAGCCCTGGGAGTGATAATGGGTAACCATTTGAAGAGTGTGATAGAAAGCACTCAGGACAGCCTAAACCCAGGTGTTCTATATTCCCTAACACTTTCTCCTGAGATGTCACCATTGCTCCTGAGGACACAGCATGCTGAACTTAAATGATCTGGAGTAGAGGATGTGGGTGGGAGTATAAACAAGAGACAAAGATCAGTACATGGATCCAGCAAAATTAAGGCAAGAAAAGCAGGATCTCCACATGTAATATTTCAGTATCAGTTGGACCCTGAACCTGAACTTAGTTGTATTTCAGGATATTTTCTGGAGACATCAGAAAATCAAAGAAAACACAAACTGGAATCAAAGTTATTGCAAATGCAGAAAGCTCCTTTTCTTGTCCCCCACCCAAGCAGGGGTGAATAGTTCTGTGACAGCTCTAAACAGTGGTGCAAAGGAAAAAAATAAAACTTGGAATTTCCATAAAGGCGATATGAATACCTAGAGAAAAAAAAGAAAAAAAATCAATAACACTGTACTAAAAGCTCTGGAAAAGGGATTAAAGGAAGACTATTTAACTTAGGAGTGTAAATGATGAACTTTACTCCAAAACAGACTCCCTAAATACTTGAATAAACAAATAGAAAGTCATGAGATAGCAATAAATCTTAGAACAAGATTAGAGAATTGAAAAGAGAATTAAATGTCCAATATCTGATCCAAAAAGAAAACTGACATGGGAAACAAGTCAAGGATAGAGAAGTGAAGAATTGTTGGAGTACTTGAAAAACTTGAATTAAAAAAATGAGGACTGAACAATTTATTTTAACAAATCATAAATGAAACTCTCCAGACCTATTAGAGCCAGAGGGTAAAATAGAGATCAAAGAATCAATCAATCACTTTCAAAAAGGAATCCCTAAAGGAAGAGCTGAAGGAAAGTCATAGCTAAACTCCAGAGCTCCCACTTCAAAGAAAATATGTAGCATGCCTCCAGGAAGCAACAGATCAAGTACCAAGGATTTACAATTACGATCACATAAGACTCAACAACTTCTACTATAAACAAAAGAAAATCTTGGAACGCAACATACACAAGACAAAACAAGTAGACTTGAAACTAAGAATACATCTTCATGCAAATATAAGTATAATCCTACAGTCTTGAGTAAACGACATTCAAGTATGATTGATGAAAAGGTCAGAACTGAGTAAGAACTATGCCATACAAACAAAAGAGCCCAGAGAGAAAGAGACAAAGGTAAATTTCTTTGATCAATTAAAAATTTTCTTATGATTTACATAATTGGGGAGCATGAAAAGACAAGCATAAAGGAAAGGGTTGGGAAGAGGGCATCAGAAGATTGTCACTCATCTGAAAGAGGAAAAAGGTAGGCTGAACACATACATACACATATTTACAGTTTGTTGTAAAAAATACAGCAAATCTAATAGAAGGATGGGCTTTAAAAAGGAGGACAATACAGGCATGAAATAATTGTAAACAAAACAAACTTCCTGATCCAAATGAGAGATTAAAGGAAGGAAAGATTTTTTTTTTAAGAAACATAGAAAAAAAGACATCTAGAATACACACATACATACATGCACATACATATACACACACACACACACATATATATATATGTATATGAGATATGATTGCAATGGTATATTATTAGGCCATGATTAATTATTAAAGAGATAATTTCAGAAAATTCTGGGTAGTATGAAATGATGTATAGTGATGTGAGCAAAACCAGGAGAACAATTTAAACAAGGATAACGGTATTATAAAGAAATACAATTTTAAAAGATTTCAGGACTCCAATAATTATCGAGGGCCACCATGCCTCCAGAGGCCACATGATGAAGCAGGTTACCAACCTCCTCATGGAGAGGACTTAGACACAAGTTAGACACAAGCACGTCTGGATGTTATTACTATGCTCATTCATTTGACTTGACTTTGCTTAATGATCAGAAGGTGGTTTGGTTTCTTTTTTCTTTCCTTTGGTTTTTAATTGTGGAGGTGAGGGATTATATAGTGATTCAAAAAATGAGATATACTATAGCATTTCTTTTCTAAGCATAGAAGAGAATGGAATGAAGTTCAAGATGAAATAGATAAGTAGGCAATTTATTATTTACTTGAAAAAATCAAGGGGTTTAAAATGGATATTCATGGTTCTTTTTGTTCTACCAGGCATATAAATGTATCTATATAAGTGCATATACATAGATGTATATCAATACAGGGTAGCTAGGTGGCACACTGGATAGAGTGTTGGGCCTGGAGTCAGGAAGACCTGAGTTCAAATCCAGCCTTAGACATTTACTAGCTGGGCAACCCTGGGCAATTCACTTAACCCTGTTTGCCTCAGTAACTGCTCTATAAAATGAACTAGAAAGGGAAATATCAAAACCCTCCAGTATCTTTGGCAAGAAAACCCCAAATGGGGTCACAAAGAGTAAGACACAACTAAAGTAAATTAACACCAACAACAAATATATAAACACACAAACATATAATTATAGGTATGTATAAATACATACATGTTCTTTTTTGGTGTTTAAGTTCACATGCAGAGTCTGAAGAGATGTTGCACTCAGGCCTCTCGTCTGAACTTAAAGATCTCCTCACATAACAGTTCAGCATCTGCTGAACCTTGGACGTATAATTAAGACCCATTTCATGAAAATTCATGGAGAGATGAGAAAATCAAAGAAAACACCTACTGGTATCAAAGTTATTGCAAACCACTCCCCTCCCCAGTAAAGGGGAGGGGCGAGGGACTCCATAATAGCCATAAGCAGTGACTCAAAGGAAAAATAAAATAACAGCAGTAAATAATTTCCATAAGGTCTACATGAATACCTAGAAAACAAAGCAAAACTTAACCCTATAGCTGAGCAAGTTATGGACCTAATTAAAGTTCAATTTCCTCAGGTGTAAAATTAGCAAATTAAATTTTATGAATTGTAAGGTCTCTTCTATATTTAAATGGATGATCCCATAATGAGCTGGAGGTTTCACTTCTTAGAGACAAATCCATTATTAGGCTCATACCATGACTAGTTCTACTACTGAGGAAACTCATCCAAGCAGAGGCCATTAAGGTAACAAACAGGCAGTCGCCCAGATCAAAGAACACCAATCAAAACCTCCCTTAGAACGATGCCTTTCAGCCAAAGACCAAATCCAAAGAGAAGATGAAAATAATGACCTAACCTCATTGTCCAAGCAAACGTTCCACATCTTCCTTCACTTTGCTCCCCCGAGTGCCCCACTTCTGATTCTGCCAAAACTTCCTTACATTGTTTTGGAAACAACTGCACTTTCTTTTCATAATTCTCCTCACAGGAAATTAAAGTCTCTACTTCCTTGACAGGTAAGAGCGTGAGTCCTTGCTCTGGTGGGCAAGTGATAAAATATAACTTAAATTAACAGGTAGCTTGAGGCACATATGGTCAAAGTCTGACTGAAAGGTTCTCTAAGTGTAGGGGGATAAAAGATCCTTTATACAGGAGGTGAAATACCCTGACAGACTGACTGAACAAAAGTAAAGAGTAATTTTTAAAAGATGTCACTATGTCATAAAACTGTAAAAAAATCAATTCTAAAAGGGATGAATGAAGGTAAAGAAAAGAAAGAAGTAGAGGAGGAGAAGTAGATGGAATGAAGGCTGAAGCAAAATGGAAGAGAGTAGGGAAAGAGGGACCATGACCAGCCAGAGGGTTCCATAAGGAAAAGGGAAAAAAGGAAGACATGATGGGAAAATTTACCGCTGAGTGATAGACAAAATCTTTGCAGTGAGAGATTGGGAAAGGCAGTCATAAGATGAGGAAGAAGAGAAGTTAAAAAATTTAGGGGAGAAAAAAAGAAAAGGACCTAAAGATAGAGGAAAGATAGAGGCAAATATGTAAAATGAGGCCTATTTGGAATTATTAGCTGGTTTGCCATTGCAATCATTTGGCCCAACTGGAATTACAGCATTCCTCAGGGCATTGTCTTAATCGACTTAGCCAGGTGCATTATCTGGGAGGATTCCGATTTCGAAGAAGAGTGAGCCAATCATTGCCCTGGATGGGAATTTAAAGGCCAAAAAAATAAGGGGGAACTCTCCAAATGATATTTATGCTGTGGTCCAATCAAAATTGCATAAATTACCTAACTCAATTGCCAGGGAAGGGGGGTTAACTCTAATGCAGCTAGACAGCTGAGCAGCTGCTTTCATGATTTAAATAAAAACAAGCTGCACCCCCTTGCTGTCAGCCCGGTGATATATGACTTGTAATGGGATGTTTCCAACCTTTGCTTCCATATGGTTGTCTACATGTTAGGTCATGCGCACTGCCTGCAGTGTGACCAACTTTCCAGAAAACATCTGGGTCTTATTCTAGCCCTATTAGCTACAATGTAGCCTCCCACAAACTTCAATGATTCATTGGGCCACATCCTTTCACTTTAGGATCAAATTAGGAAGTTTCATTGATAATTTTATCATGCGTACAACCTGACATGATGCATGAGAAAATGACTCCCATTTGGTTTTCTCTGGGGGTAGAGGGAAGGGAATTCTGACAAAAATGTAGTCCCTTACTTCCACAGTCATAGGTGATAAATATGTAATTTAAGATTCAATTCTAGTAGTTGAGCTTTTTTTAAAGAAAAATAAAATACACAGACATCTATCTGCTGATTCCCTTGGGGCTTAAAGATACAGCTCCATTATCTCTTCATCTCTAAAAGAAAACCCAACCCAAGTATCACCTCCTAGAGGAAGTCTTTACTCTTCTTAGGTCTCTCTTCCTTTTGCTATTATTTGCTTTTTGTTGTTATTCAGTCATTTCAGTCTGACTCTGGGGTTTTCTTTGCAAAGATACTGAAGTGGTTTTCTTTTTCATTCTCCACAAGATTAAGGCAAACAGAACTTAAATGACTTGTCTAGGATCACACAGCTAGTAAGTGTCTGAGGTCAAATTTGAACTCAGGTCTCAGGGCTTCCCGACTCTAGGTCCAGTGCTTTATTCATTGACTACCTGGATGCTTTTAAATTTAGTAGGCACCAACAAGAGCAATCAAACAAAGGGATGGTCATAGGAGTTAGACCTTGATTGATTGATAAAGGGAACTCACAGCTAAAAAACTGTCCACTAACAAGGAAAGCTGGTACCTGATTAATGGCCAATAAATCATAATAATGATAAATAACAATAGTAATAAAATGATAGAGGGATCTATTTATCATCTATCTATCTATCTACCCATCTTTCATCTATCTATATCACTTTAAGGTTTGTAAAGCAATTTACACATATTATCTTATTTGATCCTTATGAGGTAACTGAGGTTTGTAGTCTAGCTAGTTGCCTACAGCTTTGAAAAGTGAAGTTACTTGGGAGGGTTACGGTTACTACGTGTCAGGGACAGGACTTGAATCCATTTCTTCCTGACAGCAAGAATGACCCTCTATCCACTACACCACATTATCTTTCATAGCAAAAGCAGCAACAGCAAAGGAGGCAAAATCTCATGGGACAAAAGCGTCAGTCTATACAGAGAAAAAAGCAAACATATGAATAAAGGACAAGAAAAGGAAACATCCATCTGCTGGCTCCCCTTCCAGTGCGGGCTGAAGTTTAACCACCTTTAGCCATGTTTTACTTCCTTCTCTATTGCATCTATTTATTTTTTTTCTTCTTTCCTTCCTTTTGTTCTTCTTTCTTTGCCCTGTCTTTCCCATACTTCAGTGTAGTTTCAGTCTGTATCCAGGTCAGTCTCTTCTCAATCTGCACCAGCTCATATAGGTCTTCCTTTATTTCCTTAGGGATTTTACATTGTTCATTGTTTTATAACTTTATTTTTTACAGTACTCTCATATTTCAATGGAGAAGGAATGTGGATTGCCTTTGGAAATTACAAACATATTTTCATGAGTCCAAGACTCTCTTTCAAAGACCTTTTGTTTATTTGTTTATTTCTTTAATTTATCTATCCTTTACCATTTACTTCTTTATATAGCTATTTATCTCTCACGTTTTTATTTGTAGCTTTTTTATCATCCATCCCTTTATTTATTCATCTATGTTTACTTATTGCTTACTTACATTTTTAAACCATTATTCTTCTGGCAGTATGGTACACTAGAGAGTCATGAAACACTACAGTCTCTGAAGACCTGAAACCAAGGGACCCCTGGACAGGCAATGGTGAGGGGTCCTTAGAAGTCCAAACCAAGGCCATATTCCAAACCAAGGCTCACACAGAAGTGGCCTAAAGGATGGCATTGTGCATATAGGAAAAGAAGGAATGCTTATGTGGCCTGAGTTGGAGAGACATGGTGTACAACCCAAGAGTTCGATCAGAATTGTCATCAATTAAAAGAATTGGTCATGCCTCCCTTTTCAGCATCTTTATATGGATCTTCTTTCTACTTTAGATTGTAAGGTTCTTGAGGGCAAAGACTTTCATATTCTTTATTTGTATCTCTAGTGTTTAACACAGTGTCTTGCACATTTTAGGCCTGCAATGAAGTATATTGAAATATTATCATTAATTTGGGAGATAAAGTTTTCATATCTGTTGTACACAACCCTTCAACTACTATATAATCAAACTCATTGATTTGTTTTGTTCCCATGTCATATTCTATTTGGATGATTGACAGAAAATATTTCCTCCTCTACAAAGCAGAAGGAAATATATTATTCTATTTGTTTGTATGTTTGTTTTGTGTGGCATTGTGACGAAATGTTTTTATATTACTGATGTATTTTGTTTATTGCTGGTTTTTTGGCCCTAAAACTAGCAGTTTTCCCAATGTTATAACTGAATTTCCTTGCCTGCGAGTAGGTAATGCAGTGGATAGAGAACTGGGCACGGAGTGAGACAGAACTGATTTCAAAACTTACCCCAGATGCTTCTACCTGTGGTAACCTGGATTAGTTACTTCTCTCAGTTTCCATTTCTTTATCTGTATCGTGAAGACATTGGACTTCGTGGACAGTAAGGTCTCTTATGGTTTTAAATCTGTGATCTCATGATTTAATTTTAACTTCATTTTGTTTTAAAAGAACATCAATTCAGTTATTAACTTTCACCAGACCATAGTGAAACATTTCATTTAGTTTTGTACTCTCTTGTATCCCCTTTTAGGGGGAAAGTGTGAGGTTAATACCATGGAGGTCAGTGTACACAGCCCTGTTTTCTTTCACTGTTTACACCAGAATTCTTTTACGTTCTTGAATTCTTCACATTTATCATTTCTCCTAGCAAGAGGATATTTCATTATGCTACAATTTCTCCAGATAGCCTTCCTCTATCATCACGTTCATGGGTTACTTCCTGTGTTTTGCTACTAAAAATAAAGATGTTATGAATACTTTAGTACAGATAAATTCTCACACAACACCTTTCACTACCCTATGATTTTGAGACTAAGACGATTTGCACAAAGAATAGAAATGGTTTTCACATTCTTATTGTATATTTCCATGTTATTTTCTGCTAAATTTTGCTAAATCAACGTTTTTCGAAAGCTCAGCATAACAGAAGGCTGATCTCACCAGTGCCTTGCCAAAATTTTAATTTCATAATCTTTAACTCTGTGACATGAAAAAGTGGAGGGCAATGTTGCTCTCAAAAGTCATCAGTGGCCTCATTGCACAATTCAATGGGTTTTCTCAGCATTTTCTTTGACCTTTGGGGACACTTAGCAGTGTTTACCAACAGTAAACTGTCTTTGACTCCCATAAAACTGCTTTCTTTTGATTCTTCACCTACCTCTCTGGCCATCCCTTCTTGTTCTCCTTTCTAATTCATCGTTTTCCTTTCATCTCCTGAACATAAGTGTGCCCTCAAGGCTCTGTGCTTCACCCTCTGCCCTTCCCTCTCTACAGTCTCTCTCTTTTTATTCTCTTTGTAACGTTTCAAAGACTATGTCTTCTATTTGTGGATCCAGTTCTAATCTCTCCCTAAGAATCTAGTCCCATTTTCCCAACTTAGACCTCTCTTGCTGGATAACCTCACTATCCCCTTAAATTTAATATACCCACAACTGAATACATCATCAAATCTCCCCCAGCCTATGCTGCCTATCATAAGAGCCTCCAAAGAGCTCTGCTCTCTCCACTTTCTAAACAGCTGCCCAAGTATTTTTGCTAATATACCAGACACAGCCAGGTAGTATGATGGATAGAGTGTTTCAGTTGGAGTCATAAAGAACTAAGTTTAATCATGTCTCTATAACATACTGATTAGGCGACTTTGGGCAAGCCGAAACCTCCTTCAGTATTGGATTCCTCATCTCTACATAGAGATGATAATAGCACTTTCCCCCAGGATATTATGAGGATCAAATGAGGTCACATATAAACAGTACTTTACAAAGTTTTAAAGCCCTATGTAAGTACTAGCGATCATTGCTATTATTATTATTGTCAATCTTAAAATGCTATTTCTCTGCTCAAAAGCCTCAAATTTCTTTGTTTTAGCTGAGCTAAAACCTCCAGTCCTCTTACCTTGGCAGGCAAGGCCCCAGATTGGGCCTCAGTGTTGAATTTGCTCCTTTTCCACTGAGATTCAGTGTGACTAAGTGAACAGGGTCTTGGTCTTGATATGAGGAAGGCTTGTAGCTGACACACATGCACAGAAGTAATCAGGCCCTAGGTGGAGCAAGGGAACACGAGTACAGAGAGAAAGAAGCAGAAAGCTGAGGAGATAGGGACCAAACAGTGGGTGAGGTGAATCTTATTAAGGCCTATACATACTAAGAATGAAAGGGTAATAGGTAAGGAGAAAATGAGACAATGTATCCATGAAAGGCAGGTTAAGATAGAATGGACTGAAATGCTACTGAAGGAAGGAATTTAAGTTAAGAATTTGAAAACATGACTGAAGAGTTGGAAAGGGTCTTGGATGAGTTCAAACAAGAGATTACAGAGCTGTCATCAGTAGACTTCAGTTTGATATTGTTTTCCAGGAGGGAAAAAGTTTGATCACCTCCCTCAGGGGTGGTGTTTGATGTCCAGAAAGAGCAGAGTTTCTTTCCTGGCTGGTCTCTTGTCATTCCTGAACAACTATGATTCTCTGGCTGTCACAAAATGCTCAAGATAATTGTTATGGATGACCTCAGCCACCGACAACTATGCCTGCCACTCCAGAAAGTGTCTTGACCTTTGATTCTTCATGAACTTTTACAATGAAAGAAGAAATTGAGGATCTCATTCATAGAAGAGGAAGTCGGGCCTCTGCAATTTTTTCTTTATTACTAGAGCAAATTAGTCTCCATCTCCTTAGTTTCTGCCCTCCTGCTTTTGACTTTGGTGTCTCACCCCATCCCACATTGGAAGTGTCCTAAAGTGCACCGGGTTTCACAGTTGGTGGCCTGCACAGGGTGACTGAAGCACTGGGTTCTTCAGAACCTTTCTGGATGGCCAGTTTATTAGTGATTACAATCCTCTGCCCAACCCCAGGAAATAATAGTGGACTTTTACTTGTTCCACATTTTTAAGAGCTATCTATGCATGTGTTGCTTTGCCCCAGTAGAATGAAGCTCCTTGAATACAAAGCTTGTATCCTATTTGTTTTTTTTTTTTTAAATTTCTTCATCACCAAGCAATTAACAGGCAAAAAATGAAGGTGTATGTCAATGAAAAGAAATGCAGGCAATGGTGTTTGGATTTATTTATAGGCACAAATAATATTTTAAATATATATATATATATATATATATATAGTTATTAAGCATTTAGAAGTCTTGAATGATGAAATGCAAATTAAACTATTAAACCATGTATTTAAATCCATTAAGTGGCTGAAGTTGTTTACACCCATAGAGATGAAAAAAAAACGATTATGACACGTAGTAGGAAAAAAATGTGAAACTGTTTGACAATGTTGAAGACAGGTGATAAATGGGAAAAAAATGTAAATGTAGCATTTTGCTAGCTCACCTTGCCCCACCCACAGGAAAATTCTGGGCCTTAGATATGCCTCGGAGGAAGAAGGAGGGAAAGAAAATTGGCATAGGACAGACCACCCAGAATAACAGGTGACTTCAAGTTCAAGGAGGCTCATGTGAAAAGAAGGAGGCCAAAATGCCTTATCACAGCCCTCCTGCAAATCTCTTGTCTTTGTCTTGTAATAGTTTGCTGGAGTCTTTTTATACTAATTAAAGTGGGACCTTTTTTACCATATTCTCTTTTGGAGCACTTATTTAATCAAGTGCCTTAATGATTTAATCAAGTGCCTTGTTTCTTTGATTAAATCAAGAGTCTTTGATGACCTGCTTGCCTCAAGGGAAAGCCTAGTTTACATGGTTTTGTGTCCCATGTTTGTCACACCAGAAGCTTTTAGGTCACGTGGGTTTGAGTCACATGTTTGTGATGCTTTTAGGTCATGTGGGTTTGACTTGCAGGTTGTGATGCCATTTGACCCTGAACATGGTATATAAACTCAGAGTTTGGTGTTTTTCCTTGGGGGAGGGGGGTGGTCTCATTCACTGGAAGAGTGGCGTGTGACTCTGGGCAAGCCATTGTAACTGACCCCCAGCTTTGCTAGCCCAGATGTTGGTTTGTACTTGCTTTGTTTATAATTTATGTTTCTAATTTGTTTGTATTTGCTCTGAAGTTCAGATTGCCGGCTTTTTCCCCTGAACTAAGTGAATGATATTTGTATGTCAGATTGAAGTGAGATGCTTACTTTCCTTAGTAAAGCAGATCAAAAGAACCTGTGCCGGCAGTTCTTATTGCTTGTCTTGTTGGTTCTTACACCTCAACAGCTGCTGCTAGCTGACCTGTTGCTACAAGTCTTCATCCTTCTTTCTCCAAACCTGTTCAAAGTCAAGGTCTCCTAAGAATACAAGGTAGTCTGTCTCAGGTCAATTTAGGTCATTCCTAACCCCAGCTTCCCAAGTCATCTTCTGAGGAAGGAATTTTCGTGGCAATGAGTATGGGCTAGCCAAGTAATTATGCTCATAGGCCTCTCATACACTGCCTTTTCCTCTATGGTAATATACTCAAGGAAAGTGGCCTGTAGGTGGAATAATGCTGATATCAATAATTAATAAGGAGAAGAGAAAGTGTAATTATTAAGCACCTACTGTGTGCCAGGCACTAGCTAAGCACTTTCCAAGTATTACCCCATTTGATCCTCCCAACAACCATGCTAAGTAGGTGCTATTATTATCCTAATTTTACTGTTGAAGAACCTGAGGCAGGCAGAAGTTAAATGATTTGTTCAGGGTAGTATAACTAGCAAGTGTTTGAGACATGTGAATTCAGGCATTCCTGACTCTGGGCCCCACTCTGTGTATTTGGGAAAGAACATTCATAAGATTTATGGTGTCGATATTCTGTAACTTCCATTTACACCATGCCATGTTAGTAAATGAATTTGTTAAAAGCTCATTGTTTGGGGGGGACAGAGTAAGAAGAAGTATTTTAGCCTGGCTCTCCCAACGCATCTTTTCCACAACTATCTAGAAGTTGTACCAAACCAAATTATGATTAGGAAAATCAATAAAAAGCCACAGTGAGCCAATTCCCCCAGTCCAGGACAGCTTAGGAATACAAACAGAGAGGTCTGGGGAAACTAGGTGGTGGCTGACCAGGAGTGTAACATTGTGGCAATGGTAGAAGCAATCTGATCAGAAGCATCCCAACCTTCATGGACCAGTGATGGGAAGGGAACCAAGGGTTCCAGAACAAGAATCACTGGGGCAGGAAACAGATAATGGGTGACATATCTAGGAGCTGGGCAAACATTCTTATTCCTTGAACTTACTTAGGACTTCCCTGAGATCTCTTTCTGTCTGCCCCAAAACTTCCTGCACTTGTACTGCTCTATATTTGTTCCCTTTCTATTCCTGGGTGCTGCAGTTATCCCAGTCTACTCAAGCTGATGTGCTGGACTAAAGCTTGTACTAGGTTTCACCACTCTACTCCTAGGCCCATGTTCAACCATGGCCCTTCTTTTCTTCCCTGGATCCATGACACAAAACTGGATCAGTGGTCACAGAGCTGACAGGCAGTCCTGGCACTCTATATGAAAACTCAGTTGCCTATTGCCAAGTTCTGGGTCACAGTTCCAGGGAAAAGAGGAAACCTAGTGCTTGTGGTCACAAGTGGGCACTGTAGCTACTAGTCACATTTCCAGTGAGGAAATGATTTGTGGTTGCAAGTAAACAAAGGCCATTTCTGGGTAGAGCCCAGAGCACAAACCAGCAGAACAGGGAAGATAACTCTCCCCAGATCACACCCCCTTAGAAGCACTGAAAATTTACAGGCCCCCAGAACTAGCTATGAAAACAATGAGACAAAACTACATAAAGCTTGGGAGAGTAACCAACCTTGCCCAGCCCTGGAGGTGAGCAGTGCCTGACTCTAACAAAAATTGAAAATCAAGAAATAGGCTCCAAAAATGTGCAAACAACAAAAAGAAGTACCTAACAATCAAAAGCTATTATGTGACATGGAAGCTCAAGACACAAACTAAGAAAAAAAATAATATGAAAACAGCTCCAAGTAAAGCCTAAAAGAAAAATGCAAATTGGGCAGAATCCAAATCATAATTCATGGAAGAGCTAAAGATATAAATATACATATACATACGCATATATATATATGTATGTATGTATGTATACAATATGTGTGTATATGCAAATGCACACATATTTGAAGAACAAAGATAATTTTAAAGATCAGGGAATCAGAGGAGAAAATAGGGAAAGAAATGAGAGCAATGAAAGTAAATTGTGAAAAGAGAATTAGCAGGTCGGTATAATTGGGAAAGATAAAACATACTGAAGAAAATAACTCCTTGAAAAGCATAATTGGCCAAATAGAAAAAGAGGTATAAAACCATACTGAAGAAAATAATTACTTAAACATCAGAATTGGTCAAGTGGGAGCTAATGACTCCTTTAGATATGAAGTAAAAAAAAATAAAATAAAGTCAAAAGAATGAAAATAATTCGAAAAAAGTTAAAATATTTTATCAGAAAAACAACTGATCCACATTGAAAAGAGGTATTTTTATAAATATTAGATTATCTGAAAGTCATAATGAAAAAGAGCCTAAACATCATATTTCAGGAAATTTTAAAGGGAAGATGGCACTGTGAAAGGAGGGAACTCCCAGAGCTCTCTCACAAATTCTGTCTGATACATCTAAAAAAGTGAATCTGAGTAGATTTGAGAAAGTTAGAAGGCACTAGTAGACTCAGAGGGCCAGGAGCACTGGGCATGTGGAACAGCACCAGACCACACCAAACGGGAAGAGCAGAGGAACTCAGCCTACATGCCAGTCTGGGAGAGTGCTGGGGAAGTGAAACAGGGGAATAGGACCAGGCCCAGAGCAGAAGTACCAGCTATGGAGGCAATCCAGTCCCAGGCCTCTCAGGCCAGGACTGGAGTCTGTTGGAACTATGGGAGAAAAGGCTCAGAACCTGCAGGTGTGGGAGCAGTTACCATGGAGGCCTCTAGCCCACAGGCAAGCAGTTTTAAACTCACCTTCCTGAACTTCAGGGAGCCATGATGGCCTGGTAAATCATCTCTCCCTCCCTTCCTCACCCAGAGAATACTCCCTCAGGAAAAACAGAGGAGCCAGAAGTGGAGCTTCAGTAGCCTTTTAGTGAGAGAAGTTGGGGAGAGGGCCCTTGTTATGGTGGTAGAAGGAGACTAGTGCAGGAAGAAAGGTGTCAGATGCCCCACCTCAGCAGAACAACTAGAGTTACTGAGCCACAGGGGGATGGAGCTAGTAAACGTCACCACCAAGACTCCAGGTGTGCTTTTGCACAGCCTGGAGAAGTGGCAGACAACAGCACAGACAACAGCTGAGACCACGTGTGCTGTAGAGCAGTCCTGGGAAGAGGAGTCTTCCAGCAGCCAGACCACCCCTCTCCCACACCTCACAAAACCAGAGGCCATAGCACACAAAGCCAGTGAGCATGCACACAGTCACCAACACAATAAGTTTGTGATAGAGGCCCCAGAGGACCAGAAGCAGGGATCCACTTTAGAAGCCGGGAGGTGAAAAAAACATGAAAAAGCACACCAAAAATACAAAGACCATTGATTCCTATTATGAAGACAGGGAAGATCATAATGCCAAGTCAGACTAGGGCAGCATGGATACTATACCCACATCTGAAACCTCAAAATGGGAATTTGAACTGGCCTCCAGCCCAAAAAGCATTCCTGGAAGAACTCAAGGAGGACTATAAAAACCAAATTATAGAGGTAAAAGAAAAAATGGAAAAAAGGGAAAAAAATCACTGCTGAAAGAAAATCTTTAAAAAGTAAAATTGGCAAGATGGTTAAGGAGATTCAGAATATAAATGGAAAAAAAGTCTCATTGAAAAGTAAAACCAACCCAGTGGAAAAGGAGATTGAGAAGCTAAAGGAAGAAAACAATACATTAAAAATTAGAACTGGGCAAGTAGAAGCTAATTGCTCTATGAGACATCAAGAACCAGTCAAACAAAATCTAAAGAAAGAAAAAAAATAGAAGAAAATGTGAAATATCTGATTGGAAAAACAACTGACATGGAAAATATATACAGGAGAAACAATCTGAAAATTATTGGTCTACCAAAAAGTCACAATGCAAAAAAAAAAACCTGGAAAGCATCTTTCAAGAAGTCTCAAGGATAACTGCCCCAAGGTCTTAGAACCAGAGGGTAAAATAGTCATCAAAAGAATCCACCAATCCACCCCTGAAAGAGAACCCAGATTGAAAACTCCAAGAAATATCATAGCCAAATCTCAGAATAATCAAGTTAAGGAGAAAATACTACAAGCAACCAAAAAGAAACAATTCATGTATCATGGAACTGCAGTCAGGATCATTCAGGATCTTTCAGCTCCTACATTAAATGACAGGAGAAATTAGAATATGATATTCCAAAAGCCAAAGGAGCTTGGACTACAACCAAGGATCAACTACCCAGCAAAACTGAGTCCAGGTGTTTAGGCAAGGAGAGGAACATTGAATGAAGTAAGGGATTTCCAGAACTTTCAGATGAAAAGGCCAGAGCTCAACCAAAAATATGACCTTCAAATAAAAAACTCAAGAGAGACATAAAAAGGTAAACTGTGGGGAGGGAGGACCCTTGTTAATGAAAATAGTAAATTATTTATATCCTTATACAGGATCATATTGTTTTACACACTGTATGTAATGTATACATATATATGTGTATATATATATATATATATATATATATATATATATGCCAATCTTGAGAATAATACAGTTACTATGACAATTTAAAGGGATATACATAGACGGTTGGTGTGAGTATAAAATAACTGATATAATCATAAAAAACATAATTAAGAGATATAAAGGGATGATTCTGGGAGAATAGGTAAGGAGGTGGCAGAAAAGGGTAAATTACATTACATGAAGAGGCACACAAACACAGTATAGTACAGGGAAAGAAGGGAAGGAAAAGAGCAGTATTTGAGCTTTATTCTCATCAGATTTGGTTCAAGAAGGGCATAACATACTCTGATAAGTATAGAAATCAAACTTGTCCTGCAGGCAGTAGGAGGGGAAAGAGGCAAGAAAAGGAAGGAGAGTGGTCAGAAAGGAGGAAAGAAGTAGCAAGGGGAAAAAAAGTAAGATAAAGGAGGGAAATCAGGAGGGAAGGTAAACTGAGGAAGGCAGTGGCCAAAAGCAAAACTCTTTTGAGGAGTGGAAGGGAGAAGGGAAAAATAAAAGCATAAACAGGGCAGAATTAGAATGGAGAAAAAGACACAGATAGCAATCATAACTATGAATGTGAATGGGATGCACTCTTCCATAAAATGTAAGTGGATGGCAGAATGGATTAAAAACCATAATCCTAGAATAATGTGTTTACAAGAAACACATTTGAAACAGGGCAATACACAGAAGGTAAAGGTAAAAGGCTGGAGTAGGATATATTCTGCTTCAGCTAAAGTAAAAAAAAAAGCTGGGATAGCTGTCTTAATCTCAGACAAAGCAAAGATAGATCTAATTAAAAGACATAAGGAAGGAAATTATATCCTGCTAAAAGGCACCATAGATAATGAAGCAACATCATTATCTAACATATATGCAAGAAGTGGTATACCATGCAAATTATTAGAGAAGTTAAGGTAGTTACAGGAAGAAATAGACAGCAAAACTACACTAGTGGGGGACCTCAACCTCCCCTTCTCTGAACTTGATAAATCTAACCTCAAAAAAAGCAAGAAAGAAGTTAAGGAGGTGAATAGAATTTTATAAACTGCAGATATGATAGACCTCTACAGAAAACTGAATGGGGATAAAAAGGAATATACTTATTTCTCAGCAATATATGGAACATTTATACAAAAAAAAATTGACTATGTACAAGGGCATGAAATCCTCACAACCCAGTGCAGAAAGGCAGAAGAAGTCAATGCATTCTTTTCAGATCATGACAAAATAAAAATTATTTGTAATAAAGGATCATGGAAAAATAAACAAAATTTAATTGGTAACTAAATAATCTAATTCTAAAGAATGAGTGGAACAAAGAACATAACATAGAAACTATTAATAACTTCATTCAAGAGAATGACAATAATGAGGCAACATACCAAAACTTACAGGACACAGCAAAAGCATTCCTTAGGGGAAGTTTTATATCTCTAAATGCCTACAGGATGAAATAGATAAAAAAGGAGAACAATGGATTGTGCATGCAACTGAAAAAGCTAGAAAAAGAACAAATTGAAAATTCCCAATTAAATACCAAATTAGAAATACTGCAAATCAAAGGAGAGAATAATAAAATTGAAATCAATAAAACTATTAAATTAATAAATAAAACTAAGAGCTGGTTTTATGAAAAAAAACAAACAAACAAAAAAACAAGATAAAACTTTGGTCAATTTGATTAAAAACGAAAGAAGAAAACCAAATTACCAGTATCAAAAAGGAAACGGATAAATTCACCTGTAATGAAGAGGAAATTAAAACAATAATTAGGAATTATTTTGGCCAATTCTATGCTCATAAATTTGACAACCTTAGGAAAATGGATGAATATAATGAATGCATGAATATAAAAATATAAATCACCCACATTAACAGAAGAGGTAAAATACATAAATAATCCCAACTCAGAAAAGGGAATTGAGCAAGACATCAATGAATTCCCTGGGAAAAATCTCCAGGGCCAGATGGTTTTACATGTGAATTTTATCAAACATTTAAAGAACAATTAATTCCTATACTTTATAGACTATTTGGGAAAACAGGTGAAGAAAGATTCCTACCAAATTCTTTTTATGACACAAATAGGGTACTAATATGCAAACCAGGAAGAGTCAAAACACAGAAAGAAAATTATTGACTAATTTCCCTGATGAATATTGATGCAAAAATTTTAAATTAAATATTAGCAAAAAGATTGCCGTAACTTATCAGTACAGTAATTTACTAAGACCAGGTTGGATTTATTCCAGGAATGCAAGACTGGTTCAATATTAGGAAATCTATCAGCATAATTGGTTATATAAGCAACAAACCTAGCAGAAAAAAATACAATCATCTCAATAGAGGCAGAAAAAGCCTTTGACAAAATACAACACCCATTCCTATTAAAAACATTAGAAAGCATAGGAATGATTGGAGCCTTCTTTAAAATTATAAATAGCATCTACCTAAAACCATCAGCAAGCATTATTTGTAATGGGAATAAGCTTAATGCATTCCCAAAAGGACCAGGAGTGAAACAAGGATGTCCATTATCACCCCTACTATTCAATTTGGTACTAGAAATGTTAGCTGTAGCAATAAGAGAAGAAAAAGAAATTGAAGGAATTAGAATAGGCAAAGAAGAAACTAAATTATCACTTTTTACAAAAGATATTATGATTTACTTAGAGAATCCTAGAGAATCAAGTAAAAAACTACCTGAAATAGTAAACAACTTTAGCAAAGTTTCAGGATATAGAATTAAACGCACATAAATCCTTGGCATTCGTATACATTACTGACAAAGCCCAACAGCAAGAGTTAGAAAGAGAAATTCCATTTAAAGTTACTGTAGACACTATAAGATATTTGGGAGTCTGTCTGCCAAGACAAACCCAGGGCCTATATGAACATAAGTATGAAACACTTTCCACACGAATAAAGTCAGATCTAAATAAATGGAAAAACATCAGTTGCTCATGGTTAGCCTGAGCTAATACAATAAAAATGACAATTTTACCTAAATTAATTTACTTATTCAGTGCCATACCAATTGAGCTACCAAAAATTATTTTACAAAGCTGGATAAAATAATAACAAAATTCATCTGGAAGAATGAGAGGTCTAGACTACCTAGGGAATTAATGAAAAGAAATTCTAGGGAAGGTGGCCTAGCCATACCAGGTATTAAATTGTATTATAAAGCAGCAGACATTAAAACTGTAAGAAACAGAGTAGGGCATAAGACACAGCAGTCAATGACTAAAGCAAGCTACTCTTTGATAAACCCAAAGAATCCAGCTTCCGGGCTAAGAATTCACTATTTCACAAAAACTGCTGGGAAAATTGGAAAATGGTAGGGCAAAAACTGGACACTAACCAATATCTTACACCATGTACCAAAATGAAGTCAAAATGCCTTCAAGATTTAGGAATAAAGGCTGATACTACAAGCAATTTGGGAGAGTAAGGAATAGTTTGCCTATCAGATTCATTGGAAAGGAAAGAATTCATGACACAACAAGAGATAGCATTACAAAACTCAAAATGAATGATTTTGATTATGTTAAACAGAAAAGTTTTTGTATGAAAAAAGCCAATGCCACAAAGATTAGGAGGGAAGCAGAAAATTGGGAGAAAATCTTTACAACCAGTGTCTCTGATAAAGACCTCATCTCTAAAATACACAAGGAACTGAGCCAAATTTACAGGAATACAAGTCCTTCCCCAATTGAGAAATGGTCAAAAGATATGAACAGGCAGTTTTCAGAGGAAGAAATTAAAAATATCTATAGGCATATGAAAAAAATGATCTAAATCACTATTCATTATAGAAATGCAAACTGAAACTCTTATGTACCACATTTCTCCTGTCACACTGGCTAACATGACAAAACAGGAAAATGATAAATGCTGGAGACAATGTGGGAAAATTGGAACACTGTTACATTGCTGGTGGAGGTGTGAACTGATCCAGCCATTCTGGAGAGCAATTTGGATCTTTGCCTAAAGGGCTATAAAAATGTTCATACTCTTTGCCCAGCAATACCACTCCTGGGGCTGTATCCTAAAGAGATAACACAAGTGGGAAAGGCACCTGTATGTACAAAAATATTTATAGCAGCTCTTTTTGTGGTAGCAAAGAATTGGAAATCAACGGGGTGCCAATCAATTGCGGAATGGCTGAACAATTGTGGTATATGAATAGAATGGAATACTATTGTGCTATATGAAATGGGGAAGATACGGACCTCATAATTCCTGGAAAGACCTTCAGGATATGATGTTGAGTGAGCTGAGCAGAACCAGGAGAACATTGCATGCAACAATATATATATATTGGTTCTGTTATGACTAACTTCGATAGACTTGGCACTTCTCAGCAATACAGGGTTCAAAGACAACTCCGAAGGACTCATGACGGGAAGAGCTATCGACTTTCAGAAAAAGGAGTCGAATGCAGATTGAGGCAAACTATTTATTTCTTTTCTTTTCTTTTCTTTCTTTTTTTTTTTGGTTTTGTTTCTTCTTTCTCATGATTCGTTCCATTGGTCATAATTCTACTTTACTACTTAATTATTGTGTAAATAAATTTTATGTGAAGGTGTATGTAGAAGATATGTCAGATTCCATGCCGTCTTGGGGGGATCGGGGGAGGACAGGAAGGGAAGAAAATCTGGAACACAAAAATATGCAGAACTGAGTGTTGCAAACTACCAATAAAAAATCTTAATTAGAAAAAGAAATTTTAAAAGCAAACTGCCCATATATCACAGAATTAGAAGGTAAGAAATTAAAAGAGTCCAACAATCACCTCTTGAAAATGATCCTGGAATAACTCCAGTAATATTATCGCCAGTTCCAGAGCTCTCCAGTCAGCGAGAAAATACAGAAATCAGCCAGAAAGAAACAATTTAGAAAACATGGAGTTACAGTAAGAATCATGTAAGATTTAACAGCTACCATAATAAAGAAGTAGAGGACTTGGAATACGATATTCCAGAAAGCAACTATCTGGGATTAAAACCAAAAATAACCTTCCCAGCAAACCAAGTATAATTCTTTTTGGGGGGAGAATGAACATTTAATGACATAGAGGACTTCCAGGCATTCCAGGAAGATGAGATGCATAGAACATTTGAGATAGAAATACAAGATTTGAAAAAAGCACAGAAAGATAAACATGAATGAGAAATCATGAGGAACTTAATAAGTTTAAGTTACTTAATTTGTAAATGAGAAAATGACACATGGAGTTCCAAAGAATTCTGTCATCATTAGAGCAGTTAGAGTCTCCTTAGAGGTCATGGGTGTGAGTCTATTATGTTGAGATGACCTCAAAAAACAAGAAAGATAAAATTAAAGCAATTATTAGAAATTATTTTGTTCAATGATATGCTAATAAAACTTAGAATCTACATGAAATGGATGAATATTTATTAAAAAATAAATTTCTCAGGTAAACAAGGAAGAAATAAAATATTAAATGACCCTATCTTAGAAAAAAAATAATTGAACAAACCATAAATGAGCTCATTTAGCAATAATCCCCAGAATTGGATGGATTTACAAGTGGATTCCACCAAACACTTAAATAACAATCAATTACAATATTATAGAAACTATTTTGAAAAATAAGTAAAGAAGAAATAAAGAAGTAAAAAGGGAGTTTTACCAAGTTCCCTCCATGACAAAAATATTATTTTAATACCTTAACTAGGAAAAGCAAAAAGAAAGAAAGAAAATTATAGAGTAATTTCCTTAATAGATATTGACGCAAACATGTTGAATAACATATTATCATGGAGACTCCATTAATATACCACAAAGTTCATACTCTACAATGAGGTAGAATTTATACTAGGAATTTGAAAGCTGGCACAATATTATGAAAAATACAAGTTTAATTGACCATATCAATAGCAAAAACAACAAAAAATAATAAGATTATACCAATTGAAGCAGAAAAAAGCTTTTGACAAAATACAGCAACCGTTACTATCAAAAACCAATACAGAGAATGGAAATTGATGGAGTGTTCCTTAAAATGATAAAGAGTATCTACCTAAAACCATCAGCAAGTATTATCTGTAATGGGTACAAGCAGAAAACCTTCCCAGTAAGATCAGGGGTCAAGCAAGGATGCCCATTATCACCACTATTATTCAATATAGTAGTAGAAATTTTAGTAATAGCAATGAAAGGAGAAGAAATTGAAGGAATTAGAATAGGCAATGAGGAAACAAAATTGTCAGTCTTTGAAGATGATATGATGGTATCCTAAAAGAACCCTAGAGAATGAACTTTAAAAAAGTACTCAAAATAATTAATTTAAGCAAATTAGTAGGATATGAGATAAGCACAAATTATTAAGTTGTTTCTATATGACCAACAAAGCACAGCAGTAAGAGATAGAAAGAGAAATTCCATTTATAATAACTGTAAACAATATAAAATAGTTGGGAATCTACCTGCCAAGACTAACCAGGAACTGTATAAACACAATTGCAAAACACATCATACAAATAAAGCAAGATTTAAACAACTGGAAAAATGCCAATGGCTCATGAGAAGGTTGACCCAATATAATAAAAATGACTTCTACCTAAGTTATTTTAATTATTCAGTTCCATACCAATCCAGCTACCAAAAATATTTGATAGATTTAGGAAAATTAACAACAAAATTCATCTGGAAGAACAAATGTTCCAGGATATCAAGGAAATTAATGAAACAAAAACATAAAAATGAAGGTGGCTTAGCAATACCAAATTTCAAAGTACATAATAAAGCAGTAATCATCAAAACTCTCTGTTATTGGCTAATAAATAGAGTGGTGGATCTATGGAATAGATTAGGTACAGAAAACACATTGGTAAATGAATATAATAACCTAATCTTTGATAAACCCAAAGATCTCAGCTTTTGGGAAAAGAACTCACTATTTGACAAGAAACTGCTTGGAAAAAATATAAAACAGTAGTGTACACAGTAAAAATAGATGAACTCATACCATATGCCAAGGTAAGGTCAAAGTGGGTATGTGATTTAGACATACAGGGTGACTCTGTAAGCAAATTAGAAGAGCAAGGAATAGTCTACCTGTCAGATCTATGGATAAGGGAAAAAATCATGAGGAAACAAGAGAGAGAGAGAGAGAGAGAGAGAGAGAGAGAGAGAGAGAGAGAGAGAGAGAGAGCATTAGAAAATGTGAAATAGATCATTTTTATTATATTAAATTCAAAAAGCTTCTCCATAAACAAAACCAATACAACCAAGATTAGAAGGAAAGCAGAAACCTGGGAAATAATCTTTACAGCAAGTCTCTGAGAAAAGCCTCATTCCTAAAATATATAGAGGACTGAGTCAAATTTATAAGAATGTGAGCCATTCCTCAACTGATAAATGGCCAAAGGATAAGAACAGGTAGTTTTCATATGAAGAAATCAAAGCTATCTTTAACATATGAAGACATGCTGTTAATCATATTTGAGTGGAAAGATGAAAATTAAAACATCTCTAATAGAAATGCTAATTAAAACACCTCATGCCTACCAGTTTGACTAATATGACCAAAAAAAAAAGAAAATGATAAATATTGGAGAGGATGTGGGAAAATTGGGACACCAATGCACTGCTAGTGGAGTTGTGAGCTGATTCAACCATTCTAGAGAGCAACTTGTAACTATGCCCAAAGGGCAACCAAACTGTGCATACCCTTTGATCCAACAATACCACTACTAGGTCTGTATCATAAACAAGGGAAAAGGTCCCACATGTATGAAAATATTTAAAGCATCCCTTTTCATGGTGGCAAAATATTAGAAACTGAGGGGATGTCCATCAATTGGTGAATGGCTGAAGAATTTGTGACATATGAATGTAATGGAATACTATTGTGCAATAAAAAATGATAAAGACAGATTTCAGAAAAACTTGGAAAAAATTTGTATGAACTGATATTTCACTAAGTGAAATGAACAGAACCAGGAAAACATTGTACACAGTATCAGAAACAGAGTGTGATGATCAACTGTGAATAACTTAGCTCTACTCAGCAAAACAATGATCTAAGACAAAAACAAAGGACTCATGAGGGAAAATGCTATCCACATCCAGATAAAGAACAGATGGCCTCTCAATGCTGATCGAAGCATGGTTTTTCATTTACTTTATTCATTTTTGGTGTTTTTTTTTCTTTTGATATGTTTCCTCTTTCAGAATTTTCACTAATGTGGAAATATTTTACATGATCGCACATGCATAACCTACATCAAATTGCCTACCATTTTAGGAAGATTGGAAGGGAGGGAGGGAAGGAAAGAGCAATGGAACTCAAAACCTGGGTTTGAATTTCAGTTCCCCTCTGTAATAGCTGAATGTTCTTGAACAACTCACATAACCTCTGTGACACACTGTTTTCTCAGCTGAGAAAGAGGAATAATAGTTTCACGACTTACCTCATACGCTCGTTGTGAAGAAAGGGCTTGGTAAATACTTAAATGCTCCACAAAGGAGAGTTACTTCTACTATTACTGATAATGACAATATCAATAACACCAAACTACCACTGGACAAGAAGAGAACATATGCCTGTATTATGTTCTGCATATTGATATATGCACGTATTTATAATTCCCATCCACAAACACACACTAACATGGGCAGGGGGAACCTTTCACAATCCTTGTTACTCTAATTTTCACCTCCAAAATAGCAGTTACCTGGTGATACCAGAAAAGGGTTCTCTGAATTGATACTCTTTATATTTCTTGAGGATATGCTAATTCTTCAATTCAATTGTATTTTTCAGCATCTATATTTTCAATACATGTGATCAAAAGAGAGGAAAGCTTATTGGCAATTCACTCAATTATCCAGCAATCAGTAACAAAATTCTTTATAATGCAGACCTTCTATCTTTGCTTCTTCAGCAACCCACTGAAATGATCTCTCTTTATCCTCTGTGTCTAGCATGGTATCTTGTGCCCAGTAAGTGCTTAATAAACATTTGTCTATGAATAAAACTGTGAGGTGTGACCTAGGACTGTCATCACTCAAACAGTCGAGCAAATTCACCGACATTGTTCTGCTCCAAAACAGTTGTTACTCCATGAGACTAAAATAGAGAAAATTGCACCATTGATACCATTTTAAATGGATTCTTACTCATTTGGCACCAATTATCCTATACACCCTGAAGAATGGAGATTTAGTTGGGGAAAAGTCTTTAATCTTCACATGTAGACTTTGGAGAGAGCTCCTGGGATTTGTTGAAAAATGCAGTACAATGAGATCTAAGACTACAGGGAAATGGACATCACCAAGTCAGATCCCAGAAGAGTATTCTTTCAGAATCTGGGGTAAACACTGAGGGAGGGTTCTTTTATTCTTCAAAAAAGCCTTAGTGTTATTATCCTCTAGGCTATGCAGTTATTACGGTATCATTTGCAGGACCAGAAATGCATCTGGTTAGAATTGATGGAACCAGGTCATACACAAAAAAGACTATGAGCTAGATATTTCCCCAGAAAATGGAACTAAAAGTTAAATCAATCCAGACCCACCTATTTTATTTCTGGCTGGGGAGTTGGAAGAATCTCTGTGTTTTCCAGTGTTGGCCCATGAGAGTATGCTATGGGTAGTATAAATGTCATTGGGCTTTGGACTGAGATGGCTTTGCAGAAATCATGGCTGGAGAATTTCAAATAGAAAAACCACAGAACAAGCAAAACATACTGCCAATTAAGCTTTAAAATGGAGCTTAGGTAGTTAAAGCAGCAGTTTGAAAGGTATGAAGTTGATTGGTTAGATTTTTGTAGAGAATATGAATGGACTTCAAACACAGGGAAACACGATGCTGGAGACCATTGGAGGTCAGTTTATCAAGTTCTGTAGAGGCCTTCCCACAAAGCAGGAGAAGCTGCAAGAAAACAAAATATAGCTTTGGCTAATTCCTCTCTCTCTCTCCCTCCCTCCCTCCCTCTCTCCTTCTTTCTCTCTCTGTATGTGTGTGTGTGTGTGTGTGTGTGTGTGTGTGTGTGTGTGCATATGTGTGTGTCTGTGTGTATATGTAAAAGCATTCTATGTGTACTTCTGTTTATCAATTCTTTCTCTGGATGCAGATAACATCTTTCTTCATATAGCCTTCATTCTTAATTTGGATATTGAAATAGTTCAAATGACCTATTCACTTAAAGTCCTTCTTAAAACAATATTGTTTTTAATGTGTATAATTTTCTCTTGGTTCAGTTCATTTCAGTCTCCACTATTTCCTGCGAGACTTTCCATGTTTTTCAAAGATCAAGCTCATCGTTTCTTACAGCACAGTAGTATTCCATCATAATCGTATACCACAACTTGTTCAGCCATTCCCCATTGATGGGCATCCCTGCAATTTCCAGTTCTTTGCCACCACAAAGAGAACTGCTATAAACCTTTTTAGAATATATAGGTTCTTTTCCTTTTTCCCTAATAATCTTTGCAAATAGACCTAGTAGTGATATTGCTGAGTCAAAGGGTATAGGCAGTTTAATAACTCTTTGGGCAAAACTCCATATTGCTCTCCAAAATCAGCTGAGCAGAATCAGGAGAAAAATATACTTAGTGATTATGTGATAATGTAAAAGAAAAGAACTGTGGGAAATTTTAGAATTTGAATCAATGCAATGGCCAGTCCTGACTGTGGAAGCCTGATGATGAATCTTACTTCCCACCTCTCGACGCTGACACGAAGTAGAGGTTTGGAATGAGATATGTATTTTCAGAGAAGGCAACCAGGGAGTTTCTAAAGCTTAATTACATTTATTTTTGTAAGGCAAGATTTTATTCTGGGAAATGGGGAGGATGGGAAACTGATGGAAAAATATCACAAAGGATAGGTCATTTGGAAACATTAAGCATTTAAAAAAATTATATGAAAGAAAGTAAAACAAATTTGAGGTGAGGACACAGACAGACAGTACAGGGTTGGAAATACATTGTTAAATTCAATTAATAAATAAGGCTTCTGCCAGAGTGGTGCAGAACATCCTGGGCTCACAAAGATTACTAAGAGAGTAACTAAGAGAGTTACCAAGATTTAGACTTTTTCACTCATCTTCTGGGCCAAAAGTGAGTATCACATGGTTCTGAATGAGGAGGAACTAACAAAAGTGTAAAAACATAAAGGAGAGCAGGAAGGGAGAAGAGTTAGGGCACAATACTTTGTCCCCCTACCAGAGAGGCCCAGGCCATGGGGGCTGAGGGCAGTGGTCTGAGCAGCAGAGAGGGAGAAGAGCCACTGTGGCAGTTTGAACAGCAGTCAGACATCTTTTCTTTTCTTTTCTTCCTAGACCATTGCAGGGAAGGGCAAGACAGGAGGAGATAACCGAAGAGGTACCAACTACTCTGATCAATGGTGGCTAAACATAAACTAGATTACTTCTACTCACCACCTCTTTGACTTCTGGCAAGTAATTCCTCCTTCTAAGTGTGTTCCATGGTTCTGTTTCAGATAGTGCTTTCCAGAACTTGTCTTCTCCTCATAAACTCCTAAGTTTGGGCCAGGAATGTTCATTCCATTGGTTTGAGGTATGAGGACGCACAGACAGCTCAGGTGATAATGACCTTTCTAACACAGAGAAGGGATCCTGACCCAAGGCGTTGCTTGCTAAGTCCCTCCCTCTCTGGAACTAGGGGCATAGTCCTGAGAAATTCATAGACTTTATAACCACACCCCCATAGGCTGAATAATCTTTCAGTCTGCCCTACCAGAACACCAGGTCCATTGAGTTGCAAATGAATAACTAATATTGCATATATTTAAAAATAAAAAATAAAACAAGGTCTAATAAAAATTCCTGGTTTGATACAGAATCCTTTTTACCAGGCCTTCTTTGTATAAAGGAAATGTAGACATTTATTAAATTGACCATAAAAGAGAATTTAAAAAAAGAAATCCATTGTTTCTACATTTCCTTCCTTCCATAGCCCCACCCCACCCTCTCTTTTACAGGTCAGGGGGAGGCTGAAGAACAGTAATTGAAAAGGAAGACATGGTCTAAAGACAAAGTGATTTGAAACTGAGGTGATATGCTTTCAGCCTTCCAACCTAATCCCATATCATCTGTATTTTTGGCCAGGATGTAAACTAGATTAACAACAATAATAACTAACATTGATAAAGTGCCTACTGTGTGCTAGCCACTGTGCTATGTGCCTTACAATTATCTCATTTGATCTTCACAACAACCATGGGAGATATGTGTTATTATTATCTTCATTTTATGAATGAAGAAACTGAGGCAAGCAGGAGTGAAGTGACTTGTCCGAGATCACATAGTTGGGAAGTGACTGAAGACAGATTTGAACTTAGGTCTTCCTAAGTCCATGCCTAGCACTCTATCTACTGCACCACCCAGACTTCCTAATGCAGCCCTACTACAACCCCTCATCTCATAGTATAACATTTTTCTGTACCCCTAGGTTTAGTAGAACCAAGATCCATCCCATTGTGCTGGTGTGGTGCTAATATGCAAAATTCTTACGGCTAACCATTTCTAATTCAGTCAATTTCCTGCCTCAAATGATAGCACATCAGGTCTAGAAATGAAACTCTGTTAGCAGCCAGCCAGTGACTTACCTAAACTCAAGCAGATAGTAATTGGCAGGACTGAGGCTGGAACTCAAAGGCATGCTTACCGGTCTGGAACACTTCCCAAGAGAGTTTTACTAAGGTGAACTGAGGCCCCTACTCAAAATGGGGGCCATAGTTACTTATTCCTCTAACACTACAAATCCTGAATACCTAGAACCTGGAGCCAGGAAGATGGGATTCCACCTCCTAGACATGTAGTAGAGTTGAGTCGGACTGATTTCAGATATATGCTGTATATACCTTGGATTTACTTTGTACAAGTGGCTGCCTACTGCTTTACCTGTAAGTGCTTTCAGGACAGGAACTAACCTGTTTTTGGGTATACCTAATGCCTACCACACAGTGAGCATAGGGACAAGGAGCTTGATAAATGGTTACTAATTGGTTGCTTGACCATGGGACCTTGGACAAGCCTCTTAATCTCAATGTACCTCTGGCAACTAGACATGATTTTTGATAGCCTCTCCAGGAATAAATATACCCAGCCATAAAATGCAGCTGCGGGACTGGATGTTCTAAATCTAAGGTCCATGAGCCCCCAAGATAGATATCAAAGGGTGCTTGGAATGGAAAAAAATGTATCTTTATTTTCACTAACACCCAATTAAAATGAGAATTTCCCCCAAATATGAATATAGGTAACCCTTTTTTCTGAGAAAGGGACCATAGGCTTCAGTAGACTGCCAAAGGGGTCCATGAACCATGGGTGGCATGATTCCTTTTTTCTTTTTTAACTGATTTATAGATGGACATTTAGGATAGAGCTCTCACACCAGGGGCTGCCCACACCATACTTACTCCTTCTTGTGCTCAATTGTCTATTCTGAGAGTCTTAAGAATCCTGTTTAACTGTCCTTAATAAAACTCCTTCATTTCACAAAGAGGCAGACACACTGATATGATGGCCATGGGATTAATAAAGAATCAAGAGTGAATGGGTATGATGGGGGAAGAGACGAGAATTCACCAGAGATTTAAACAACAGCTCTGTATCTTGCAGCCAGACTATCAGCCAACACTTAAATGTTTCCATTGTTCATTTCCTTCTTTGCGGACCTAGTGAGACTGTCCAGGGTGTTTAAGGGATGACTTCATAGGAATAAAAAAGGTGTTTTCCTAGAATATCCCATTAAAAGCAAAGGCTGATTAAATCTTTCATCTCCTTCCCTCTCCATCAGTTGGACAGATCATACACTAACCCTAGAAACTTTTCCAGAGATTAGGGTTTTATTTTAAGCCAAATTGATTACACATTCCAGCAATTGCTCTCTAAGGATACTGGTTTTAGCAAAATAACTTCCAGCAGCTAAACTGTTTGAACCTTTTCATGCTGAATGGTGGCTTGGGTTATTCTAGAGAGAATCTCACAAAGGATGAGTAAATTTGCTTCTGATGGTCATTACTGGCACTGATTCAGGCTTCAATCTAAGAGCCTAGAAGACAGTGCTGGCACATTGGACTTTAATTACCACGTTATTTTCTTTAATGAGCAAATGTCAGTGAAGGAAGCATCTGCTTTGGTGCTAGGGATTCCATAAGGTACCAGAGAGTTCTCATAAGAGTTGATTTGGGGAACATACCATCTTGCTTGGAGGAACTGAGGAGGGAGTTGTTTGTAGGTTTGGTATTCTAAATTCAAAAAAAGCTCAGCATTTGAATTATAGGAAAGAAAATGTATATCCCTATTCATTGTCCTAATACTTAAGTGAAGTTTGGATAACACATAACTGTGCCCCCAAACATATAAAAAATAAAGATTTATAAACCACAGGCTGACACATGAGTACTGCTGCCCAGCTGCTTGACACTGGCTCAGGAGCCGTGAATGTTCCACTAGTACAGCAGTTACACCACACACACCAAATACTTTCTTTAGTATAATGGAACCTCCTTATATTTAACTCAGCAAGTATTTGTCAAGTAGTTATCAAGTGTTAGACACTGTGGTGGGCACAGGAAATGAATAGTCCTCAACTTCATAGAGCTGACATCCTACTGTGGATATAAAGCATGTGTAAAGATAAGCAATTGAAACAGAGGACAACTGGAAGAGGAGATTAACCAAGGATGAGGTAAACACTAACTTGGAGAATATAACATAAAGGGAGGGGATTATGGGACATCACTCTAGGACTGGTAGAGAAGCAATGTGACCAAAACCAAATATACCTTTTTTTCTTCCATATTTTTTGTTATTTACATAATGTGTTGAAATTTAAATGTCGGAGGGGTGGAGCCAAGAGGGCAGCTAGAAAGCAGGGACTTGTGTGAGATCCCACCCCAGGTCCCTCCAAACACCTATAAAAATGGCTACGAACAAATTCTAGAACGGTAGAACGCAAAAAAATGGCAGAGGGTAACAGGGACCCAGCCCAGGACAGCCTGGATGGTTGCAGGGTAAGGTGTATCCCACAGAACTGGAAGCAGAGCAGAGCCCAGCATGAGCTGCACCTGGACCAACCAGACCGGGAGCTGGGCGGAACAGGCCCTAGCACCCTGAACCACTGAACTGTGGTAGTTACCAGACTTCTCAACCCACAAACGCGAAAGACAACAGAGAAGGTTAGTGAGAAAAGCTGTTGAGACAGAGGGAAAGGAGTTGGCAGTTCAGCCACCGCCCTGGGGGCAGCTGGGTTGATACAGCTCTGAGGAGCTACAGCTTCAGTTGTTTCTGGCCCCAGGCTCACCTGGTGGGAGGAATTAAGTGGGGGATCTGAGCTGGAGTGCAAAACCAGCTTAGATCTGAGTCCAGTCTGGGTTGGTGGTTCTTGGGGGAGGAGTAGTGCTGGTGTGGCAGAGCTTGCTGTGTAGAAATAGCTCTGAAAACAACAGCACAGCCCCTCAAGCTTGTGACAAAGTACTCTATACTCTACAAGCAGTCATACCCGAACAAAAAACTCAAGGGTCAAGTAAGTTGGTAGGGAGCGTGGCCAGGCAGCGAAAATGGACTCAGATTCAGACTCAGACTTTGGAATCTTTCTTTGGTGACAAAGAAGACCAAAACATACAGGCAGAAGAAGTCAACAAAGTTAAAGAGCCTACATCAAAAGCCTCCAAGTAAAACATGAACTGGTCTCAGGCCATGGAAGAGCTCAAAAAGGATTTGGAAAAGCAAGTTAGACAAGTAGAGGAAAATTTGGGAAGAGAAATGAGAATGATGCGAGAAAACCTGGAAAACAAGTCAATGACTTGCTAAAGGAGACCAAAAAAATACTGAAGAAAATAACACCTTAAAAATAGACTAAATCAAAAGAACAAAAGAACTCCAAAAAGCCAATGAGGAGAAGAATGCCTTGAAAGGCAGAATTAGCCAAATGGAAAAGGAGGTCCAAAAGAACACTGAAGAAAATACTAGCTTAAAAATTAGATTGAAGCAAGTGGAAGCTAGTGACTTTATGAGAAATCAAGATATTATAAAGCAGAACCAAAGCAATGAAAAAGTGGAAGACAATGTGAAATACCTCACTGGAAAAACCACTGACATGGAGAATAGATCAAGGAGAGATAATTTAAAAATTATTGGACCACATGAAAGCCGTGATCAAAAAAGAGCCTAGATATCATATTTCAATAAATTATCAAGGAGAACTGAGCTGATATTCTAGAGTCAGAGGGTAAAATAGAAATTGAAAAAATCCACTGATAGCTTACTAAAAAAGATCCCCAAAAGAAAACACCTAGGACTATTGTCACCAAAATTTGACTTTCAAACACAAGATGCAAGAGAAGCATGAAAAGGTAAACAAGAAAGAGCAATCATAAGGGGATTACTAAAGTGGAACTGTTTTTTTACATTCCTACATGGAAATATGATGCATATAATTCATGAGACCTCAGTATTAGAGTAGCTCAAGGGAATATACATATACATATATATATGTATATATATGTATATATGTATATGTGTGTGTTTATGTGTGTGTGTGTGTGTGTGTGTGTGTGTAGACAGAGGGCACAGGGTGAGCAGGGTGAGTTGACTATGAAGGGATACTATCTAAAAAAATAAAATAAAATTAAGGGATGAGAGAGGAATATATTGAGAGATGGAGAAAGGGAGAGATAGAATGGGGTAAATTATCTCGCATAAAAGTGGCAAGAAAAGACAATTCTGTAGGAAGGGAAGAGGGGGCAGGTGAGGGGGAATAAGTAAATCTTGCTCTCATTGGATTTGACCTGAGGAGGGAATAACATACACGCTCAATTGGTTATCTTTCCCCATAGGAAAAAAGGAGGAAGGAGATAAAAAGGGTGATGACAGGAGGGAGTGCAGATAGGGGGAGGAGGTAATCAAAAACAAACACATTTGAAAAGGGACAGGGTCAAGGGAGAAAATTGAATAAAGGGGGATAGGAGATGAAGGAGTAAAATATAGTTAGTCTTTCACAACACAAGTATTGTGGAAGGGTTTTACATAATGATACACATGTGGCCTATGTTGAATTGCTTGCCTTCTAAGGGAGGGTGGGTGTGGAGGGAAAAGGGGAGAGAATTTGGAAGTCAAAGTTTTAAAAACAGATGTTAAAAAAAAGTTTTTGCATGCAACTAGGAAACAAGATATACAGGCAAAGTTGCATAAAATTTATCTTGCCCTACAAGAAAGTAAGGGAAAAGGGGATGGGGGGGGAGTGGGGTGACAGAAGGGAGAGCTGACTGGGGAATGGGGCAAACAGAATATATGCCATCTTGGAGTGGGGGAGGGTAGAAATGGGGAGAAAATTTGTAATTCAAACTCTTGTGAAAATCAATGCTGAAAACTAAAAATATTAAATAAATAGAAAGAAAAAAAATGAAAAAAAAAAGAAATTTAAATTTCATAGAAGAGTTCCTTCTGGCTACTTACCTTAAAAAATTCAGTGCTTCTATGAATCAATAAACAAAAAAAATAGTTATTTGATTTTTTGTGGGGGGGAATCTTATTTGAAATCAGAAAAAGAAAACCAACTATTTGAGTTTTTGGTCTACAGGACATTCCATCAAATAAATGTTTACCCTGAAATTTTTGTCAACTTTTTTAGCTAACTATCTGGAATAGACACTGCTTGAATTATTTTGCTATTCCATTACTGGCCAATAGCAATGGGGCTGGGGAGAATGAGAAAAATGTTGTAGAGGTAGCACTGAAAGTACCTTGTAACTAATAAGATATGAGAGATACGTAAGATATGTGATAGGGAAGAATGAAGGATAAAACCAAGGTTTAGAAAATGGGGGATCAATGAATGCTGATGCTGTGGAAAGAATGAAGTTATAAAAAGGAGTCTGTTTGGGAGACTAGGAGGAAAGAGAAAGCAAAAACTCATTGCTAGAGAGACCTGAAGTCTCCCCATGTCTTGGCAATGCTCTTCTTCCCCAATATCCTGGATTCTTCATATACTCTCCCCATGTATGTAATTAGTTTCCAAGCCTTTTTGCTTCTAGATTCACAATATTCCGGAATTCACCCCTTCCCTCCTCTGACACTGCCTCCACACTGGTGCAGGCCTCCATCACATCTCACCTTAATTATTGCAATAGCTGCTGGTGGATCTACATGCCTCAAGTCTCACCCCACTTCAGTCCATCCTCCTTTAGTTGCCAAAGTGATTTTCCTGAAGTGCAGGTTTGATGATGTCACCTTCCCCTCACACTCTCACTAGTTAAGTCCACTGGGTCCCTTATGGCTTCCATAATCAAATATACCTTTTTATTCCAGATTTCGATGTTATTTATCCAATTTGTTAAAATTTAAATGTCATAGGAAAACTTTCTCTGGCTTCTTACCTGAAAAAATGGTGCTTTTATGTATCAAGAAACAAAAAAAAGCCATTTGAATTGGGGGGAGGGGGAATTTGGATTGGAAAAAGAAAACCAACTATTTGACATTTTGGTCTACAAGACATTCCTTCAAATAAGTGTTTACACTGAACTTTTTGTTAACTTTTTAGCTAATTATACTGAGTAGGCATAGCGTGAATTATTTTACATAGTTTCCCAGTTCATATCTAGTTGATATACAAATAGATACTGATTAATGCCAATAATAAATGCTTTGAAGTTGTTGCATATATTCAAAATTATAATTATGTTAAATGTGGTAATTGGTCCCAGATCACTGGAAATAAGCAATGCAAATAACATCATTGCTTCAGAGGATTCCTTATTCACACTGACTTGGACTTAGCTCTAATCAAAAGAGACAGAGAGAATACTGGACAAGTCTTAAAGCCCTAGGCAAATGTCTTTGGTTATAACTGCCCAGTTGATTCAGCAAATCTAGGAAGTGTCTCTCTGTGGCTTTGGATAAGTCCCTAACATCTCTTTAACTTGCATTCTTTTTTTTCAATGTTTCATTGTTTTCCAGTTGCGTGTAAAAATTGATATAGGTCATATGTGTGCAGTCATTCAAAAGTTATTTCCTTATATTGAAAAAGAAAACACAGAACAAAAAAAAGAAAGTTTTTAAAAAGTATTCTTCAATCTGCATTCAGACTTCCATCAATTCCTTCTTTGGAGGCAGATAGCATTTTTTATGATAAGTCCTTCAGAATTATCTTGGCTCATTGTATTGCTGAGCATAGCTAAGTCATTCACAGTTGATCATCTTACAATGTTGCTGTTTCTGTACACAATATTCTCCTGGTTTTACTCATTTTATTTTGCAATGATGATAGAATTCTAGTGAATTTAGCGTGTTAGAGTTTCATGCACATATGTTTGTTTACATACACACATTTTGGTTCAAAGATCCTTTCCCCTTTTTATCTCTTTTCAATGCTGATCCAGTAGTTCTATTGCTGGGTCAAATGGTATACCTCTTTGGGCATAGTTCCAAATTGCTCCATAGTGGTTGGATCAGTAAATATATGTTCGTTCTTTCTCTCTCTCTCTCTCTCTCTCTCTCTCTCTCTCTCTCTCCTTCCCTCTCTTTCCCCTCCCACTCTCCCCCCACTTCTCTAGAACAACCATGTGACTATTTGGAAGTGTGAGAATTATATTTTTAAATTAAAAAATGATTTCAAAAGAGACCAATTTTATTGAAATCTAGTTTTGTACATACAGATATGATTTTATATTATATAATATTATATTTCACAGTGTACTATATTTTATGCATATATACAGTCTTACATATACACATATATGTGTATGTATGTACATATATATTTATACATATATATATATACATATATATATATACATATATATATATATATATATATATATATATATATATATATATAATATTTGTTGTTATTCAGTCTATCTGTGACCCCATTTGGGGTTTTCTGGGCAAAGATACTATAGTCTTTTGCCATTTCCTTCTCCACTCATTTTACATTTGAGGAAACTCAGGCAAAAAGTTTAAGTGACTTGCCTGTGCTCACAGATCTAGTAAATATCTGGGGCCAGATTTGAACTCAGGTTGCTCTGACTCCAGGGCTGGTGGTCTATTCAGTGCACTATCTAGCTGCCCTTAGAATATATTATCTAATATAACATATTCTAGGTTATATTTAAGAAAACAAGTTCACAGTCCCCAGGACAAAAACTCCTGCTTTTACACATTTACTTGCATAATATTTTCTAACATACACAATGAAGGGGAGTTTTCTTCACCTGAAAATTCCCTGTTCCAAGGAAATCACTGAGCTAATACCAAACCTAATTGTGTCGCTTAGGGCAAGGAGCAATGCTAGGCTTTGGGCATACAGGCATAAAATAAAGCACAGTCCCTTGGTTTAAGAATTTGTTAGGCATGCTCATAAATATCATGGGTCCAAGAAAGCATATGAAAAGGCTACATAAATCAAAACAAAGCAGGAAGCAAAAACATAATGAAATAAGAAATGCTTTCAGATAGGTAGGTTAGGCAAGGCTTCATTGAAGTGGTGGCATCTGTGCAGAGTCTTCACAAAAGAAAGGAAAGAGATTGAGTATAGAGGAAATGAGCAGAATAAAAGCATGGAGATGGGGGAAGGCATAACAATATCGTAGAATGTATATTTTATCCTTATAACAAATCTAGGAGATAGATGCTATTATAATCTCCATGTTACTGTTAAGGAAACTGAGGGAAAGAGAAAATAAGTGTGTTGCCCGAGGTCACACAGCTAGTAAGTGTCTGAGGCTAGATTTGAACTCAGACTTTCCTGACTCCATGTTCAGTGCTCTCCATTCTGCCGATACCTTCACACCTTTCTAGGTCCAGGTTGCAGAAGAAGTTGAATGCCATGTCAAGTCTTTGTCCTTACATGTTAAAACTAAGTGACAAAAAAGAGACAAAAATGCCTTGTTCATAATTGGAAAACATAAAATGGGACCTTTGTTGATTGGTTGGGACTTGGAAAACCATCACTAGGAGGTGAGACAAAGAGAAGCTGTATTAGGAGGGCAGAGTTTATAATCTCAAAGAGGATCATATACATGTCTGAAAGGTTCGGAACCGCTGGATATAAGAAACTCTCAAAGTAGAAGGCAGAAGAATCAAAACATATATTTAGGCTCCACAGTAACCAACCCATGAACCAGCAACCCCATTTTGATATATTGATCAAAAGCTTCCAGGCCCAATAAGTATGCCTGGAAAGAGTAACCAGGAGGCTACAGAGAAGCATGATTGCATAAAGCAAAATCATGCTTCCCCCTCTATGGTAAAAAGATTACCCACTGGCCTCAAGTCCTTGTTCAGCTTCCTCCCGTAGGTCAGCTCTGCTACTGGCAGCTCCTGCTTCGGCTGTGGCTGTGGCTATAGCAGCCTCTGGCTCCAACGGGAGCTGCTTTTAACCATCCGGCTTCTGCGGGGGTGTAAGGTACGCCAGGGAAAGCACAGGTTCTTTCAATCTGCATAAGCAAGGTGAAGGGGTTGACCAGAAAAGCACAGGTTCTTTCGATCAGCTTAAGCAAGGTGAAGGGGTTGACCGGGAAAGCACAGGTTCTTTCCATCAGCTTAAGCAAGGGAAGCAAGGTGAAGGGGCCGACAAGCTTACTCCAGTCCAACATACAAACAGCATTCAGTTCAGGGGAAAAAGCCAAACTAGTCAAGGGCACTTGTTGACTAAGTGCTAAGGAGCCCATTTTTGGTTGCCAACACAGAAGCCACTAAAGCAGGGAAAAGTCACTCAGCAAGGTACCAAAACCAGGCTGCCAAGGACAGGATGGCTGATGGAACCAAATGCTGCAGAATAGAAAGGATGATAAAAACAGAGAAACATCTGTCAAAATTGGCTCAAAGGCAGAGAATGGAATCTTTCAAGAACATGGTTTCAGTTGAATGGGAAGTATACCAGGTAAATTACAAGGAATAAAGGAAGAAGGATGATGATACAATTGAGACAATAGACTTCTTGCCCAAGAAGCTGGGCAGCAAATAGGAGAAACAAAGGGTAGTAATAACAAGGAAAGAAGGATTGATGACTTTTTTTTTCTTTTATATGAGGAGGGAGACTATAGTATATCTGATGGAAAATTGAACAAACTAAGTTATCCTAGAGAAGGAAAAAGGGGATAAGTATGTGTTGCAAGTTTCTTAGGAGGTGAGAAATATTGAGAAATAGGTAATGAAGCATCTTGGAGAGAGGGAATGATCCACACTCCTCAGAGACTGGAAGGAAAAGAGGTAGAATATTTGTAGAGAGAGGATGATGGAAGTGAATGAGGAGAGATCATGATGATGGCTTTTATTTTTATATGTGCCTGTGTTATGGTGGCTAATTATTTTTCTTCCCCCAAATCTTATTTCTTGTGGAGGAGGAGGAGGAGTAGGAGGATGAGGAGAAGGAGAAGAAGCAGAAGAAGGAGAAGGAAGAGTAGGAAGAGGAGGAGGAAGATGAAGAAGAGGAAGAGGAAGAAGGAAGGAAATGTATTAATGAACAATTAGGCAGATCATTATTTATGTCTCTATTGTCTTTTATTTTCAAGTCTAATAATGGGAGGGGCTTGTCTCAGGAAGCACTGCTTTGCCCTTGTACCCTGATGGGTATTTTAGATATAGCCATATATCAGGCGTTCAAGGCTTGGAACAAGGAGCAATCACTTAATTATATTTATTACTTAGTTACTTTAAGATTAATAATTAACTTATTACTTAAATATATATTTAATTATATTTTTTAATCAAGAGCTTGAAAGTCACACATCACTTACTTTCACATATTCCTTCCCTTAGGTAAATGTTTGCTTTGGATTTTGCTTTCACTTGTACACATGTGTGGACTTGAATTTTTCAATCGATCGTTCAAGTTCCTCTGACATTCAATTAATGCGATGGTTTAAGGAGGCCGTTGCCCAGAATCACATCTGAGAAATTATGTCCATTTCCCCACCTAAGCCCATCAATTTCCACCTGAACAGCTAATTGGATGCATTAAAGTGGACCAACACTCATTGTCAAGGAAGCACCAGAGGGGTGGTCATCTTAAATGCTGAGGTGGTAGGACTTAGGGTTGACAACTGGAGACTTGCTTGTCTCCTAATGGCCTCCAGAAGGCCCCTGATAGCTGCAAAAATTCCACAATTTACAAACACTTAAATTGTTGCACTAACCAGAAGGGAAGAGGCAAGGCTTACCTTTCTCTGTGTATATGGGATGTGTTTCAGGGTGCTCACTTTGTTTGGCTTAATTAGCTTTGTTTCATAGCCAAAACTTGTCTGGGAACCAACAGAGTTAACAGAAACCATCTTTTTGGATACAAAATGTTGTTAGTTTGCAGATTCTTCAGGGGGGGAAATTGTATCCCAGATGATGGCCATGGCTCCTGTTTACTTTTTACATGTATTTCAGGATAGAAGAATGTCTCCAGTTAAGACAATGGTTTATGTTCAATCTTTGGATCATAAAAGCATGGATTCAACGTTAGAAGGAATCTCAGATACTCTGTAGTCCAGTTACTTTGTTTTACAGATGAGGAAACTGAGACTCAGAGAATTGACCCAACCAGCCCATGGTCAGAGAGACTGTAAACAGCAGAATTAGGCTTTGTAACTGGGTCCTTAGATTTGAAATCCACCTCTCTTTTCACTACATCAAACTGCCTCCTGGAACATGCACTTAATTAGCAATGATTAGTCAATATAACATGCTTGGGCACTCTACCCCTCAAAACCTCCAACCAGAGAGAGACAGAGACAGATATACAGAGAGACAAAGAAAGAGACAGAGAGATACAGAGAGAGAGAGAAATAGAGACAGAGAGACAGAGAGAGACAGAGATGAGATGAGGTGAGAAGCTGGAGGACCTTCTGGGAACTTACATTCCCATGGAGGAAGATGTTGACCAAGCAATGGTGGGAATGTCTTTTTCCGGGCAAGATGGGGTGAAAGCCCACCTGCCAAGGCCCAGAGTGCCAAGGGGGATATTGAAGAGTCTGAGCATTATGACACGGGCACTATTGGTTGGGAAGACACTGTTGTTATCTTGGCAATTTTAATGAGCTCTAATTTTCTTTGTTACTTTATTTTTGTTACAAGGCAGCTTGACATAGGACATAGGGATACTGGCTCGATGCTGGAAAGACCTGAGCTCAAGTCCTGCCTTCTCTGGGAAAGCCGCTTGCACTCTGTGCTGTCAGCGACTCTTAAGGCTGATAACTTGTAGAAAAGGTGTTGCGTTTCATTGGCTGAAAAGAGCTCCCCATTCAAAGAAAGCCCAGGTCCAGTCCTTCTGTCTCTAAGTCTTGGCTCCCTAGCAAAGAGAAGCTAGAAGGATATATTCAGAAACAGGTGTGATATAACAATTAGATTGCAATAAGAAGCTAATCGCACGTACACATAGAAGAATTAGAATGTTTAAAATAAGAAGTGAGACTCTAAATGGCCCAATACTCTGAGGGACAGCATGGCACAGTAGTACAAACATTGGACTTGGGAGCAGGAATTCTTTGGGCAGATGGTAGCTTGGATATTTAGTATGTGAGCCTGGTTAAATTCAGCCGCCCCTCATTTCTTAAATGGAAACATTACCACCTACAATGTATGAGCGCATAGGGCTGCTGGGGGCATAGAATGATACAAGATAGTGTTGCAACAACCCGGCTAGCAGCTGCTATGGAGGGGGGGTTGTGAAATCAACAACAGCTCACAGAACAGAGCCCAGGTTCTTTTGATCTGCTTTACTATGGAAAGCAACGTTAAGGGGTTAACAGTCTTACTTTAATTCAGCATACAAATACCATTCACTTAGTTCAGGGGGAAAAGCCAGTATGCTGAACTTCAGAGCAAATACAAACAAATTACAAACATCGACAGACAGGCCAAATACAATTCATAGTTACCAAGATCTAGGTTCAGCTCGGGAGCTCATAAGGGCTGGCCCAGAGTCACGCACGCCACCATGGCTGTGGGTCAGAGCTCCGAAAAAGAGAAAGCCAACTCCTGGTTTATATCTTTTTCAGGGTCAAGGGTGAGTCACACATGCGACTCACCCATGTGACATAAAATCGTCACAAAGATGCAACTTAAACCCACGTGGTCTAAAAGCCTCTTATGTCACAAAAATGTCACTCAAACCCATGCAAACTAGGCTTTACATTCATGCAAGGAGGTCACCAAGGACTCCTAATTTAATCAAGGAAATAAAGGACAAACCCTTCAAGGGCACTTGGTTGAACTAAGTGGTAAGAGCCCATTTTGATTGCCAACACAGATAGGGAAGGCATCTTCTGACTCTTACAAGACTTGGAGAAATTTCTGCTATTGGGACAAAGTTGCTTTTGTCCTTCATTTTGAAGAGGACCAATAACTTTAGGGGTTAATGTTTTGACTCGAACATGAATTGGATTTAAGTGAGGCAGAGTTGACCAAAGTTGTCAGCCTTGCTCTCTCTTCCACGGTCATCAAAGACCAGTATTAGTACCAAAGTCAAGACAACTGGCAATGGCCCTGGATGCACTGAATGACCTTGTCATCTTGGATATCCGACCAGTTTCTAAGCACCCCATAACTCCCGCCTCAGCTGCCTTCATGGCCATTAGAAAATATTGTTCTTATCTGCCCATTCTGCCAGGCAAAGCCTTCACATGTTCGAGGTAGACATCCCCCTAATTCACCAATAAGTTTGAGGCCTGTCAATTATCCTTAAAGTATTATATGAAGGACAATATTATATGGCATCATATAACATATTACAAAGCATTAATAAAGTAGATCCACGTTAGTAGCAGCCAGCATGTCTATGACATATTCAATTTTACCACGTGCATAGACTAAATAGACCTGTTTCCTCATTTTTACAATGAGGGGGCTGGACAACATGGTATCTAAGTACCTTCCAACTCCATATCTGTGATCCTTTGTCCCTTGCAATGAATGGGTACTATTATTATCCCAATTTTTCAAATGAAGTCACTGAGTCAAATAGATGTTGAATGACTTCGCCAAAGCTAAGAAGGATCTGGGGCTGGATTTGAACTGAGAGCTTTTTGACTTCACACACAGAGCTCTACCCACACTGCCACCCAGCTGCCTTGATAGATCTTTTGTATCATTCTATCAATTTGATTTAAAAGTCAGTCAGTCGGTAGGCATTCATTAAGTGATTATTTTGTGCCAAGTACTGTGCTAAACCCTGGGGTTCTAGAGAAAGGAAACCCTAAATGGATTTGTGCTCTGTGCCTTCTTCTCAGACGTGACGAAATGTGTCACCCATTCACTTCGTGTCCCTCCAACACAACAGGAAATAGACTGAAAGCTCCCTTCTAGCCCTTGTGCTGGAGGGAGATTCCAACAGACACAGAAGTCAGTGGCCAGAAATAGCTGCTGCAGACACCTTCAGACTCTCCTAGCATTAGGACACAGATGAAGCTATTTATACACACACACACACACACACACACACACACACACACACACACAAACACGTATACACACATGCATGCACACACACACACACACACACACACACACACACACGGTTCCACCCAGGTTTGCTTCAATAACACATTCATCCCCCAATCCAATGTGCCTACAAAGGGACTATTACCTCATGGGATGAATGGGCGCTGCTATTTTCTGTCCTGCTAACTGGCATGCTTAGAGAAAAAAAAAACTATCCCTGAAGGAAATTAGTCAATCTAGAAGGTGTAGATGACATTCTGTAATATTCCTTGTCTGAAACCTGGCACATGTTACATATGGCTGGGGACACTTTAGCTAAATAGCAGCCAATGCTCTTTCCATGGAAAGCAACTACCGCCTACTGAGCAGTCTCCAAAAGGGTCAATATTTGAAGACAATGAGGCTGTACAAAACCAGTCTACTGAGGGCTTTGGTTTTATTTATTTACTTTTATTTAATTAAATTTAAAAATACCCTCACATGAACTCCTAGAGGACCCAGGAGCAATCCTACACTTGCTAGAAGTAAATTCCATGAAACCAAAGTGGGATCTCACAGAAAACTATGTCAACAGTTTTTCTGAATTTCTTTAAGCACCTAGTAGGTCTGTTACTATTCTGTGGTCATGAATGGGGGAGAGCAGTAAGGACTTCATGGCCACAGGGTGGATGGCAGCCCTGGGACCCTGAGTCTATGTCTCTTGGAAGCTTTGTACTGCTTCCAAAGCACCTTGTTACAAATCAGCTCATCAAAGCCTCTGACCACAGGGAAAGAGACTTAGATTTGGTGTCTGAAGACTGACTCAGTGTGTGGCTTTTCTCTCTCCTCTGTGTGTTCCTTGGGAGAAGTCACTCAAACTCTTGCTTCTTGTCTTCCTCCCTTGTAATATGAGGAAGTTGGACAGGAGGATGACTTAGGTTTCTTCTGGCTTCATTTCCCCAATGCTTATCAAAGTGTCGTGTCTGGAATGCAATTATTTCCAATTAATAAATTCTTTTGACTGACCTCAGAGAAGAGCAGGGGAGGTGGTATTATCCCCATTCTAAAGGAGACAATATCAAGATGCCAGAAGGGAGATAAGCAAATCCTCCAGAAGGGAGGATTTGAACACAACTCTTCAGAAACTATTGCTTTTCTCATAACACAATGTCTATAAAGGAGACGAAAATGTTATAAATGTGAAATATACTATTCATTTTGAAGTCCGAAAAAAGGTTAATTATCTGGTTCTGTGTTCAAAACAAAATAAAAAGAAATATTTCAAGAATCAATTCTTTGAATAGAATTTTCTTTTGTTCTTTTTCACTATTAAACAATTTAGGGGAATTTTTTTTCTGAATTTGTTCAAGAGTCATGAGTTTCTTTTTAGTACATATTTTTCTTACTAGACTGAATCAACTTTTTTGGAAAGGGCATTTTTTTTCCAAGAGAAATGTGATTTTAATTTGGAGAATTGTTTTAAAGATGTTTTCTTTTAATTTTTCTTTTTGAAATTGGTTCAGGTATAGATTTTTGGTGTGTTTTCATCTAATAAATTTGTTACGGAGGTAGTAAATGTGTGTTCCCTTTATCAGCAGAAAAATAAAATATCATCACCATCACCACTTCTAATTCCCACTCCTCATCAGGAGAATATAATAAATTCAAAGAAGAAAATTAAAATCTTCTCTTCAAGTTAATAAACATCAGACAAATCTTGGAAGCCATAACAGTGATCATAATAATTAGTTGCATTTATATTATAGCACCTATAGTGTTTTACAAATGTCTTATCTTACCTGATGTGATCCTCACACAACCCTGTGAGGTTGGTGCTATTATTATGCCTGTTTTACAGAAGAGGAAACTAAGGCACACAGTGGTTAAGTGAGTTGTCCACGGTGATGACTTAATAGCATCTGAGGCTAGATTTGAACTTGCGTCTTTATGAATATAACCACATCCATTTCTCTATCCACTGCACCACTCAGCCGCCTGTAGCTTGAGTGGTATTTAGTCCATGTAAATACTGGAAACTGGGATATCCCTAAGTCGGTAGTTACTGAAAGGACAGAAATTGGCTTCCAGTATTGCATCCAGTCCCACCTGCGGTGACATGGGGAGACGACTCCAGCTAAATCTTTAGACTGAGTAGTTAAGCAAACCATATCTCTAGAGTACACACTGCATATGTGAACAGAATCTGGCCCAGTGCTCAGGGGATGGGAGTAAGACTATGCTATGTACCACAAAGCTTAGTTAGACAAGTAGCTCTTAGAATGAGGTATTTATTACGGTGTTACAGTAGAAACATTTGGTACAAACTATCCATCTATCCACCCTAAAAACTATCCACCCCAAAAGTCTATGACTCACTCATTTGTTAGCATATAGAAGTGAGGAAAGCGTAGGCTCATGTTGAGTGTGTGTGCAAGAAATGGGTAACAGGCTTTGAAAGACTTTTTCTTGAAGTGCTCAAGATTGTTAGTGCTTTTAGGTTTGGGGTAATTTTTCTTTTGATTCCTTTGTAGAATTTTGAATCTGATTTCTTTGCCTTCTCCAGTCATCTCTTGGCTACTAAGGTGGACTCTTCAATTAGCTGATCCAGAGACTATGCTAGGATTCCTATGGGGAGATGGGAAGGCTGAAGTTCTGTGATGCTTTAAAGGTCATCAGGCCCTACTCTTGTCAATGGTATGCAGGGGAGATGAAGGCTGAGGCTTAGGTATTCCCCTCCTACTCCAAATGATTCATTCCTTCAAAGTTGTCTCTTGTCTCTTTCTCTCTATTTGTCTCTCTACATCTTTGCCCAAAAATCCATTCTCCACAAATTCTCAAATCTTTTATTCCAACTAGACTGATGGTTTTATGCAGTTTCCAAAGGACTTGACCGAGTTCTGAGCAAACGGAAGACTCCTTTTAAAAAATGAATTTATTTCATTAAATATTTCCCAATTATGAGTAAAAAAAATTTAACTATCATTTTAAACTTGTGAGTTCTAAATTCTCTCCTCCTTCTTGCCCTTTACCCCTCCTTGAGTAAGCAAGCACTTTGATTTTGGTTATAAATGCGAAGTCAGACAAAACATATCTAAAGATTAATGATATTACAAAAGAAAACATAAAATACAAAAAAAATAAATACAGAAAAATTATTTCTCAATGTGTACTCAGTTCATCATTTCTTGCTCTGAAGTTGGATAGCATTTTTCAACATGGGTCCCATGGAATTGTCTTGCATAATTGTCTTGATCAGAGTAGCTAAGTCTTTCACATCTGACCAGCTTTAAAATACTGTTGCTAATGGATACAATGTTATTTTGGTGCTGCTCACCTTACTTTGCATGAGTTCATCTAAGTCTTCTCAGGGTTTTCTGAAATTGTGTTGCTTGTCATTTCTTATAGTACAAGAGTATTCCATCAAAATAACATACAAGAACTTTTTCAGTCGTCCCCCAGTTAATGGGCAGCTCCCAACTTCCTATCACAGTCTTCCTATCAGAACAACATAGGTATATCGACCTTGTTCATTCCTAACAAATAATTGAGATGTGTTTCCATCTGAAAAAAAATATCAGTCAGGGATAAAAGAGATACCCCTCTCACATAGCTTATAAAACTAATGAAATCTTAGTCTGGATTATGAGAAGTAAAGCAAGCAGAAGGAAGAAGGCGGTAGGTCTGTTCTCTTATTTAGAGGAAAGCACTGAGGGCTGACACCACATTTTTATAAAGATACCGAAAAGCTAAAAAAAATCCAAAATAAGCCAGCAGGGGCACTCATGACATATGGGCATCCACAAGAGAAACTGAGAATATTTTACCAGGAAAAGAGAAGATTTGGAGATAAATCTGTATTTGGAAATTCAAAGGGCTGCAATGTGGAAGAGTGACAAGACTTATCTATAAAGACTATAAAGACTTATCTGCTTATCTATAAAGGACAGAATGAGCAGCAATTGCTGGATGTTCCAAAGAGGCAGATTCAAGCTTAATGTATGGAGAAAGCTTCCTAACACTTAAAGCTATACCCTAATGTAATGGACTCCCTCAGGAATAATGGGTTTCCCCTCACCAATACTAGCTGGAATATCACTTGGCAAGTAAGCACTAGAGTACACTTCAAGTCAGGAATGGTTTGGAAGATGTGGCCTCTGAGACCCCTTCCAGCTCTCTACGACCCTGTGACATATTTTTCAGGTTTTAACTAGCTACGAAGACCTTACTATCTAGCTGGGAGAAAGGTTTTACAAGAAAGTCTAATGTGATGTTACATATGTTACAGAGCATGATTGACATATGAGAACAGGAAGGACATGGTTGCTAATAGAGCTATACAGATTCAGTGGATAGACTGTGTTAATAATGGCATTATAATATGCTGCAAACAGCAGTGGATTTCCAGAATTGTACTTGTGGATGAAAAATAGGCATCCATAACCTGTAATTTATTCCACATGTCAGTTGTTTTTATTTTCCAAGTGCATAGGTGGAAGTAAAACTCAATCTTCTGTCAAAAGTGGAGAAGATAAGTTGTAAGACAAATGATGGCACAATATGAATGTGGACTTGGCAAGGAGTAAGGAAGAGACCCTGAGAACAGCAGAGCGAGGTGGAGAACATCTGGGGTGGTTTCTTTTATCCAGTCAGGGAAAAGGTTACATCCCACCCAGTGAGAAATGACCCTAAGAAAAATGTAACTGATATGGCTTGGCCTATGACGTGAGCGTGGCGGTGACCTCTGAGGCTTCCTCCCAGTGTGTGTTTCTGGTTACAAAAAGGGAGAGGGCTAGATGTGCCCTGCCAGTCAAGAATGTGAGGCACAGGAGAAATACTGAAAAGCCAGGCAGTGATGGGGAACCTGGGGAAACGGAGGTTGGCAGTGGGAAGGAGGGCAATGAGAGGGCCTGACTGTTCTGGGAAGTTTGGGAAGGAAAGGAAGAGAAGTGGTTTTCCTCAATTAACTTAAATTGAGGCCAGACCTACTTTTTGGTTATCACTTCCTTCTATTAACATAGAGATAATATAACAATAGAGATAATGAGGTCTAATGGAATATACCTCATAGCTCTTGATGGCCCGCTGAGCTGCCCTATTCACTGGCCCTCAACTTCTTCCAAGCCTTGAATTCTCTTCCTCCTAATAGCTGCCTCACAAAATTGCCTACCACCTTCAAAGCTTAGCTCAGGTGGCATCTTAGAAAGAAAGACTTGTCTCACTTCCTGAACTGTTAGTGCTCTCTCCTTCTATCTCCAATCATCACCCAGGTGCTTAGGTTTGTGCTTAACCTCGCTGAAGACAGGGACTATGAAGAACCTTGTCTTTGTTTCTGTAGTATCTTGTCTATTACCCACAAGTACTCTGCTTCTTTAATTAGAATCTTTCAGTTTCATCTCTAAGATCATTACTGTTGATCATTCCATCTCTCTGTCTTGCCCCCACTTAAATCACTTCATTTTCCTCATTGAGACCTCCAGTGGATCCACCCTCCCCTCCTCCCGCTGCCCTCTAATTGGCCATTCCACTATCCTCTGCTCACATGCACACTGCCTCTGCTCTGAAATCCCTAGCCCCCATCATCTACGCTGCTCAACTCTTGCCAGTCATCAGCTCTGGGTTGTTCTCACCATTTTCCTCCTCCTCTCTGACTCCCATGACACTAAGGGGAGTTGACAGATGTCACACAACTGTGCTGTGTGGGCATATTAAAAATTCATATTAACTATGTTCAACAGGTCCCTTCTTCCAGCATGGTGATTCTTCTCCCCCCCCTTTAATTGATTTTTTATCTCTTTCCAAACCTTCTCTTTCCCCATCAAGCCTTCCATACCTTCTTTTTCCCCATCTCAGCACCCCATCAGGAAGGCCCTGCATCTACAAACCCCTCACTAGATATGACACTTTCTCATTTTTCCATCTCTGAAAATGACATAGCCTTTCTCCTTCCCAAGACCATCCTTGCTACATATGTACTTGATTCCATCCCAAATGCTCTTCTCCAGTAGATTTTCATCCTCAATTATCTCTCCATTTCTCCTTATCCTCTCTTTCTCCTTTTCTATCACTCCCTCCCTCCCTCCTTTCCAAAAATATACATGCATTTCCAATCCAAAAGTGAATAAACAAGCAAAAACAAACAGATCTTCATTAGAACCTAGGATATTATCGATGGATGTTCAAAAGACATCTCAAACTCAAGTGTCAAGCAGAATTATTTATTCAGCTGTATTCAACCTTTCATGGCCCCATTTAGGATTTTCTTTTTTAATTTTCTTTATTTTTAAATTGTTTTTATTTAATATTTTTAGTTCTCAGAATTGATTTCCACAAGATTTTGAATTACAAATTTTCTCCCCATTTCTGCCCTTCCCCCACTCCAAGATGGCATATATTCTGATTGCCCCATGCCCCAGGCAGCCCTCTCTTCTGTTACCCCACTCCTCCCCCATCCCCTTTTCCATTACTCTGTTGTAGGGCAAGATAGATCTCTATACCCCATTGCCTGTATATCTTATTTCCCAGTTGCAGGCAAAAACAACTTTTTTTGAACATCTGCTTTTAAAACTTTGACTTCCAAATTCTCTCCCCTCTTCCCTCCCCACCCACCCTCCCTAAGAAGGAAAGCAATTCAACATAGGCTACACATGTATCATTATGTACAATCCTTCCACAATACTCGTGTTGTGAAAGACTGACTATATTTTGATTCCTCCTATCCTATCTGCCTTTATTTAATTTTCCCCCTTGACCCTGTCTGTTTTCAAAAGTGTTTGTTTTTGATTACCTCCTCCCCCTATCTGCCCTCCCTTCTATCAACCTCCTTTTTTTATCCCCTTCCTCCTTCTTTCCTATGGGGTAAGATACCCAATTTAGTGTGTATGTTATTCCCTCCTCAAGTCAAATACAATGAGAGTAAGATTCATTCATTCCCCCTCACCTGCCCTCTCTTCCCTTTAAATTAACTGATTTTTTGCCATTTTTATGTGACATAATTTACCCCATTCTATCTCTCCCTTTCTCCCTCTCTCAATATATTCCTCTCTCATACCTTAATTTGATTTTAATTTTTTATATATCATCCCTTCATATTGAACTCACCCTGTGCCCTCTGTCCATATATCTATATCTATATCTATATATCTATGTATATATATATATACATATACATAGATAGATTGATAGATAGATATATTCATGAATTACATCCATCATCTTTCCACATAGGAATGTAAACAAAACAGTTCAACTTCAGTAAATGCCTTATGATTTCACTTTCTTCTGCATCTTATCATGCTTATCTTGACTCTTGTGTTTGAAAGTCATATTTCCTATTCAACTGTGGTCTTTTCACTGAGAAAGCTTGAAAGTCCTCTATTTTACTGAAAATCCATAGTTTGCCTTGGAGCATTATACTGAGTTTTGCTGAGTAGGTGACTGTTGATTTTAATTCTAGCTCCATACACCTCCAGAATATCAATGTCTAAGCCCTTCAATGCCTTAATGTAGAAGCTGCTAGTTCTTGGCTTATCCTGATTGTGTTTCCACAATAATCAAATAGTTTCTTTCTGGCTGCTTGCAGTATTTTCTTCTGGATCTGGGAGCTCTGGAATTTGGTGACAATATTCCTAGGAGTTTTCTTTTTGGGTTCTTTTTCAGGAGGACATCAGTGGATTCTTTCAATTTCTATTTTACCCTCTGGCTCTAGAATATCAGCTCAGTTCTCCTTGATAATTTCTTGAAAGATGATGTCTAGGCTCTTTCTTTGATCATGGCTTTCAGGTAGTCCAATAATTTTTAAATTATCTCTCCTGGATCTATTTTCAAGGTCAGTGGTTTTTCCAATGAGATATTTCACATTGTCTTCCATTTTTTTATGCCTTTGGTTCTATTTTATAATATCTCGATTTCTCATAAAGTCACTAGCTTCCACTTGCTCCAATCTAATTTCTAAAGTAGCATTTTCTTCAGTGGTCTTTTGTACCTTCTTTTCCATTTGGCCAGTTCTGCATTTCAAGGCATTCTTCTCCTCCTTGGCTTTTTGGATCTCTTTTGCCATTTCAGTTAGTCTATTTTTTAAGGTGTTGTTTTCTTCATTATTTTTTGGGTCTCCTTTAGCAAGTCATTGACTTGTTTTTCATGGTTTTCTCACACGCTTCTCATTTTTCTTCCCAACTTTTCCTCTACTTCTCTAACATGCTTTTCCAAATCCTTTTTGAGCTCTTCCATGGCCTGAGACCAGTTCATGTTTTTCTTGGAGGCTTTTGATGTAGGCTCTTTGACTTTGTTGACTTCTTCTGGATGTATGTTTTTGTCTTCTTTGTCACCAAAGAAGGATTCCAAAGTCTGAGTCTGAATCTGAGACTGCTTTCACTGCCTGTTCATGTTACCAGCCAACTACTTGACCCTTGAGCTTTTTGTCGGGATACGACTGCTTGTAGAGTAGAGAGTAATTTGTCCCGAGCTTGAGGGGCTGTGCTGCTATTTTCAGAGTTACTTCTACATAACATACTCTGCCACCCCAGTGCTCCTCCTCCCCCAAGACCCTCCAACCCTTACCAAGACTCAGATCCAAGAAGGTTCAGCACTCCTTCTCTGATCCACTGCTTAATTCCTCCCACGAGGTGGGCCTGGGACCCGAAGCAACTGCAGCTGTAGCTGTAGAAGCAGCCTCAGAGCTGCACAACCTCCCCCACCCCTGGGGCAGTGTTGGACCACGATCTCCTTTCACTCTGTCCCAGCAGCTTTTACCACTGACCTTCTCTGTTTTCTTTGGAGTCTGTGGATTGAGATGTCTGGAACTGCCACGGCTCACTGATTCAGGGCAGTCTGCCTTTTCAACCTGGCTCCCTCTCTGGTTGCTCCTGGCGCGGCCCACACTGGGCTTTACTCCACTTGGCTCCCAGCTCTGCACAATCGACCCTTCCCAGCAACTACCAGTCATCCAATTTCAACTTCCCCCATATCTCTCAAATCTAACCCCTTAGCTCTCCCAACACGGCCACCACCTTAGTTAAGACCCTCATCTCTTCACGTCTGGACTATGGCAACAGTTTCCTAAGTGGTCCCCTGCATCATCTCTCCACTTTCCATTCCATCCTATATTAAATTACTACAATGATTTTTCCTGAATATAAATCTAACCATGACTTCCCTACTCACCCAAGTCCAAGGTTTCCCTGTCACTTGTAGCATAAAATTCGTTTTCCTCAACTTAGCATTTAAGCCATTCACAATCTGGCCAAGGCTATCTTTCTGGCCTCCCAGGATGTTGCTTTTTCCTACACTATTCAATGAAGTCAGGATGGCCTTCTATTTGTTCTTCAAGCACAAAACAGCAGTTCCTATGTCCATGTCTTTTTATGGTCAGGCCCTGTGCATGGAATGCTCTCTCCTTACATCTGCCTTATAGAGTCCTTCTCTTCTTTTAAGATAATATTCAGGCACTATCCTTTGCATGGAGCCTTTCCTGATACCTCCACTTGCTGGAATTTTCTTGTCCCAAATGCTTTCGACTTTAGCCATCATTCCTTTCTCAGCTGCACTCCTGACTTTTTGAACTTCTATATCATTCCTCAACTCCAGTCACTGGAGCTGCCTTCAAGTGACTGAGACCTCCTTTGGCTAGAGCATCCAACATGGCAGGCTCTTCTTCCACCAGAGGCCTTCTCTTGGTGTCTCCGTTTGTGGAGAGGACCTAGCCAGCCAACTCTCATTGCCCTTCCACTTGTACTCCTAACTTTCTAGATTTCAACACCATTTCCTCATGCTGGTATCTTAAATTCAGTTCCCTTGGCCCTCCTCTTTCTGGCCACATTTTTGCATCCCATTTCCCCCCATTAGATTGTAAGCTCCTTGCGGGCAGGAACTGTCTTTCTTTTTGGTTGTATTTGTTTCCTGAAAACACAAAACAGCACACAGTTGGTGATTAAGAAATGCTCATTGCCTTGTTTCCTTAAACATTGTGTCCAACTTAGTTTTCTATTCTATGTATTGATATAGGTCCTTGTTGCCTTTCCGTTGGTGTGTAAACTCTTTCTGAGTAGGGTTGTTGATTGTTTGTATTTATCTCCCTAGATACAAATCATAGTAAAGAGATGGGCAACTGGCAGTGATTAATAAATGCGGGTGGAATTGTGTTAGACTGTGCCTGAGCCTAACTAATGCATGCTATATAATAAATTATAATACAATAAGATATGATGAAATATGATATAAAACATTTATTAAATACCTACTATGTGCCAGGTACTATGCCAAATCTTGCGGATAAAGAAAAAAGGAAAGAGTCTTGGCTTTTGAAGGGTTTACAATATATTGGAAATTACAACAAAGCACAACATCATGAAATATTATAATATACTATTCTATAATATGCTATACTGTACTATATTATACTATAATATAATATAATAAATACAATCTCAGTCCTCTCAGTGGTGTCCAACTCTTTGTGACCCTTTTTTTGTTTCCTTGGCAGAGATATGGGCGTGGTTGGCCACTTCCTTCTCCAGCTCATTTTACAGATGAGGAAACTGAGGCATATAGGGATAAGTGATCGGCCCAGAGTCACATAGCTAGTAAAGGTCAGAGGCCGGATGAGGATTCAGGATGAGGAGTCTTCCTAACTCCAGGCCTGGTGCTCCAATTACTGCACCACGTCGCTTCCCTGAATCAGGAAGACTTGAGTTTAGATTTAGCCTCTGAAGGTCCATGTGTGGACTTGGGCACCTCACTTCACCTCTGTTTGTCTCGATTTCCTCACGTGTAGTGAGGATCATGAGAATCATAATAACTGTAGTTCCTGCATCCGAGAGTTGAAGTAAGCTCTATATGGAAGAATGTATTTAAAGCATTGTGCCAAGTTGAAGGCCAGCTAGCACCATGATTATGATTTGATATCCCTTCATTGTCATGGTCTCTGCCTCTGCTTTCCAGGCTTCTTAGCACTTGGCATTTCTCTGTTATGTGCATGAAGAGTCTCCAAGGAAACAGCTGGGATGGGGAAGAGAAGAATGGAAGAAAACGTACTGAGACAAAGCTAGACAATCTTTTAGACAACATAGGGAAAATGCTTTGTTAACCTAACTGGATCAAAGAACTATGGTGCCCATGTGCTCACACTTTGGCACACATGCTATTACTGTTATTATCACCTTGTCACTCTCCTCACACTTATTGAGGGGATTCTGACAGAGGAGGTCTTGCGCAAAGGCTCTAGCCCAGCATTTTCTCATTCAGCATGCTGTACCCTACTGCATAAATGGTTAGAATATGGTCAGGGCCTTTGTCATTATTGTTGTTAGTAACTAGCATTTACAAATCCCAAATATATGAGTTAATTACTTCTCCCAAGTCAGAGAATCTCAAAACTTATTTTTTTAACATTCTCTTTGAACAGTAAGAATTTGGAGTTAGCTATGTCATGCTGAGTAAAAATATTGAAAAACAACATTTACCCAGTAGAAAAAGATAATGCTAATGCTCTTAGTGCTTGTCCCCAGTCATTTTCTCCACCAAAGTCTTATTTATGCAGTTATTGGTCACAAACTGCGATTTTTGTTTATCTATGAAATCAAGGCCCTGATTGGACCTTTCCAGGGTCATGGTTTTTAATAGTCCATTGAAATGCAGACTTGTATTTTCCAGGATGCTGCCTGCAGGAGCTCCAATGTAACAATCCATCAAGTTGTTTAAACAACCCTGGGAAGCGATAAGTCTTCCCACCCCCACCCCCCCAATATCCACCTGGAAATGGAAGGCCTCGTTTCCCTTGCAGCGAGCACAAAGGCCTAATGTTTCATAAGAAAGGCAAGTCTAGCCAAGGATGGAACTGAGCCCTGCAAAGCCCACAGGAGAGTCATTTCCTCCTCCCACAGGCCTCAAGGAGGATAAGCTTCTGACAGTCACTCATTGCAGAGTATAAGAAAGAAGATACTCTTGGAGTTGACATGTACCAAAGAAAATCATAATTGGAAGATAATACCAACATCTATCCATATTGGGCCATGGCCTGATTACTCAGTAGCTGATTATCTCCTTTGTGGATTTCCCATCATTTCCATCCTTTTTTTAGCTTGGGCTCTTCCCCTTATGGCCATTTAGCTGTTCATGAGAAGTTCCACAAGGGGGCAGGCCTGGGCAAGGGAGAATAAGGGAGACTCAAAGGACCTTGAAAAGAATCTGTGAAGAGTGTTAAGAAAGAGTTGGGTGGGACAGGAAGTGAAATCGAAGGCTAAAATAAGATTTAGAGACTCTCTGTGGACTCTGTACTCTTGGTCCTATTTCTATCCTCCATGTGGAAAAGAGGCAGTGTGGTGTAATAGATAGAACGCCAGACTCAAAATCCTAAAGACCAAGGTTCACCTCTGACACGTTACCAGTGTGTACTGGTGCCACTCTGAGACTAAGCTCTCATTCACAGAATTGGAGAGACAGAAGGGACCTTAGTGACTCCTGCCCCTGCACAAAAGAGTAGCCTATATGTCACATCTAGTAAGGGGCCATTGATCCTCTGCTTGAACACCTCTCATAACAAGGACCACCCTGCTTCCTGGGGTTGCCCACTGTAATTTGGCTGTCTCTAATTGTGAGATTGTTTCCTCTTGTATGAAGCTTCTTTACACCTTGGACCTCTTCATCCTGGTGCTGTTCTCTAGAGCCAAAAAGAATCATCAAATCTTGCTTTCACATTATAGTCCTTTGTATGTTTAAAGACAACTGTCAAGTGCTCCCATTGCTGCTCTTTCCTCTCCCATGCTAAATGTGCCCAACGCCTCAAGCCAACCCTCAAAGCCAAGCCATAGAGGGGCTGCAGTCTGCAGTGGTAGAAGTTTCTACACTCGCATTTTCCCAACTTAACAAACGTCACAGTTCCTTAATTAATTTAGAGTTATAAGCGAAGATCTGTTCTAATGTGTAGCAATTTGGGGCAAATATTCTTAGAGTCAAGTGTTCCACAATGGGAGGTCAGTGGCTTTAAACAGTATTTGCCTGCCTATGTATAAGCTCCTCAGCTACACACAAAAGAGTGATGATTCTGAGCCTGAAAGGCTCTGACTCCTTTGTTACCATGAGGATGCCAGATAAGCAAAACGAGGAACTTAAATAATGATAACAGTGATTATTTTGTTTCCATTTAGCCCCACACAAAATCAGATTTGTTTTTAAATAGAGTACATTATAAAATAAGTGGTTTTATGATTTACGTACTACCCTGGAACTGAGGAAGAAAAATCTGAATTCTAAAATCTGTAGACTGTCTTGCAACTTTCAGGAATCCAGAGTTAGAGTGGTAAGGGGAATAAAATAGCCACTAGCTGAACCCATACTTGAAAAGCACACCTAGCAATTGGTCATCTATCGTCAGCAGGAAGAGCTCAAGTGAGGAGTGAAATCCCTCTATCCGGAAGACTTATATGAACTGACGCGAAGTGAAGTAACCAGACTTACGAGAACACTGTATGATGATCACTTGTGAATGACTTAGCTGTTCTCAGCAACACAGTAATCCAAGGCAATTCTGAAGGACTTGTGATGAAAAATACTATCCACCTCCAGAGAAAGAACTGATAGAATCTGCATCCCGATTGAAGCATAATTTTAAATATATATATATATATATATATATATATATATATATATATATATATATATATATATTTGTTTTTCTTGGGTTTTTTGCCTGTGTTCTTTTTTGCAACATGGCTAATATGTAAAGATGTTTTGCATGATTGCTCATGTATAGTCACTCTCAAAGTTATTCACTTCTCAAGGTGGCAGTAGGGGAGGGAGAAAAGAAGGGAATTTGGAACTCTAAAATAATTTTTAATGAAAATTAAAATTGTTTTTGCATGTAATTTAAAAATAAAAAATGTGTTTTAAGAAAGGAAATCCCCCATCCTAAGGCAGCACATAACACTTTTGGATAATTTTCAGATTGAGAAGCTCCTTCTTACATCAAGTCAAAATAGGCCTCTTGATAACATCCCACCTTTACCAGCCCCTATTGTCAAAGAGAGCTCTTTGATAATCCTTGTATGTGCAACAGACATTCAAATACATAAAGATGATTCTTATAACTCTCACCCACCACACAGGTTGGCACTTTTTTAAGGAAAAAACATCCCCAGTTCTTTCACCTATGATCTAGTCTTGGAGTGGGTACTCTCTCTACTGACAAAAATTGCAGCCTTTATCTGATTGAATAGATGGTTTCCAAATATTTGTGGAAAGAAAAATTCCTGTCCCTGAGATCAACCTGATCAGGAGCTTCTGGATGGAGCTAGGCTGCTCATTGGATGACAGGTACATCATCCATCTCTGCCCCACAGTTGAAGACTTTTCAATTCAGACAATTTGGCCAGAATTTACATCCCTTTGGTAAAGCTTTAGAGACCACATGGTTAGCTCTACTCCATGATGAGTCTTACATCAATCCAAAGATCTGGCAGTGTTTAGGTTGGGAAAAGAAAGGTCAGGAGGAACACAGTAGATGTCTTCAAGTCTCTGACTGACTGTCATGAGGCAGAAGGACTGTCCTTATTCTGTGTGGTCCCATTGAACAGAATTGGGAACACTGGGCTGAATGTACCAAGAGATCAACTGAGAATGGATGTCTGGAAAAGCTTCCTAACAATGTGAGCTCTCTAAAAGTGGGATGTACTCCCTTGGGAGGTGGTATGTTCTCTCTCCTGGGAGGTCTTCAAGCAGAAGCTGGTTGACACCTTGTCAGGTGTGTTAGGAAGGGGATACACATAAGTTGGACCAGATGGCTGCTGAGCATTTTCCAACTCCCAAATTCTGTGATTTTGTAAGGATATTAGGAGACATTCTATGGAAGCAAGCCAGACCACTCTTCTAGACCTGTTTTCTTCTTTATAAAATGTGGTGGTTGGGCTAGAGAATCTTTTCTTCTTTACAACTCTGAAACCTGTGAATCTATACTCATTATTCAATCATCCATAAAACCTCAAACATTTAAGATATAAGAAAAAATATTTCACCTTTCTCTTCTTTTTCTCCCAAATAGTTGTTTAACACCTTTTATAAGAAATGTAGTCCCCAAAAATGGGCACTGGACAAAATAGAGATGAGAAAGGAAGGAGAAACGTAAAGAGTAAGAAAGAAAATTAGCATTTATTATGGGCCTACTATATGCTAGGCATTGTACATCTTAAAATATTACATAATATTACAATATATACGTGCTACAAAATTTTGAGGTAGGTACTATTATCCCTATTTTACAGATGAAAAAACTGAGAGTAACTGGGTGAGTAACTCACCCAGGCTCACACAGCTATTAAGCTTCTGAGGTAGGATTTGAATTAAGTCTTCTGAACTCCAGACTCAACCTTCTACCCATTGTGTCTTCTAGTTGTCTCTGGGGACAGAGTTTTAACTCCTGAGTGACCCATTTGGCAGCTCAGAATTCTTCCTGGGCTACTGACTGCATTTCCTAAAACCTTCCCTCTCTGCTCTCCTGTTCTCTAGTCTCCTATATTCAGCAAGCTCCGGCTTCCCTCTAAATGCAATCAAAACCCCTCAAATATCCTGATGAAGAGTCAAATAAGAGCAATTTTTTTGCCATTTCAGAGGGTCCTCTCTATGCCACATTGACAAATAGATGGGTTTCCTGCTGTAATTTAGCAAAACCAAGGCCAAGTATATTTACCTGACCCTGAGATCATCTATTGTACTTTCATCAAACAAAGGTCCAATGGGGATTCTTCCCAATGCAATATTTTTTAGAGCTATAAGGGAAAACTTGGTGGAGATTCGAATAATAGGAAATATACTCTTCTGGAATTATCCACTTTTGGGAGCTTTCCAACTGGGAGGCAGTCCCTACAACCTAAACCAAACAAACAAACAAAGAACCCTCTCCAAAGCCCTACCTGGCTTAGGATCCACAATTCCCAGTGACCAAACTTGACATTTGAAACAATCATTACAAGAAATGTAGCAGATGGCTTTGTCACAAAGCTGAAAAAGTGTGATTTATGTCAGCATTGTGAATTGTTAATGTTTTCTGGAGATTAGCATTTCAACTTTTTTGACCAGCAAAATACTAATTTTTAGCTTCCAGTGTGGTTCGTGCTGATTCCTATGGGATGATGAGTATATCTCTAAAACAAGCTTCCAAGCATGTTATTCAAAGTCTAAGAAGGCAGAGCAGGTCCGGGGTGGGGGGGAATGGCTTTCTATAAGCTGAAACATACATAATTGATGAAAGTTCTTTTATCAAAAGAAAAGTGCATAGTATTGTAGCTAAAGAATCTAATAAGCCGTATATTCCAAACCCTTCTGAAGCCATGGACTTGAGAGTGAAAGCAACATACCCAAGTAAGTGGCAATAAATGCATTCACATGCCATTTCTCTAAACCCAACAATCTTTCCTGAACTATTTTAATAAGTCCTTATCACTGACATGTTCCAATCATCTATTGTTTCATAAATGTTAGTTCATAACTTCCAAACAACATTTATATGATAACCCATAAAACCAAAAACAATGTCTAACAAATTGTGTTTGGAACACTCAGAAATTTCATAAGTGAGTGCCTCTCAACCTTTAAATAATTAAGCAAACCAACCCTGGAACCAATCTGTCTAAACAAATCAGAATCCTACTCTATTCAAAATGTATTCCTGTTTATAATAGTACCCAATGACCAAATTCCTCCATTTAGACAACTCTCAAAAGTCATCAAGAGATAACTGTCCATTATATTGCACCACAAGCTTCAAAAAGCCCTTTACATACATAATTTCCTTTAAACCTTATGAGAACTGTATTAAGAAGATAATACAAACAGCATCCTTTCCATTTTCAAAGAAGAAAGGAAACTTTGAGAAGAGCCCTACTTGCCCATGTAAACACAGTAAGTAGCAAAGATGAAATTTGAACCCAGGTCTGCCAGGGCCCAGATCCAGAGCATCCAAGCCTAGGTTTGTGCCTCCATGATGATTTGAAGAGGGGATACAAAGTGTGGCTAGCCTTTCCATATGGCATCCTAGGCTAGCTGAGACCCCATCACGAAGTAAGGACATCTGGCTTCCAATTTCACCTCTAACATTTGTAATCTCTGTGTGACTCTGGGCAAGTAACCAAATCTTCCAGTGTTCTAAGAACTCCCTACCATGATAAAATGTACAATAAAGTGCCAACCTGCATGGAGAGAGGCAAGTTCCTTACCATCTGACAACTTCTTTTGCCAGTCAGATCATAAATCACTTCCCTATCCCTAAATGGCAGACTTTATTTTTAATGTGGTCATATATAACTCACCTTGATTCTGATTTAATGTCAAGAAATATGGAAAATTCTGCTATGTACTATGAAAAGTATGGCTCATCCATGCAATTCAACAACCATTAATTAGGCATCTACTATGTGAAAGATTCTACATTAGTGACTACGAATCTAAAGACAAGAACAAAAAAAGTCCCCTCTGCCCTCTTGGCACTTACCTTTAGCTCAGGATAAAATACATGCACAAAGAAATCTAATATCAGTTAAGTTAAGGAGGGACAGAGTGCTGAACAAAGGGGAGATCAATAAATCCTTCTGAAAAGAGATGATCCCTGGGTAGATTATTAAAGGATGTAGTCCAAATTCTTGGTGGTGGAGGTGAGAAAGGAGGCAAAACAGGTGGAGGGTACAGCCTATGTAAAAGCAGAGAGATGGGAAGTAGCCTGCTGAGTTGGAGGGAATGGAACAGTGGACCCTGAGTATTTAGTGCTGGCTCACTCCTCAAATGATCTCTTACTCTCCTATCTCTTTGCATATTGTATCTTTCAGCTGATAATTAACTATTCAAGGACAGGGACTATTTTTTTTATCTTTATCTTGGTATCCCCAGTCCCTGGCACAGTGCAGTAGTAATCACAGATGTGACAATATTAACACCCCCCCCCCAATATGCACACACACACACACACACACACACACACACACACACACACAGGGGGAGAGATTGAGAGAGAGAGAGAGAGAGAGAGAGAGAGAGAGAGAGGGAGTTTAATAAATGGAATGGCTCCCAATCACCTCCAGAATTATGTATGAAACCTTCTGTTTGACTTTTAAAGCTCTTTATCACTTGGGTCCTCCCTGCCTGATTCCTTCTTCCTCTCCAACCCAGTGACATGGGCCTCCTGAGCTTTTTCTTGTACAGACTGTGAGCTCTTGGGAGCACAGGCTGGTTTTGTCTTTGTGTCTCCAGGACTTAGCCTAGAGTGTGGTCCATAATGGGTGATAAATCAATGTTTGTTGACTTGTTTTTGCTTTGCACAAAGTCAGTGGTTAGTTAATGCTTAGTGAATTACATTGAAATGAATAGCAAGTTGTCCATATTAACTGGAATGTGAAGCACATGAAATCCAGTAATGAGTAATCTCTCTGGGAAGGTCAGCTGGAGGCCTTTAAATGACAAGATGTGGAGTTTGTATCTCATCCTAGAGACATAAAGACCAACTGAGGTTCTTAGAGCACAGCAGTGACGTGGGCAGATCTGACTTGGACAGGACTTTCTGGAAGAAAGGGAAAGAAATGGAGACACTTTTGCATATGGTGGATCATCTTACCTCTGATGGTTCAGTGTGTCAAAAAGAAGAATAAGCTTCAATATCTAACCCAGGACCTTTGAGGCACAAAACAGAGATGGGGAGCAAGGGTTCTGTCGTGGGGATCCCTATTGTATGCTTTACTTGATGAGGGTGCAGGCATTTGGGGGAGGCCCAGCATAACCTGGACTAACTATCATTGGGACAGAAGAGCCTGGTCCCTTTTTCTGTCTAAGGAAGGAAGGACAATACCTCTAAAAGGCCACCAGGCATTACCTAGCATCCAGACTTATCATCTTTAAGCTGTTGTGAGCGGTCACTCTTGGCTTAGTATATGTGAGCCTGCGCCAAGGGCTCCCTGTAGGGCTATGTTTGTGCATGCATCTCCACCCTGGAAAATATAGAAAACAGCCTGGAAATATTGGGAGATCCCATTTGCCCAATATGTTTGTTCTATGTGGCTCAGTACAGCAGATTTCCAAGAAATTTGTCAAATGGGTCAGAAAAATCCCTTCCTTCGGATTTACATGAAATTTTTCATCCTTGTGACTCTTAAGTCAACACCAGAAGTTATTTTTAGTTTAAAAAAGTTAATATGGGATGATGAATAAGCTTTCCTCCAGAGATAACTCCTAAAATACATCATGACGGTATTTGTCCCTTGGTTAATGTACGTTAATTGACGTTGCTTTAAGGAATCATCATTAAAACGCCATACAATATGCACATAGTTATTTCTCAATTATGCCTGCTAACGGAATGGAGCAGGGCCACGAGGGATCCAAAGGAATAAGCAATCTAAAAAGCTTTTTATTTCATTTTGGAACGTGGAGCACTTTACACGGAATACGCGTTAAATCCAAGCTGTTTACACATACTCAGACACAGGCATGCAGGAATAGGCTCGCCCGTGTACACACCCGCGCGTGCGCAGACGGCTCTCCGCTCGTCCTCAGCGTCCCTCCGGCTCAGTCTGACAGTTAGGGGCCGGGGTCACTAAGGGAAGGTTCTCCAAGGGCGTGACACGGAATTTGGGGGAACATTCAGGTGGTTCAGTGGATACAGTACTGGGCCTGGAGTCGGGAAGCCATCTCTGTGAATTCAAGCCCGCCCGAGTCACGAGTTGGCCTCAGTTTCTTCGTCTACACCACGAGCTTTGCCGAGAAAATCCCGGTGGGATCGCAAAGAAGCAGAACTGACTGAAACGACTGGAGAACAACGGTGATAATATGTATGCAGGGTGCAGTGGAAAGGGGCCTGGACCTGGGTTCAAATCCTACCTCAGATGTTACCTAGGTAACTTGGCGAGTCAATTTCATTTCTTTGTCAGAGAGAATTTCACCTGTAAAACGAAGGGGCGGGACCAGATCACCAAAGTAAAGAACGAGTGAGCCGGAGGAGTTCTCAGCAGGCCTCTAGTCCGGCCCACACACGGGTGACCCCCTTTTTACGTCCCAAGGGTTGCTCGATCATCTCTAAGAATGAAGAACTATCTACCTCTTTAGACGACTCATCCCACGTCTGACCGCTCTTATTGTTGGGAGTTTTACTTGACGTGAAGTCGAAAATTGTCTCTGAGCCAACTATCCCCGCCGCTCTTTGTGCAGCCCTCTAGATGTGAAGAGAGACGGCTGATCCATCCTCTAGATGACGGCCGACCTTTAACGGTTCTTCATGCTTTAAAACCGTGATCTTTCCTATGATTCTATCATCAGAAATGGGGGGGTGTGTTAGAAGTTATCGTCAAATCTGTTCTGAGCATCTTCCAGGCAGTTCTGCTACCGCGCCATTCCTATATTTGTATTCAATCCATCAAAATGTACTTATGAAATACTTGCCTCATATCGAAAATCACGCTAAGCCCTAGGGAGATTTCAGCCAAGTATCCAGGGGCCTTTATAAATCACCTACTATGTGCCAGGCATGGTGATAAGCGCTAGATTATTACAGTGAAGAAATAGTAACAAATGTGAGTCTTTTCACTTTATAACCCTTCATTTTGTCTTCGACAACTAAAAACTTTTACTTACGAGATTACCAGATTTTTTTCACCTAAGACGCATGGCAAATAATTGCAAATCAGAAAACTGGGTGCCGCATTTCCACTTCCCCCTCTTATAAACTATAGACACAACCTGGATTTTTACTTAGCCTTTTTATCTAAAAATAAATATAATAAAACCCTCCAGTATAGGTGTTAGCAACGAGGCTGACACCTATGTTGCTGAGAGAGGAATATGGCGGATTCATTATTATGTGCCAGGAAATATATTCGAATTTGGTGTTCTCTAACTCCCACGACTAAAGTCTAGCAACACTCATCTATCCCCTTTCTTATCCATCTTCTACACAGCTGTCAAAATGTTATTCCCAAAACACAGTCATGGCCATGCTTATAGCACCCACTCAAAAATCTTCAATGGCTCACTATTGTCTCTAGGAGAAAATACAAGCTGCCGACCTTGGCTTCCAAGTCCTCTGTTATGTGGAGCCAACATACCTTTCCAGCTTTCTGTTCCTTTTACACTCTTTCCGACATACTTCATCCAAGTTCAAATGGTCTCTGTTTCCTGTATGTAACATTTGTCAATCCATCCCCTGCCATCAGTTCATGCACACACAGGTTCCCATATCTGGAATGTACCACCCCCTGATGTGAATGTCATGGAATTTCAAGCTTTCTTCCAATTAAAGTTGAGTTATTGCCTCCTTGTAAGAGCCCTTCAGATTCCAAAGTTTAGTATAAATTGCCTTTTGAACTGACTTTTTATTCCATTGGATATACTTACTATTTAGTCACTCCTGCACCTATTTAATCCCCTCCCATAGAATGTAAGTTTCTTGTGGGCAGGGAATGTTTATTTTTTGTCCTTTTATTGCCAGGACAATGACAATTCTTAATAAATGTGTGAATCATCCTAAAATCCATTTCTATTGGTCTCATACTAACATGATTTCTTGTGGCCAGTTTAATCCTGCCTGTCAGCAAGACACCCTCCGGTAAAAGTCATATTAACTCTTTCAGGTGCCTGGGACACTCTTTAGCCAGTTACTAATTGCATAAATTAAATTATTCTGGATCCTTGGCTACCACCAAGATTTTGAGTGCTGTGACTCACTGATTGGCAATCTGGTCTTGAACCTTCAGCCAGTTTTCTGCACTGTATTCTGACAGGAAACACAGATTTACTGGATGCCTAACATCGCTACTATATCAGGAATGAATTCTCTCTTGCAAAAAGGATATTGTCCATAATACCTAAGATACTGTATATGCTACTCAAGTCAGTGCTAGCCCAGCTGTTGACAGCTGGGACCATGTGCTTATATTTAGAAATGGGATATAAAAGCTGTGCAAATGAAAATAAATCACCCGAAGTCATCCTATTCCATTCGTGAGATGGGGAGTATGCTTAGGTGTCTGGCTAAAGGCCACTGAATATACAATGTGCTATCTCATTTTACAATAGCCCTCTCCCGTCTGCCAGCAAGAAGCAACCTAATCACTGTAAGCCAGGGGTGACTCCTCCCCAGGTCTGATTGGAGAGAGCATGATATCACTGAAGGCTCTGTAATAATAAATTCACATAGTACCCAAGTCTTTCAGCCATAGACTTTACCTCCCACATAGAACCCAGGAGTGCTTGGATCTGACTTTCTATTAAAAAGGAATTGGCTCTGTAGATCAGGAGTGTTCAGGCTGCCTCCCTACGCTCTAGTATTTGATACAAAACAGACATTAGCTTCTCCCTATCACTAAAAGTAAGGAAACGATTTATTTAGCTGAACACATGTTATACCCCCCTTAATAGAACGCAAGCCCTTTGAGGGTAAGGATGATTTTACATTTGTCTTGGAATCTCCAGTGCCTAACATAGTAAAAATATATAAATAAATGCTCCACAAATACTTGTTGATTTGAGTCAAATAATCAGCTGTGGTTGTTGTTTTGTTCCAGATGTTTAAAAGTCAAAGGTCTATAATTAGAGTGGTACCTTACATCTAGCCTGCTTTAAGGATTCATCCAGCTTTCTGCAAAGCCCAGGCAACGTTCTATGGCAAGAATGTACACAGCCCATCTCTACACATCTGTAATAGCTGTCAGGTGGCAATGGCATATCTGAGCATGGATCAATGCAAAGAGAACAAACCTGCTGTCAGGCTTTGCATTTCTAGTCTATATAAGCTATCATGCATTTATCATCTGGTCAGATGAATTTGCAAGCCAGTATCACAGGATGTAACAGACATCCATTTTACCCTAAACTTTCTAATAAGGGAGCTCCATATAATATCCATGACTAAAAATTTTCTAACCCTCCCTCATGAGGAAGTCACACCATGTCTCTGTGGTCTGACTAAATGAAGAGAAGGACAATATAGTAGTATCTAAGCATTGTGTGCTGGGAAATTTTTGGTTATCCTTCACTAAAAACTTTTAAGCCAATAGTCAGGCCCATGCCACTTGTACAATAAACAGCCAAGGCAATGAGGTAGGAAGCTTTTGAGCTCTGGTGAATATCTAACATGCCTTATGTAGTCAATAAACATTTGTTTCTCTTTGATTAAACATTCAGATGTGAAACTGGTTCAAGGGTATGAATTGAAGAAGAGTTATTAATGGATCAGTTTCCATTAGGAGGAGCAACTCTAGCAGCATGCCTGGGCCATCTAACCTTAGCCCTGTCCTAGTCTCTGCTTTTAAATTGATTAAAATCAATCACTCAATTAACAAGAAATAATTTAATATCTACTAAAAAGGTATGTGTAATTGTTCAATTTGTCTATAGCATAAAGTTGGAAAGGAGAGGCATCATGGTGGATGACAGTGAGAATCCAGTGGAGTCTTTATTGTCCAACCCATTAGTCAGAGTGGTCTGGTGGTCTAAAGAGGAATAGACTTGGAGTGAGGCCAGCAATTCTGGTTCTGACAGCTATCTACTATTACCTCAGTATACCTTCTGCTATCAGTGTCCTTCTCTATGAGATGCTAATACTTCTGGGTCTACTACCTACCTCACAGGGTCATTAGAAAGAGAGTGTTTTGTAAACAGGGAACAGAAATTTGATCTGATATATGGGGGTCAAGCTACCATGTCTTCTATTAGATCCTAAGAAGAACATATTACAGGAGGCCAACTTTGCTGTGAACATGGTATAGTGGACTCGGAGTCAGGAAAACTTAGTTCAAATCCTTTCTCTAATGCTTAATAAGTATAAGACAAAGAGGAAAACACAACATCTCTGAGACTCCTTTTTCATATCTGTAAAGAAGGGATAAAAATAAATGTGCAAAGTACCCATGAGGGCTCAAATGAAATCACCTATGTGAAGTGCTTTTCAAACCTGAAAGTTCTGTACAAATGTCAACCCTCGCCTCAACACATCATTTCTTCAATTTACTCACCTTCTACTGATAGCCATCAAGAGAACTCCTTAACTTACACTACTAAATATAATGGGTTTACTGTAGACAAATGTATTCATGCTTTACATCTGAAAGCAATTAATTCTGTGTTAAATATAATGTTTTTAAAAAACTCTCCAAAAACTTGACAACAGCTTGAAGACCCTGAGATCCAGAGGGAATATATATATATATATATATATATATATATATATATATATATATATGAATATATATGAGTATATATATTACTTATTTATATAAAACGTAACAAGATAAGCAAAGTTCTGAATAAAGCTATGGGCATAGTTCACCAATTTCTTCTGTCTCCTATAGAAAAAAACTACTTTTTATAATGTTTCTGGAACTTTATAATGATCTAGTTAATCTCCTATTCCAGAAAATTCAGCTTATAATAATTCTCCAATGCTTTATGAACTAAGACTTCAGTCCTTCAAAATGTGTGTGTATGTATATATTGTATTCAAAAAATATGAATTTACTTCCTGGTCCTCTGCTACTTTCCTGATGGAGTCCACGAATTTTAGACAAAAGCATGGTCTCCTAAAGACTTCAGGGTCAATCACAGATCTCATATTAATGCAAGGAAGACATTTTATATGAAGCACCTGCTTCAAGCCTCCAGGCCATAATGTTTTCAAAGGGCAAATGAGTAACAGTGAACATCGGCGAGCAAAATTCCAGAAATCCTCTACGTGGTGCCTCCTGCACAAATATGATTCCAACAAGAACCCTTGGAAAAAGACAATGAAAAACCTCTACTTTTGTGTTCAAAAATCAACCTTATGAATACAGGATGGAGGTGACAACAGGCTCTACAAAAAAACATTTGGGGTTGGATTGTGGGATGGTTAGGAAAACAGAAGTCTCAGTAAGAGACAATAGTTTTATATGTTTTTAACTGTATATATAATTTAAAGTTCATTGTAGAGGAGACCTAGTATCCAAATGAGGGAAGGGCCAAGCCAGTTGAATTCTGCTCTGGTCAGACCACAGAGGAGTTTCTTTATGGGACAATCTAAAACATGGTTAAAGAATAATGTTTAGGATGGTGGGAAGGCTCTAGACCATGCCATAAGAGGATCAGCTGAGGAAACTTGGCATGAAAAGTCTGAGAAGTGAAAATGTGATTGGCAGTCCTAATGACCACCTTCAAGTAAGCTCAAAATCTTGGTGAAAGACACCAGTGAAAATCTGGCTAGTGAAAAATGTATCCAGATTATTTAATTGATAAGCAAAAAAATAAATAATTCTAAAATAAGACCTTTGCTTCTCTCTTTGGTTCTTTTATCTCCCTATAGAGACTTCCTAACTCCTCCCTCTCTACTAGGTCTTGGAAAGGACTCCGAGATCCACACAGGCAAGTATGTATGTTCCAAAAGAATAAAGACAAGTCAAAGTTGGCTCTTTTGTCCACCAAGGGTATATTTCATTCTTCAACTCACTGTAGGGACTCACTTCTCAGGAATCTAACCACTTTAGCTTAGTCATTTAGAGGCCAAGATCAAAGGTCTAAAAGGATCAGCAAACTTTATCTACAGCTTTAGATACATGGCAAGCATCAGCTAGTCATCTCAAAACTAGCCAGGTGTTAAGACACTGAGACCACTAGTGGAAAATATATCTCCAAGCTCAGATGCAATAAATAGTTTTTAGGCTCATATCAGCAGGACTGTATGAAGGTTGGAGTCAGGAGATTTGACATGATGAAGCGCTTAGACTATTTGTTCCTGTGTTCTGTGGGATTATTTCCTTGAGTTAACAAAAAATGATGACATGGCGTAGTGGAACGAGGTAGGGAAGATTCCTTGTATCAGGAATCTTGGTTTTTGCAGATATATGCTATGTTACCATCTATGGGAACATCTCTGAAACTCGATTTTTTTAACCTGTGGAATGGGAATAAAACTATTTGGATTGCTTATAGAATGCTTATGAGAATGCTTTGGAAACACTGAATTATTATGCAAGTCAGGATTCCTCAATAAAAGAGAAACTCCCTGAGGGCAGGTTTTGTTTAATAATTGTCTTTGCATCCCCAGGACCATCATATTGTTTCCACAGAGTGGATATTTAATTTTATTTTTAATGTGATTTTTAATTTAATATATTTAGTTTTCAGCATTGATTTTCACAAGAGTTTGGATTACAAATTTTCTCTGCATTTCTACCCTCCCCCCACTCCAAGATGGCATATATCCAGGTTGCCCTGTTCCCCAGTCAGCCCTCCCTACTGTCACCCCACTCCCCTCCCATCCCCTTTTCCCTTCCTTTCTTGTAGGGCAAGATAAATTTCTACGCCCCATTGCCTGTGTATTTTATTTTGTAGTTGCATACAAAAACTGTTTTTTTGTTGTTTTTGAACATCTGTTTTTAAAACTTTGAGTTTCAAATTCTCTCCCCTCTTCCCTTCCCACCCACCCTCCCTAAGAAGTCGAGCACTTCAACCTAGGCCACATGCATATCATTATGTTTAACCCTTCCACAATACTCATGTTGTGAAAGACTCACTATATTTTGCTCCTTCCTAACCTGTCCCCCTTTATTGAATTTTCTCCCTTGACTCTGTCCCCTTTCGAAAGGATTTATTTTTGATTAACTCCACCCCCATCTGCCCTCCCTTCTATCACTCCCCCCTTTTTTAGATTCTTCCTCCTTTTTTCCTGTGGGGTAAGATACCCAATTGAGTATGTATGGTATTCCTTCCTCAGGTCAAATCAGATGAGAGCAAGATTCACTCATTCCCCCTCACCTGCCTTTTCTTCTCTTCCTACAGAACTGCATTTTCTTGCCATTTTTATGTGAAATAATTTACCCCATTCTATCTCTCCCTATCTCCCTCTCTCAATATATTCCTCTCTCATCTCTTAATTTGATTTTATTTCTTTTAGGTATCTTCTCTTCATCTTCAACTCACCCTGTGCCCGCTCTCTCTCTCTCTCTTTCTGTGTGTATATATATATATATATATATATATATACACACACACACACACACTGACATATACATATATATACATAAACATATATATGTGCATATTCCCTTAAGCTATCCTAATACTGAGGTCTCATGAATCATACATGTCATCTTTCCATGTAAGAATATAAACAAAACAGTTCAACTTTAGTAAGTCCTTTGCAATTTCTGTTTCTTGATTACCTTTTCATGTTTCTCTTGATTCTTGTGTTTGAAAGTCAAATTTTCTATTCAGTTCTGGTCTTTTCACTGAGAAAGCTTGAAAGTTCTCTATTTTATTGAAAATCCGTATTTTGCCTTGGAGCATGATAGTCAGTTTTGCTGAGTAGGTGATTCTTGGTTTTAATCCTAGCTCCATTGACCTCCGGAATATCGTATTCCAAGCCCTTCGATCTCTTAATGTAGAAGCTGCTACATCTTGGATTATTCTGATTGTGTTTCCACAATACTCAAATTGTTTCTTTCTGGCTACTTGCAGTATTTTCTCCTTGTTCTGGGAGCTCTGGAATTTGGTGACAATATTCATAGGAGATTTCTTTTTTGGATGTATTTGAGGAGGTGATCGGTGGATTCTTTCCATTTCTATTTTGCCCTGTGGCTCTAGAATATCAGGGCAGTTCTCCTTGATAATTTCCTGAAAAATGATATCTAGGCTCTTTTTCTGATCATGGCTTTCAGATAGTCCAATAATTTTTAAATTATCTCTCCTGGATCTATTTTTTAGGTCAGTGGTTTTTCCAATGAGATATTTCACATTTTCTTCCATTTTTTCATTCCTTTGGTTCTGTTTTATAATATCTTGATTTCTCATCAAGTCACTAGTTTCCACTTGCTCCAATCTAATTTTTAAGGTAGTATCTTCTTCAGTGGTCTTTTGGACCTCCTTTCCCATTTGGCTAATTCTGCCTTTCAAGGCATATTCTCCTCATTGGCTTTTTGGAGCTCTTTTGCCCTTTGCGTTAGTCTATTTTTTAAGGTGTTGTTTTCTTCAGTGTATTTTTCAGTATTTTTTTGGGTCTCCTTTAGCATGTCATTGACTTGTTTTTCATGGTTTTCTTGCACCCTTCTCATTTCTCTTCCTAATTTTTCCTCTACTTCTCTAACTTGCTTTTCGAAATCCTTTTTGAGCTCTTCCATGGCCTGAGACCAGTTCATGTTTTTCTTGGAGGCTTTTATTGTAGGCTCTTTCACTTTGTTTACTTCTTCTGACTGTATGCTTTGGTCTTCCTTATCACCAAAGAAAGATTCCAAAGTCTGAGACTGAATCTTGGTGTGTTTTCACTGCTTGGCCATATTCCCAGCCAACTAACTTGACCGTTGAGTTTTTCAGCAGGGTATGACTGCTTATAGAGTAAAGACAACTATGTTCCAAGCTTGGGGGGTTGTGCCAGCTCTGCCACCCCAGCACTCCTCCTTCGCCAAGAAGCCCCAACCTGGACTGGACTTAGATCTTCAGCAGGCTCTTCACTCCTGCTCTGATCTACCACTTAATTCTTCCCATCAGGTGGGCCTGGGGCCAGAAGCTACTGCAGCTGTAGTTCTGTAGCTGCCCCACCTCTGCTGCCCCTGGGGCGGTAGCCTAACCGAGAACTCCTTCCACTCCCGCAGCTTTTCCCACTAACCTTCTCTGTTGTCTTTGTTGTTTGTGGGTTGAGAAGTCTGGTAACTGCCACAGCTCACTTATTCAGGACACTAGGGCCTGCTCTGCCTGGCTCCTGGTCTGGTTGGTCCACACCGCCCACGTTGGGCTCTGCTCAGCTCCCCTCCACTCCACTCCCAGCTCTGTGCAGGATAGACCTTACCCAGAGACCATCCAGGCTATCCTGGGCTAGAGCCCTGCTTCCCTCTGCTATTTTGTGGGTTCTGCACTTCTTCCCTGTTGTCTTTGGTGTTTGTGGGTTGAGAAGTCTGGCAACTGCCACAGCTCACTCATTCAGGGCACTAGGGCCTGCTTTGCCCAGCTCCTGGTCTGGTTGGTCCATGCCGCCCACGCTGGGCTCTGCTCTGCTCCCCTCTGCTCCACTCCCAGCTCTGTGTGGGATAGACCTTACCCAGAGACCATCCAGGCTGTCCTGGGCTAGAGCCCTGCTTCCCTCTGCTATTTTGTGGGTTCTACAGCTCTAGAATTGTTTCAGGGCCATTTTATAGGTTTTTGGAGGGACTTGGTGGGGAGATCACACTAGTCCCTGCTTTCCAGCTGCCATCTTGTCCCTACCCCATGGTGTAACATGTCAGAGTGGATATTTTAAACGAAATGTGTTGAATTATAAAGATGTATAGGGTATCCATATTCCCATTACTTGACATGAGTCTACCCCCACTTGCAGTATCCCCCAGCCTGTGTGTTTGTTGAAATGCCTCCCTTAGGCTGAAATGTGACTCAGAAACTACCTGTTCTATGAAAATGTCCTCAAAGCTCTTTCTTGAAGAAGAGGAAATTGAAAGACAGAGCTTTAGTTTTATTATTATTTTAATCTGTTAAGAATTTTGAGAGTTGAAGGCTTATACAAATGTTGTATTTCCTATATGTGGGGTAGCAACCTGAGGGAGGAAAAGGAGAAGGAGGAAAAAAGAGGTGAAGGAGGAGGAGAAAGAGAAAGAGGATGAGGAGGAGATGGAATCTAGGGAGTGAGTAATTATGAAGAGAAAATCATTTTGAAATCATATGAAGACTAAGTTCAGGGGTGAAGCCAAGCTGACAGAGAAGAGAAAGTGTTCAGACAAGCTCTCACAACATTCCCCTTCAAACTACTTCAAAATAATTCCTCAAATCAATTTTCAGGATTATCAAAGTCAACAAAAGATCAGGGTGAGAAATGCTCCCTATGCAAGGCAGTTTAGGAGGTCAGGAAGAGAGATCTGTGACACAGGGGTGGATGCTGGTCTGGAGAACACATGGATGAAACACTGCTATATGGTGGGACCAGGTAGTAGTGACAAAATCAAAAACAGTTTTGGGAACTCTGAAGCCAGAGATGGTAAGGGGTCCTGGCCACTGGTCCGAAAGGGATTACAGAAAACCCCTGTGCTAGCAATGGCTGCATGACTATTTGCTATTGAGAAAATCCATTGCCTACAACCAGTTCTATGTAACAGTACAAGGGAAGAAGGGTGTATATTTGTTCAAGAGGGAACAGGAACCCTGAGGAGTAGAATCACTTTTGTTTATAAGGGATCAGTTACCTTAAGGAACAGTATCATTTCCAGACACAAGGGAGCAGAGATACAGAGGATTAACATTCCTTGCTCCAAGGGAATGGAGGCCCTGAGGAGCAATAGTGATTGCAATCCCTAGGAATGGGAGGCCCTTCTTGGGTAAGGAACAAAGTACACATCAGGAAAGTAGAGATCACACTTCTTCCAACATCACACCACCTTGCAAGTACTGAAAGTTTGCAGTCCCCTAGATCCAGCTCTGAGAAAGATAGCAGTGCAAAAAAAAGCCTGAAGCTTGAAACAGTGGTCTTCCCCCCACTCAAGCAATACAGCCAAACATTAAAATGAAGTTGAACATCAATAACTAATATGGAAAAATGAGCAAGCAACAAAAAAGAACCTGGTGATAGAAAGCTACTATCAAGACACAAAATCAGAAAAAGACAATGATGTCAAAACAGCTACAAGCAAAGAATCAAATAAAAATATGAATTGCACAGAAGCCTGACAAGAATTCCTGGAAGAGCTAAAAAAATTCAAAATGAAACAAGAATGGTAGAGGAGAAATTAAATAAAGAAATGAGAGCAAAGGAAGAAAATTTGTGAAAGGAAAATTAACAACTTAGTAAAAGAATAACAAAATATCAAAAAAATACCACTTAAAAAACCAGAATTGGCCAAATTAGAAAAAAAAATAGTTATAAAAGCTAACTGAAGAGAACGGTTACTTGAAAATTAGAATAGGGTAAGTGGAAGGTAATGACTTTGTGAAACAATAAGAAACAGTCAAATTAATTCAAAAGAAAGAAAAAGAAAAAAAATTGAACTATATCATTGAAAAAGCAACTGATATGGGAAATTGATCTAAGAGAGATAATATGAGAATTATCAGAATACTTGAAATTGATGATCAAAGACAGACCCTAGATGTCATATTTCAAGAAATTATAAAATAAAGCTTCTTTGATATCCTAAAACCAAATATGAAAAGTAAAATGGAAAGAATCGAAATTGAAAAAATAGAATTTAAAGAACAACTAAAATAGAGAAGAGAAAAGAAAATAGAATGGAAAGAATAGAAATGAAAAGAATCCACTAATCACCACTTGAAAGACATCCCCAAATGAAAACACTCAGGAATATAACAGCCAAATTACAGAGCTTCTAGATCAAAAAGAAAATACTTGATGAATTGAGAAAGAAACTATTCTAATACATTGTAACTACAGGCAGTATCATACAAGATTTATCAGCAACCAGGATAAAGAGTAAAGATCTTGGAATACGATATTCTAGAAGGCAAGATAGCTGGGATTACAACCAAAAAAATAAAACTAACCAGAAAAATTCAGGGTAATTATTTAAGGGAAGATAGATATATAATGATATAGAGGTCTTTGAAGCATTTCTGATGAAAAGGCCACAGCTGAATAGAAAATGTGACTTGCAAATACAAAAATCAAAAGAAGCATAAAAAGGTAATTGTGAAATAGTGATCATAAGAGACTCAATAAGGTTGAATTGAAGATTGTCTCATATAAAGTGGTATGTAAGGAAGAGTTTTTACAGTAGAGAAGAAACGCACATTTAAATTTATTCAGAGAGAAAAATAAATAGACATAATCAATTGGTAATAGAAATCTGTCTTACCAAATGTAAGTAAGAGGGAAAGAGCATAATAGAAAGGCAGCATGATAAAATCAAAGGCTGATAAAGAAGGCAGTGGATATAAGCAAAATAGACTTTAGAGTGTGGAGGGCAAGTGTGTGAGAGACAGTAAGAGCAGAATAAATAAGAAAAAAGGATGTAAAAAATTGACAGTAATATGGGGCGGAGCCAAGATGGCAGCTGGAAAGCAGGGACTACCTTCAGCTCCCCGCCGAGTGCCTCCAAAAACCTATAAAAATGGCTCTGAACCAATTCTAGAATGGCAGAACCCACAAAACAGCGGAGGGAAGCAGGCCTCCAGCCCAGGACAGCCTGGATGGTTTCTGGGTGAGGTCTATCCCACAAGGAGCTGGGAGCTGGGAGCGGAGTGCAGCAGAGCCCAGACTGAGCAGCATGGACCAACCAGACCAGAATCTGGGCAGAGCGGGCCCTAGCACCCTGAATCAGTGAGCTGTGGCAGTTACCAGACTTCTCAACCCACAAACACCAAAGACAGCAGAGAAGGTTAGTGGGAAAAGCTGCAGGAGTGGAAGGAGTTTGCGGTTCGGCTACCAGCCCTGGGGGCAGTGCAGGTGGGGCAGCTACAGCTGCTCTTGCTTCCAGCCCCAGGCCCACCTGGTGGGAGGAATTAAGTGGCGGATCAGAGCAGGAGTTCACAAGATGCTGAAGATTTAAGCCCAGGCCAGGTTGGGGGTTCTTGGGGAAGGAGCAGTGCTGGTGTGGCAGAGCTGGCACCTCCCCCCCAAACATGGAACATAGAACTCTCTAGTCTACAAGCAGTCATACCCCATTGAAAAACTCAAGGGTCAAGTTAGTTGGTTGGGATTATGCCCAAGCAGCGAAAACGCACCCAGACTCAGTCTCAGACTTTGGATTGTTTCTTTGCTGACAAAGAAGACCAAAACATACAGACAGAAGAAATTAACAAAGTAAAAGAGCCTACAACAGAAACCTCCAAGAAAAAACATGAACTGGTCCCAGGCCATGGAAGAGCTCAAAAAGGATTTGGAAAAGCAAGTTACAGAAATAGAGGAAAAATTGGGAAGAGAAATGAGAAGGATGTGAGAAAACCATGAAAAACAAGTCAATGACTTGCGAAAGGAGACCCCCCCAAAATACTGAAAAATACACTGAAGAAAACAACACCTTAAAAAATAGACTAACTCAAATGGCAAAAGAGTTCCAAAAAGCCAATGAGGAGAAGAATGCCTTGAAAGGCAGAATTAGCCAAATGGAAAAGGAAGTCCAAAAGACCACTGAAGAAAATACTACTTTAAAAATTAGATTGGAGCAAGTGGAAGCTAGTGACTTTATGAGAAATCAAGATATTATAAAAGAGAACCAAAGGAATGAAAAAATGGAAGACAATGTAAAATATCTTATTGGAAAAACCACCGATCTGGAAAATAGATCCAGGAGAGATAATTTAAAAATTATTGGACTATCTGAAAGCCATGATCAGAAAAAGAGCCTAGATATCATTTTTCAGGAAATTATCAAGGAGAACTGCCCTGATATTCTAGAGCCACAGGGCAAAATAGAAATTGAAAGAATCCATCGATCTCCTCCTCAAATAGATCCCAAAAAGAAATCTCCTATGAATATTGTCGCCAAATTCCAGAGCTTCCAGATCAAGGAGAAAATACTGCAAGCATCCAGAAAGAAACAATTTGAGTATTAGGGAAACACAATCAGAATAACCCAAGATCTGGCAGCTACTACATTAAGAGATCGAAGGGCTTGGAATTTGATATTCTGGAGGTCAATGGAGCTAGGATTAAAAGCAAGAATCACCTACCCAGCAAAACTGAGTAGCATGCTCCAAGACAAAATATGGATTTTCAATATAATAGAGGACTTTCAAGCTTTCTCAGTGAAAAGACCAGAACTGAATAGAAAATTTGACTTTCAAACACAAGAATCAAGAGAAGCATGAAAAGGTAGTCAAGAAAAAGAACAAGAAAAAGAAATTGCAAGGGACTTACTAAAGTTGAACTTTTGTTTACATTCCTACATGGAAAGATGATGTGCATGATTCCTGAGACCTCAGTATTAGGGTAGCTGAAGGGAATATGCATGTGTGTGTGTGTATATATATATATATATATATATATATATATATATATATATATACACACACACACACATATATATATACACACATATATATGTGTGTGTGTGTTTATGTATATATATATATACATGTATATGTGAGTGTGTATGTATATATGTATATATATAGAAAGAGAGGGAGAAAGCGGGCACAGGGTGAGTTGAAGATGAAGAGAAGATATCTAAAAGAAATAAAATCAAATTAAGGGATGAGAGAGGAACATACTGAGAGAGGGAGATTGGGAGAGATAGAATGGGGTGGATTATTTCGCATAAAGGTGGCAAGAGGAAGTAGTTCTGTGGGAGGAGGGGAGAGGGCAGGTGATGGGGGAATGAGTGAATCTTGCTCTCATCAGATTTGGCCTGAGGAGGGAATACCATACATTCCCAATTGGGTATCTTGCCCCACAGGAAAGAAGAGGGAAGAAGATAAAAAAGGGGGGGGATGATGGAGGGGAGGGCAGATGGGGCTGGAGGTAATCAAAAACAAACACTATCAAAAGGGGACAGGGTCAAGGGAGAAAATTCAATAAAGGGGGATGGGTTGGGAAGGAGCAAAATATAGTCAGTCTTTCACAACATGAGTATTGTGGAAGGGTTATACATAATGATACACATGTGGCCTGTGTTGAATTGCTTGACTTCTTAGGGAGGGTGGGTGGGAAGGGAAGCGGGGAGAGAATTTGGAACTCAAAGTTTTAAAAACAGATCTTCAAAAACAAAAAAAAGTTTTTGCACGCAACTAGAAAGTAAGATACACAGGCAATGGGGCATAGAAATTTATCTTGCCCTACAAGAAAGGAAGGGAAAGGGGGATGGGAGGGGAGTGGGGTGACAGAGGGGAGGGTTGACTGGGGAACAGGACAACCAGAATATACGCCATTTTGGAGTTGGGGGGAGGGTAGAAATGGGGAGAAAATTTGTAATTCAAACTCTTGTGAAAATCAATGCTGAAATATGTTAAATAAATAAATTTAAATTAAAAAAAATTGACAGTAATCATAACTTCAAATGTATATGATATGAACTCAACCAGAAAACATAAGCAGATAGGAGAATGGATTAGAAAACAGAATCCTTGAAACAAAGAGAAACAGAGAGTTAAAATAATGTGCCAGAATAAAATGTATTATGCTTCAGCTGAAGAAAAGAAAGGATAATAATCATGATCACAAGCAAAGCAAAAGCAAAACTAGGCTTAATTAAAAGGCATGAGCATTGAAAATACATTTCCCTAAGAAGCACCAAAGACAATGAAATAATATCAACATTGAACATAACGACACCCAATGCCATAGCATCCAAATATATAAAGGAAAAGTTAAATGAATTATAGAAGGAAATAATTACACTCTACTATTGGGGGACTTCTACTTTCCCCTTTCAGAGATAGATATATTTAACTATAAAATTAATAAGAAAGAAGTCAATGAGATGAATAGAATCTTAGAAATGTTAGAGAAGACACATGTCTGGAGAAAATTCTGTGGTTATAGAAAATAAAATGCCTTTTTCTTCACCTTTGCATGTCACCTTCACAAAAATGTCTCTGGGCATGTAAACCTCACAACCAATTATAGAAAAGTAGAAATATTCAATTTACCGTTTGAGATGATGATGCCTCAAAAAAAACCTTCAACGAAGGGATGTGGAAGTACAATTAAAAGCTAATTGGAAACTAAATAATACAGTCCTAAAGAATGATTGGATTATAGAATAAATCATAGAAACAATCAATAATTTCATTAAAATGACAACAGTAAGACAACATTCCAAATTTTGTAGGGTGAAGCCAAAGCAGTGAGTGGGAGAATTTTATATCCTCAAACAAGCCCATCAGAAAAAAAGACTATATGCCTCAGCAGCTGGGAGTGGTTACATTACTGGATCATGCATTCTTTATCCCTGGTAATCTAAAATAAGAAATAGGGTCAATGAAATCAGGAAAAGAATGTATTTTAGATGAATATGCTGCAACATAATTTTAATTTTCCTCAGCAAGTAAAACTGAAGCCTTCCCAATAATATCAGAAGTAAATCAAGGACGTCCATTAACACCAATATTAGCCAATATTGTACTAGAAATGCCACCTATGGCAATAACACAAAAAGTAATTGACGGAATAAAAAATAGGCAATGAGAAAATAAAACAATCACTTTGCGGATGGTGTGATGTCATAGTTAAGGAATCCTATGGAATCAAGTAAAAAATATTTGAAACTATTTACAACTCTGGCAAAGTTGCAGGATATAAAATACAGCCAAATAAATCAGCATCATTTTTCTACAGTAATAACAAAATCTAGCAGGAAGAGATAGAAAAAGAGAATTTGTTTAAAATAACCACAGACAATATAAAACACTTGGAAGTCTAACTGACCTGACACAGCCAGGGACTATATGAACACAATTACAAAACACTTTTCACACAGATATATCTAAACAAGTGGGGAAATATTAATTGCTATGGGGTAGAATGTACCAGTATAATGAAAATGACAATGCTAAGTTAATTCACTTATTCTTGCCGTACCCATCTAATTACAAACGAAATGCTTTATAGAGCTAGAAGAAATAGTAACAGAATTAATCTAGAAGAACAGAATTGCAAGGATAGCAAAGCAATAAATGAAAAAAAAAATGCGAAGGAAAGACAACCAGGAGTATTAGACTTGGAACTACATTACAAGACAGTATAACTTGGTGCAGGTTGAGAAATAGAGTGGTGGATAAGTAGAATAGATGAGGTACACAATTACAGAGCATCAAACGGCCAGAGTAATTTAGTTTTTTGATAAATCCAAAGATTTAAGCTTTTGGAGTAAGAATTCAACTTTTGAAAATAATTCCTGTGAAAACTGAAAATAAGGTTGTCTGATACTAGGTATAGACCAACATCTTACATCATATACTAAGGTAAGGTCAAAATGGAGATAAGATTTATACATAAAAGGTAATGTCATAAGAAAATTAAGGGAGCATGGGGAAATGTGCCTTCCAGATCTATGGATAATGGGAAAGTTTATGACCAAACATGAAATAGAGAGGGTCATGGGGACTAAAATGGATAATTTTGATTACATGAAATTATAAAGCTTTTGAACAAACAAAATAAGTGCAAACACAATTATAAGGAAAACAGGAAACAGGAGCAAAAAATACAGCAAATTTCTCTGATAAAGGCCTTATTTCTCAAATATATCAGGAAAGGAGCCAAATATATTCGCAAAAAGAGCCATTCCCTAGGTGATAAATGGTCAAAGGATATGAATAGGTGATTTTTCAGAAGAAATCATAGATATTAATAGTCACATAAAAATGCTCTAAATCATTACTGGCTAGAGAAATGCAAATTAAAACAATTCTGAGATACAACTTCACACTTTTTAAATGGGCTAGCATGATGGAAAAAGAAAATGACAATTACTGGAAGGAGTGTGTAAAAATTGAGACACTAATGCATTGTTAGTTGAGTAATGAATTGGTTTAGCCATTCTGGAGAAAAAATTAAAACTATACCCAAAGGGCAATAAAACTGTTCATACCCTTTGACCCAGCATTAACACTATTAGGTCTGAATCCCACAGATAGAAGTAAATGTAAAAGCACCTATTTGTATAAAAATATATATGTGCATATATGTAGCTTTTTTGTGGTGGTGGCAAAGAATTGGAATTCCAGAAAATACCCATTAAATGGGGAAGGCCTAAACAAGTTGTGGTAGATGATTTATATTTGATTTATATTATTTTATTTTTAATTTATGGAATAAAACAAACCTTCCATAAAATAGTACAATAAAAAGATGATTGCATATCAAATTGCATATCTATTATGTATAATTTGCTCTTTCTTCAAAGTATACAACAAAATTATCATGTAAATTTCTTTTTTCTTCCCTTCCCTCCACCCCATACATGGTTACCATTAGGCCCAAATAAATGTTTCTCTCTGTGTGTGTGTGTGTGTGTGTGTGTGTGTGTGTGTGTGTGTGTGTGTGTGTAAAAATTATTCTATACATACTTTTATTTATCAATTCTTTCTCTGGACACAAATAGCATCTTTCTTCATATGTGCTTCATAGTTAATTTGAATATTTGTAATGGTCAAAACAACCTATTCACTAAAAGTCATTCTTAAAACAATATTGCTGTTACTACAGACAATATTTTCTTGGTTCTACTCTTTTCACTCTTCATTATTTCATGCAAGCCCTTCCATGTTGTTTCAAAATCATTGAGCTCAACATTTCTTAAAACACAGTAGTATTCCATCACAATCATATACCACAACTTACTCAGCCATTCCCCAATTGATGGGCATCCTTGCAATTTCCAGTTTTTTGCCACCACAAAGAGAACAGCTATGAATATTTTAGACCAGATAGGTTCTTTTGATTTTTTCCCTAATTATCTTCAGAAATAGACCAAGTAGTGGCAGTGCTGGGTCAAAGTGTACAGGTAGTTTAGTAACTCTTTGGGCATAATTCCAGATTGCTCTCCAAAATGATTGGATCACTTCACAATTCCAACAACAACGAATTAGTACCCCAATTTTTCCTTATCCCCTCCAACAGTTGTTACTTTCCCTGTGGTATGTGATTGTGATAGAATAGTACTATGTTATAAGAAATGATGAATGGTTTTGTTTCAGAAAAACCTGGGAAGACATAGGAAATCATGTGGAGTGAAGTGAGCAGAAGCAGGAGAACAATGTACATAGCAACAGCAGTATTGTAAGCATGATAAACCGGGAAAGACTTAGTCACTCTGATTAAGGCAATAACCAACAAAATTCCGAAGGACCCATGATGAAAAATGTCTTCTGCCTCTAGACAGAAAGCTGAAAAACTAAGAATGTAAATTGGATCATATTTTTAACCTTCATTTTTCTCCCATTTTGGCTATCTTTTGTAACATGGCTAACATGGAAACATGACTTCAAATATAACCAATTTTAAATTACTTTTCTTCTCAATGAAGAGTGAGAGGTTGAAAGGAGGGAGAGAATTTGGAGTTCAATTTTTTCAGGGGGTTGATTCTCTAGGGAAGGTTTTTATTAATTAGATTTTCTTGGTTTTTGTTTACAGCACTTAGTTCTACATGTTCTTGAGTTTCAAATTTTCTTTCCTTCCCTCCCCTCCCCCTTGACCCCCCCAAAAAAGGATGCAGTCTGGTATAGATTATACATAAACCTTCACATTAAACTTATTTACACAATAGTTAAGTTGCAAAGAAGAATTATGACCAATGGAATGAATCATGAGAAAGAAGAAACAAAACCAAAAAAAGAAGAGAAAAAAAAAGAGAGAAAATAGTTTGTGTCAGTCTGCATTCAGACTCCACAGTTCTTCCTCTAGTTGTAGCCAGCTCTCTAAAACAGGAGTCGTTTGGAGCAGTCTTTGGGCCTCGTATTGCTGAGGAGAGCCAGGTCAATCAAAGTTAGTCCTCACAGAATCAATATGTCTATGATTGTGTACAATGTTCTCCTGGTTCTGCTCCGCTCATTCAGCATTATATCATGTAGGTCTTTCCAGGTTATTACAAAGTCCGTATCATCCCCATCTCTTATAGCACAAGAGTATTCCTTTACTGTCATATACCACAACTTGTTCAGCCATTCCTCAATTGCTGGGCATCCCCTTGATTTCCAATTCTTTGCTACCACAAAAAGAGTCACTATAAATATTTTTTGTAAATACGGGTCCTTTTCCACTTGTGTGATCTCTTTGGGATACAGCCCTAGAAGTGGTTTTGCTGGGTCAACAGGCATAAACATTTTTATAGCCCTTTGGGCATAGTTCCAAATTGCTCTCCAGAATGCCTGGATCAGTTCACAACTCCACCAGCAATGTATGAGTGTTCCAATTTTCCCACATTGTCTCCAGCATTTATCATTTTCCTGTTTTGTCATGTTAGCCAATCTGACTGGAGAGATGAGATACCTAAGAGTTGTTTTGATTTACATTTCTCTAATCAATAGTGATTTAGAGCATTTTTTCATATACCTATAGATATCTTTAATTTCTTCCTCTGAAAACTGCCTTTCCACATCCTTTCACCATTTCTCAATTGGGTAATGGCTTTTATTCCTATAAATTTTGCTCATTTCCCTGTATATTTTAAATATTAGGCCTTTATCAGAGACATTGTTTGTAAAGATTTTCTCCCAATTTTCTTCTTCCCTCCTAATCTTTGTTGCATTGGCTTTGTTTATACAAAAAACTTTTTAGTTTAACATAATCAAAATTATCCATTTTTCTTTTTGTAAAGCTCTCTATCTCTTTTTGGGTCATGAATTCTTCTCTTTCCCATAGATCCAATAGGTAAACTATTCCTTGCTCTCCCAAACTGCTTATAGTATCAGCCTTTATTCCTAAATCATGAACCCATTTTGACTTTATTTTGTTTATGCTTCCAGAATCCTTAAAATTCCTCCTTTCAACAACTCACTGCAAGCATGATGTAGTGAAGTGTATGGAATAATTCTATGTTAATAAGGGGCTTTTGTTTTTATCTTGCAAAGGCAAAAATTTCAGAAGAAATTGAAACATCCCTTATCTCAGTCAGTGACATCTCAGTTCAATAGTATAGACTAAAGCCTGGATGACAACTCTAGGTATGCAGAAAAGAAGAGTCTCATTCAGAAATAGGTTGGATTATGACCCTTGAGGGACCTTCCAACTCTAATGTCTGGCATCAGCTGTCCTGGAGAGGGAAAGCTTAGGAGAAAGACGATGTCTGTGTTCAATTATTTGGAGGACTTTCATGTAAAATAAGAATGAATTTGGTCCTAAAAGGCTTAACTAGTCACAATGAGTATCCAGTGCAAAAGGGAAGGGGGAGAAGGACAGTTGGAATTATCTGAAAGTGCAATGGACTCCTTCAGCTGATAATTCAGATGATAAGCACAAACTGACCAAACTTCTGCTGGGTACCAGGCACTGTGATAGAATTGAGAATACAGAGACAAAATTGAAATAGTATGTGTCCTCAGTGAGCTAGCATTCTAATCAAAGTAACAATAATCAGTAAGATAATTGAAACACACACAACAAATACAGGTAATCTTGGTGGGGAGAACAAAGAGGGAAAGGAAGGAAAGAAAAGAGGAAAAAATGAATACTTGACAATTGAAAGACAAAGTTTCATTTAAAAAAGAAAGAAACCATAGGCACTGAGACGCTGTCAGAAGCTAACTAGACTAGCTGATTAGAAGCTCTGTTATAATATGTAGGAAACTGTTCTGATCGGAGCAAATCTCAGCTTTTTGAAAAAGTTGTTTGAAGGAAATGAGAATCCTCTTCTATAAGTGAAAAGTTGACTAGGGAAGGCTGCCTTCTGCTCCAGCACCATATGCAGTTTGAGAAAAAGGAAACCCCTCAAAGACTTATCTACATTTCCCTTTACTATGCTCTATGGCTAGAAAGGAAGGAAATATAAAGCACATATATTCTTGTATAGAGCAAAACTCGAGCAGCATTGGCAATCCCAGGATCAAAAGGAACTTCCTTGCAGTTAACTGAAAGAATGTAAGTGCCTCAGGGCCTGGCCATTTGTGTAGATCTGGGGAATTCTGCATACTCCAGATGAAATATCTTAATACTACTTCAGTACCCTGAGAATAACAGTTGAAGCTGTTTTGTCTAGCAGGTGAGTAGAGAGGCTCAGAAAAAGAGTAACTCATATGTTGCACAGACAACTTCCAAAAGAAATCACAGGAATCCAGGCCTGCAGTCCAGAGTGGAAAATTGCCACAGGTACCTAGGTCTCCTTATTTATATTTCATGGGACTGTTTTCTCTATAAATTAGTGCCTACTCTTCTTTCAGGAACGCCTTCTGCATTGGTGCTCAATGGCACTGTTCAGAGTACTGAAGATGTTTTGTCATTCTTATGTAAGGGAGGAGATTACATTTACTTTGTCATTTAAATATTTATTAAGTACCTATTATGTGCCACACACACTGTACTAAGTGTTGGTGATACAAAGAAAGGAAAAAGGGAAATGAAGTTCCTTCCCTCTAATATCTTTTATTAAGCTAGTCACAGAATACTTTGTATGGCCCTGGGGATGGGAGATATAAAGCTTAGATGATACATCATCCTCATTATCCATGAAAAAATACATATGCTACTGAACTATAAGCTTGACAAGAGATTGACAACTGAAATCACTTTGGATGCCTCATAATTTCATTGGGTATCCCCTAGATTTTCAAAGCCTAGGAGCAGAAAGCTCAAACTTTGAACCCGGTCACAAACACTTTGAAGACAGGATCAACAAGAGAGGCACATGCCATACGCAGAGCAGTCTAATCAAACGAGGATGTCTCATTTCCAGGGGGTTGAGCACCAGGTAATGATACTGTTAGCAACAATTCATGAAAATCATCTACTCAAGTGTAGAATGATTTAACTCTACATTAGAAAAGAGGATGCTCATTTTGAGTAAAGCAACTGTAATTGAAGCATAGCAGGTGAATTTATTTGTCTCAATGTCATCAGTATCATATTTGACTCAATTCTAGAAGCATTTGATAATTGTATACAGTAGGCCAGGCTTTGCGCTCCAAAATGAGGACACAGTGGTGAAATCGACAACAGTAACTCTCTACAAGAAACTTGTCTTTCTCATCAGCTGCACAGCTTTTGAACTTCTTTGGAGCTCTCTATTATGCCTTCAGGCAGTTATGTGGCACAGTGGTTAGAGAACTAGGCCTGGACTTAGGAAGACCTGAGTTCAAATCTGGCCTCAGGCACTTATTAGTTGTGTGACCATGGGCAAGTCACTTAATCCTATTTGCCTCAGTTGCCCAATCTGTAAAATGAGCTGGAGAAGGAAGTGGCAAACCATGCCGGTATCTTTTCCAAGGAACCTCAACCCCCAAAAATGGTGTCAAGAAGAATTAGACACAACAGAAACAATTGAACAATCAGTTCCTTCCCCAGGAAACCCATCAATGGGAAATCACAGTATCTTCCAAGATTAAAGCTGCCTGATACTCACATGTCCTCAGTCCCCTCTGCCCTTTTGATTGAGCCCTCTGATTGGGGGCCAAGACCACAATTTAAGGACACAGATCCCTTCAGTCTTCTCCCCATTTGGTAGCAGCTCTACTACCTTTTGCCTTCTTTGGAACTCCCCATCATAGCCCTGGTTATAGGGTATCCAGCACACATTCCCCATCCTCACATTGCAGCTTCCTTTGGTGTATTTTCTCCATTGCATATCAAGGTCCTTGAGGTCAAAGACTGCTAATGTTTTTATCTGTATCCCTAACATCTAACATAGTGCCTTGCACATAATAAGTGTTAATAAATAATTATTGGCTAAGGAATAGAGCAAAGATACACTCTTTACACACATATATAATTTGAGATGAGAATGAACGCTAACCAATGGTGCGTTCATCAGGTAGAACGAGAGAAATACAAGGGCTGGAATCCTGAGTTTGGTGAATATCTAGCAGACAAATTGGACTGAGTCACAGAGTGAGTCAAAGGGAATAATGGTAAATAAGTCAGAAAAGGTAGAATAGAGGCAGACTGTGAAGGCTATTAATTAGCAAGCCAAGAAGTTTGCATTTCGTCATGAAAAAACAGGTAGCCCATCAATCAATCAATATTAATTGAGCGCCTACTATGTGACATGAACCATGCTAAGTGCTGAAGCACCACTAAAGGTTCTCCAGAAGGGTGGGAGCTGATCAGTCCAGTGCTTTAAGAATAGCAGTGTACAGGCCAGCATAAAGAGGAGAGAGATTGGAAGTATTTACACCAATTAGGAGGCAATGAAAATGGTATAGCTATGCCTGGATGAGGGTCTGAATTAGCTTGGTGTCCTTGGAGTGGAAAGATGGGAACAGATATTAAAATGTTCTGGAGTAACATCAATGGGACAGGAAATTCATTATATTTCATGGCAGAAGGAGAGAGAAGCAGTGAAGATAACTCTAAGGATAATGTGTGGGACTGAAAGCAGGATTTTCTTGTCAACCAAAACTAGGAAATAAATGGGCGAGTATCAAGGAGAATGGATAATGGGTTCAGCTTTGTAAACGTAAAGTTTGATACGACAATGGGGCATCCAGAAAGGAAAACCACTTGTCATTCTATAGTGCCTTTAAAAAGATGATAGAGCAGAGATCGCAGAGTCTGAGTACGGGAAATTTCTTTACATTCCCTTCATCAAGTCCAGACGTATATAAAATAATGAAGTTTGAGAATGTGGACTTTCGTGAATTTTTGCTTCCTAGTAACATAATCTCATTTTTCCTGAATGAGTGTATCATTAAAAATTGTAATATTCAGGGTACAAGACTCACCTTTTTATCTCAAAAGGATCTCAGTATTTCTTTCCTTAAAAACCAAAGAATTACAAAGATAACATCTACACATAGATGTAAAAAAAAAAAACAAACAAACTTCCAACTTTGATAGCAGAATGAGGAATGAAAGGTCTCTCAGGCCTTTTCCTAACTTAGATTCAATGTGATTCCAAGAAATACGGGCAGATTTATTATTCCCTCAGCAGCCAAGCACATTGACTAGTAAATCTCTTTTTGTCTTTTTCTCTTCTTTAACCTCCACAACAAGCCAATGCTTTAGAAATGAAAATTCTCTTAAGAGCTAGGTAGCAGCAATTTTCATTATCAGTTTCAGTCAAGCTAATTTTTTTGTTTATTTTTTTTTTGTTCTTTCTTCCTTTCCCTCCTTGCTTTCCAGAATGGGAAGATTTTAAAGGGGAGGGGGGAACAGAAGGGAAGAATTCTAAGTGATTTATTTAGAATTCAAATGACCAGGGAGATTTTAAAATGCACTATGGTTTTATATCTACTTCTCTTAAAATGGCAACTCTCTGAAGTACTTTCAGAATTTAAAGGTTTCTAGTCTGTTTGCTCTGAGTTTTATTTAAAATGACCATTTACTTCCCTGCTGCCAAAATTACAGAAGAGATTTATTTAGACACCTAATGAAGCATAACTAAGAAATCGGCAGAAGGCTGCATTACTTTCTCAAGTCCTCGGAGTCAAGACTTTAATTTAAATTTTCCTCCAGCTGAAAGACCGTTAATTTAAAGCATTTATTTTCTCACCTCCTTTGTCATATGGAAATATTACCGAAGAAAGATAAAATTGAGTCACCAAGATACATACTAGCACCAGAGACTACTTCAAAATACAATATCGGGAGGGGAGAAGTTTCTTATACTGGCAGTTTTAGAGCATGGGCCACACTGGAAAATTAGGTACATGTTAGTAAGACTGAAAATCCTTGTGGAAAAAAAAAGTCCTCAATCCACAATATAAAACTTATATTGTACTTATATTGCCCTGAAATGGTTGGTTTTGTTTTTAATGATTCCTGCAATTGGAAAATATTTCTAGTACTTAAAGGTTAAAAATTGGACTTGTAGATTTTCCTTCAAGAAATTGTTCATTACAAATAGCATTCTAATTCTGACTACTTAAAGTTCTTTTCAACTTAAGTAAAGCAATGTCACCATGAGAGAAATATATCCACAGAAAAATACATTTATACAGCCTAGGTTGAAAGCAAGAAAATAGTAAGTAAAAAGTTTTTTGTGTTTTTTTTTTGAAAAAGCTAATATGGGCAATTTACCCTAAGAAAACATTGCAAGAGCCAAGAAGAAACTTAAGGGGGCTGAAGTTTCCATTGTGGAATGATTTCTGACTGTTCAAAAGAGGGAGAAAAAGCTTGTTACAGGGGAGTGAAGGAAAGCTGGTGGGAAAGAGAGACAAACCAGGAGGGAAATTATAGAGAATTTTTCTCTAAAGAGAAGAATAGGATGTTTTGTTAGTGATCACCACTCAGGCATGCCTCCCTTTAAAAATATTTTATTTTAATTTATGAAATAAAACAAGCATTTCCATAATGTAGTATAATTTTTAAAAAGATGATTGCATACAAAACTGAAAATCTATTATTTGCAACTTTCTGTTCCTTGTAAATATATAATAAAATTATCCTATAACTTTTTTTTTCTTTCCTACCCACTACCCTAGAGATGGTGTACTGGCAATCAAAATGGGCTCTTAGCACTTAATTCAACCAAGAGCCCTTGAAGAATTTGGCCTTTATTTCCTTGATTAAATTAGGAGTCCTTGATGACCTCTTTGCCTGAATGGAAAGCATAATTTACATGAGTTCGAGTGACATGTTTGTGACATCAGAGGCTCTTAGACCACGTGGGTTTAAGTCACATTTTTTATTAATATTTTTCTATGCGACTTTGTAGCTCTTTTCACATTTTGTCTTCTGAGTTTATACCTTGGTCCTCCCTGCCACTGTTGTAGCTTTTTGTTTTCTTTTTTTAAAAAAAAAATATTTATTTTTATTTTTAGTTTATAACAGACAGTTCTACATAATTTTGAGTTCCAAATTTTCTCCCCTCCCTCCCCAAGATGGCATAGAATCTCATATAACTATCACAAATAACTTCGCTTTTAATTAATTTATATTGTAGTCAAGTTGGGGAGAAGAATTATGACCAATGGAATGAGTCATGAGAAAGAAGAAACAGAACCAAAACAAACAAACAAAAAAAAAACCCAAAAACAAAAACAAAAGAGAAGAGAAAAAGGCGAGCATGAAGTGTGCCTCAATCTGCATTCAAACTTCATAGTTCTTTCTCTGGATGTAGATAGCGTTCTCCATCGTGAGTCCTTTGGAGTTGTGCCTGCACCTTGTGTTGCTGAGAAGAGCGAAGTCTGTCAGGGTTGGTCCTCACGGAATCCATATATCTGTGGTTGTGTACAGTGTTCTCCTGGCTCTGCTCCGCTCACTCAGCATTATGTCACGTAGGTTTTTACAGGTTGTTATGAAGTCCGTATCATCCCCATTTCTTAGGGCACAATAGTATTCCATTACCTTCATATACCACAGCTTGTTCAGCCATTCCCCAATTGATGGGCATCCCTTTGATTTCTGATTCTTGGCTACCACAAAAAGAGCCGCTATAAATATCTTTGCACATATGGGTCCTTTTGCCGCTTGTGTGATTTCTTTGGGATACAATCCTAGAAGTGGTATTGCTGGGTCAAAAGGTATGAACATTCCTGTGGCCCTTTGGGCATAGTTCCAAATTTAAGTCACATGTTTTGGTGATGATTTTAGGTCACGTGGATAAGTCACATTTTTGACTCACCTTTGACCCTGAAAAAGATATAAAACCAGGGGTTGGTTTGCCTTTTTCGGAGCCCTGACCCACAGCAGTAGTGGTGTGCATGACTCTAGGCCAGTCACTGTTATGAGCTCCCTGGCTGAACTCAGATGTTGGTAACTATGAATTGTATTTGGTCTGTCTGTCCATGTTTGTAATTTGTTTGTATTTTCTCTGAAGTTCAGTTTGCTGGCTTTTGCCCTGAACTAACTGAGTGGTATTTGTGTGCTGGATTAAAGTAAGATTGTTAACCCCTTAATGTTGCTTTCCTTAGTAGAGCAGATCAAAAGAACCTGAGCTTACAGCATTATGTGAGCTGCCTGTTGTTTGTTTTACACCCCCACAGCAGCTGCTAGACTGATTGTTGAAACAGATGGCTACCCTTAGATGCCTTCTTAACCTGTGCTGTGCTCAGATCATGTCCTGCCACAAATATCATGGGATTCCTGTAAATTATATAGCATGGACAACAATGGAAAATGTACATGATCAATACCATACCATGACATGAATAGCATATGAATTTCTCATGAAGCATGCTTTTTCGTACATGCCAAGACTATTTTCTTCTTCTTCGCTTCCTCTTATTTCTCCTTTTTCTTCTTCTTGGCGCATAGTAGGAAATGATTATTGCCTGACTGCATTCTGCTGCAATTTACTCAAGGCCATTATGTGTTTCTGCATTGCCATTTGGGTGATGCTTAACTTTAAGTCTTGGTAAAATTTGTCACTCCCTGGATCATGGGCACATAGAACCACTGAAATAATAGAAATGATGTAAATGTGGAACTTCATTTCAGTGAGAAGATTGAGGTCTTTGAAAGCACTGCACAATTTCCCAAAGCCAACTTGAGTTATCACTCTTCTATTTAATTCGGTAATTTCCTTGTTGTCCATTTGCCCTCTGTCCTAAGATCTGCTGTTGATGGACCTTTAACCCCATTAGATTGTGAATTCCTTGAATGCAGACTTTTTTTGCTTCTTTTTGTATCTTTAGCAGTTAACACAGTACCTGGAACATAGCAGGTGCTTAATAAATGCTTATTGACTGACCGGAATAGTTCTACTGATTGTACATCCCACTGTAAACAAAAATTGAGACAAAAGGCATTCTTCATCCACTTGGATATTCCTATATGCATGGTTGAATGAAACATTTTGAGTGACAATGATCTCATTTAGGGGGTTCTGCAAAATCCCTGAGTTGAATGTAATCAATATAATGTCAAAGAAAAAAATGAAGTCCTTGGGCTGCCAAGCAGATAGATCTCAATTACAGGCAATCCCTCTTCTCTTTGGTCTCTGGACATTTTCTGTGACAATGGCAAATACCTTTGCCAAAGTGTTTCACTTGATTTAAATCATTTTTATACCTCTTTATCCCTCATACAAAGAGTTATCCCTTGCAAAAGAGAGAAATGGTAGAGAGGGACAGAGAAAGAGTGAAGGAGAGAGGGGGGGAGGGGAGAGAGAGGGAGAGAGAGAGAGAGAGAGAGAGAGAGAGAGAGAGAGAGAGAGAGATTAAATATAGCTACAGAAACATTCTCAATGGGGTTCCTTCTGAGCTTTCATATTACCAGACGAAGCTTACTTACTTGGTGACACAAAGCAGTTCATGAAGTACGAGAGTGGTTTATTGTTTGGCATCAGGTTGGAGGCTGGACTCTTATGAGATAGTATTTATCAAGCATAGTGCCCATCATATAATAAATAATTTATAGATGCTTTTTCCTTTCCTCACTCATTCCCTTCTTTTTGTTATGTTGTTCAGTCATGACTCTCTGTGATATCATTTAGGGATTTCTTGGCAAAGATACTGGGGTGGTTTGCTATTTCCTTCTCAAGGTATTTTTACAGATGAGGAAACTCATGCAAACAGAGCTATATATACATGTACATATGCCTACTTGAACAATTTTAATAAAATTACATCAGAGCATGGAATAATCCATAGAATGTTTCCAGTGCTAAAGGTTTATACAATATTCCCAACAGAAATGACTTACTTATAGTATATGGTGGGGGGAGCTTTGTGCTAGCATCAAGTGACCCAGATACAGTAGGCACCCACCGAAAGGGCTTCCATCTGAAGGTCCAAAGCACCTCATTGCCATGTAGATTCCCCCTTCTCTGCAGCCCTTGGATAGGGCCATACCAGAGCACCAAGACATGGATAAGGCAAAAATAAAATAACCATGACTTCCCTTCTTCTACTTTAGTGTATTAAGTGATTTTCCTATTTTCAAATATTGCAGGGTCAGAGGGAGGTCAGGGCTGGGGGAAGGAAGCCTGGCAAATGAAAATCAACTACACAGGAAAAATGTCAAGTAGTTCGAAAAATAAGAATTGACCATTATACTGAAGTGAGAAACATGGGAAAACTCCTATGAACTGATTCAGTGAAGCAAGCAGAACCAGACAAATGGTACATACCCAGGGGTGACAAACCCTGTTCACAAATAAGAACAAGAGACCACAAAACTAAGCCCTGGCTCAGCCTTAGGAAGAGTTGAACCTGAACACCTCGCTCTTCTCTTTGAAAAGGTAGATGACCTTGTATCTAGAATGGCGAATAACTATGAACCATGGCTGAAGTGTTGGCTGTTTTTGTTCAATGTTTTTTTTTCATTTTCTCTCAGTGCTTATGATGATTGATGGCTCACTACACAGAGGTGGGGAAAGTGAAGGATATAATTAGAAATCAAAATGATGTGCAAACAAATAAAATTTAATAGGTCCATTGTAAGAGTTTAAAAGGGGGGAAAGAATAGAGAGGTGGCACTAAGAATAAAGAGAGCTAAATGTGAAACCAATGGATCTGGCTTCAAATGCTGACTTTGCCACTTCTTATCTATGTGACTTTAGGCAAACCACTTAACATTTGCAAGTCTCAGTTTACTCAACTACAACATTAAGAGATCTACCCAGGTGACCATGAAGGTCCCTTTGTTTATAAATTGATGTTTCCATGTTTTGACTTGTGAGCTCCCTGAGGGCAGAAGGGACTGTCTTTGGTCTTCTGTTGTCTCCCCAGTGCTTAGCACTGGGATGGCACACAGTAGGTGCTGAATAAAGGCTTGGTCATTCACCTGGCTACCAGCTCAACATCTCCAATGTCTGTTTGCAAAGAAGGCTAGGGAGAGTTCCTGGCCTGCAATTTCACTGATATTAGGAACTCTTGGGTGAGGAAATTCCTTCTACCAAAGTATACTGCATCTCCTCTGAAATTATAATCTTACAGAATTGTCCACATGGAGAGATGAAGTGGACAGTTAATGATGTCTGAGGCAAGACACAGACCATAGGTCTCTCTGATGTTGAGTCAGGCTCTCCATCCACTAAACCAAACTGACATTGATGTGCACAAAAGATGCATAAAATTAATTTTAATTTTAAAAACATAATATTTCATTTAGTAATGTTTGAATATGCAGATAAAAATGAATGAAACCTTAAGTCACATATATGTATATGTATATATATATAGTGTATGTGCGTGTATATATGTGTATATGTGCATCTATGTATGTGTGTATGTATGTGTGTATACAATATATAAATATATACATTTATATATGTATATGCATGTATGTGAGTGTGTACATATGTATATGTATGTGTGTAATATATAAATATATGTATATGTATTTATATGTATGTGTATACGTGTGTATAAGTATATGTATGTGCGTATATATGTATATATGTATTTCTATATTTATATGTATTGTATATACGTATATCTCTGTGTATATGTGTATGTATATATGTATATGTGCATGCGTGTAAATGTACATGTATATGCATATTAATATCCTAAGTTTCTTGGCTCACTCTCATCCTTTTCTCTAAAAATCCTTATTGTTTTTTACTTTTTTAAATAAAAAGCAGTAATGGATTCCTTCAACATAGTTCTCCTATATCTCTCGTAACATTTTTCGTGACATGTGCCAGTTGTTTTTCCCATGTCCCCATCTCTGGGGCAGCTTTTATTATCGACTCATTATTTCCATTCTCCCCTCATGATATCAAAGTGACTTAAAAACATGTGACTAAAAATCAGAGGCTTTCCATTCTTCAATCCCTGGGCCTCCCTGGGGCCTGCTGATTATTACTCTATCCTAATATCTGTTAGTTAATACCATGGGCTTCACCCAACTTCAAAGCTGAGATGTTAAAGGCTCATTTTCCACTCCGAAGCAGGTGTATTTTTATTAGCTCTCCCTTTCAAAATTGCAATGACTTCACTTGCTGCTATCCCGCCAACAACCGTTATTGGGAGCCGGCTGTAACTGCGAAGTCCCATGCAATGTCTGAAGTTGTAAAGCCGGGCGTCTCACCGCCCTCCAAACAATCGGCTGGAACCAAGTGTTACATCATTAAATCTGACTTCCAATACACCCATGGCATGTTTTCCATGTGTGTTGGGCTCAACAATAGCCCAGCAAAAGCTGGCCATAAATCTGCAGACCCCCAATTTGTTCAGATCCATGACAATGAGTATAAGCTGACAGGCACCACTGGCATTGTTTGAGTCAGAAATGTCATGCACTGAAATTGAATGTCTGTTTGGCCTTTATTGGAGATGGAAATGTTAGCTTTCTGTTGTAAATTTAAACAACCTGTCACAAGGGGAGACTCCACATTTGGGTAGCTTGGGAAAGCCTAGCCCTAAGTAATTGCTTAGAGAAACACAAATAAACGCATGGAAAGTCTTCCACGTCCTAATTGGTTTTACGTAGAAAAAGGGCAGCTGAAGTGATGATGGCTTTCATTTGACTCAGACTGGTTTTCTTTTCTTTAGCATGAATGGATACACTAGGCCTGCCTTCATCAAGGACTACTGATGAATGGTTATTGGAAATTTACTGAAGGGGAAGACATCAGAAGGGGCCACACCATTCCCCAAGGTATCACTGTTTAGGAGAAAGAACACCAGCACACACAAGACCAGGTAAATGCACATAGATGAACATTCATGCAAACACACGTAGGCACATACACACACACAATATTTAAGTGAATTCTATTTTTTAGAACGCTGTCATCCAAGTGGAAATATTTTCACTATCACACTGGTATGTGAAGGTTATCCTAATTACTTTTAGAAAGTTCTACAGGCTTTTCTTTTTTCTTTTTTTAATTCAGTTCCACTGATTTTATGGTGCCCAGATTCCACCGGAAAATATGTGGTCACTCGTTTGCTTGGATAGAAATCCATCACCTGGAATAGAAATCATGGTTGGTCGGGTAGCCAGCATCCTTGTGCAGACAGGCCTGCAAATATATACTAGGCCAGGACTCCGCCAAATAACTTGTGTCTGGCCAGCAGTGCCTTTGAAACATTCTGCGCGTACCAGTTACTAGTAAGATTAATTGCCACGTGTGTAGACAAATATTATTTTAGCTCTCACACCAGTGACTTGGGTTGTACAGTAGCAAGTTATGGACTGTCCATCCAGTACCTGTCTGCAGGTCTGTTAGCATCAGCCAATCACAACATTCAAACTCCTTGTAATTGAATGGCTTGCCTCATCAGACTGAAAAGGGATTGTTGTCCAAAGGAAAAGGTTTCCTAAATACTTTTCACAAGTCCACAGGAAAAACAAAACAATACAAAACATGTCCACCTACCATGTCCACAAGGCAGGAAAACACATATAAAGAAATGCGAGTGTGAGCCCAGGGTTCCAAATCCTTTGTGGGTACCACATCACTCTCACCTACCTCCTTAATCAATACTCTTCTGCCCCAGGCTACTTCTGCCAAGGAAAACTTTTTTTTCACTTTTGGAAATCCTTACAGTCCTGTGAAAAGTAGCTTACACATCCCATGTTGGGATAGCAGAAAAGGTTACCACACCTTTCCAAAAAAAAATACAAATGTATATCCACCCAGTTCTTTCCTTTACTTAAGGAAACTCTTGGCCAAGTGAATCAAAGCAGAGATGCCATTTTAAGCTGTGTTTGTTTTCTTTCAATTTGGCCCTTTCCACAATTTCCCCCCAAATGACACCTTCCTTTCCTCTGAAATTGGTCCAGCCAATGGGGGTGGGGGCAGAGAACTCCTGGTATGAAGACTATGGACATCCAGAGTCTCCAGGATTCCTGCAAGTTATTTTCCCAGTTTTCCTGGTCTGTGTCCAAGGACTGCCCATTGGGCCACATTGTTATTCTTTGGGGAATGTTGGCACCGTACTCTCAGATAGAGATTTGAAGGTTATTTTCATTTGGCCTAAATCAGACTTGGAAAAATGAGTCACAGTTTTATAACATTCTTTATGTTTTAAGAAATGGATTATTTTATACATGAACATTATGATTCCCCAAAGTAGCTGTGATTCTGTCACCTTGCCCTATGAGTATGACCAGCCCCACCCAGAAACATCATTCTTTCCTTCTTGCATGTATTTTTTCCTCCCATCGCATTCAATCAAACTCAACCAAGGGCCTATGGTGACCCAGGTCCTATACCAAGCACTGAGCATCAGAAACAGAAGTGAAACAACCCCTGCCCTCAAAGCATGTTCATTCTACTGGGGAGATACATCATGTAAACAGAAACCTATGATACAAGGAACACAGAGGCAGCAGCCAGCACTAATTACCAGGGCAGATCAGGGAAACCTGCATAGGGCCTGCAGCAGTGGCAGCAGCTGCTCCTGGGGCTATCAACCCACAGACTGAATGTTTGCAAGTCACCTCTTTAAACTTCTGGCAGCCAAGATGGCAGAGTAAGCAGTAAGTCACTCTTACTCTCCCTTATTGACCTTGAAAAATACAGAGAATATTGTCCCAGGAATAATCCTGGAAGAGTGGAGCAGCAGAAAGATAGGGTATGGAAGTCTTTAAGCTTGTTAAGCTAGGGGGATTAATGGGATAGGACCCTCTTGCTGTGGCTGAAGGGGACAAGTAGAATATGGGAGGCATCCCAGAAAACTAGAAGCAAGCCCCACCTCAGTGGACCAGCAAGAGATACAGAGCCCAAGGGTGGAGGAACAGGCAAGTGCCAACACCAGGCACACACCATCCACCACTACCCCTTCCAGCTCAGCACCAGGTAAACTTTCAGACCACTATAACATCTAGTCGCCAGCACCTGAGGCCCCAACACAGAAAACCAGTAACCAGTCCCCTAGCCCCCAGCACAAAAAGTCTGGGAGTGTGCCGCCTGGGCCCCAGAAGCAGAGATCAAATTTTAAAGCCAGAAAAAGCAAACATGAGCAAGAAGAAACAAAGAAAAACAATGGCCATATCAAAATATCTTGGTAACAGGGAAGATCAAAACACAAATTCAGGAGAGGACAACATGGCCAATATGCCCACATTGGAAGCATCAAAGGAGAATATGAACTGGTCTCAAGTTCTTGGAAGAGCTCAGGAAGAATTTAAAAGTAAATAAAAGAGGTAGAAGAAAAATTGAACAATTCCTTTAAAAATGCATTTGCCAAAATGGAAAAAAAGTACACTGAAGAAAACAACAAACCAGTTAACTCTTGAGCTAAATCATACAGAAAACTAGGCATCTCAAGGAGCTGCGATGAGTATGGAGGACATTGGAGGCAGGAGGAATAATCCATTCAAAGATAGAGAGATGGGAGATTGTACATAGAGGTGGGCAGACGACAAGCAGTCCTGAAACTTTGAGTATAAGAAAATAAATAATTCAGAAAAAGTCATAAAAGCATTGACTGGAGTCAGACTGCAAAGGTTTTTAAATGTGAACCACAGAAGGGCTTAGAATTAGAAAGGAACTCTGAGGACCTGGAGCTCCACCTTGTCATTTTACAAATGAGGAAACTGAGACCATAGATTCCCAGCCTAATATCACATAGGGAGTATAAGGCCAGGGACTTGCACCCAAGTCTTTATTTTCCACACCTAGCACTCTTCCCCATGTATCTGGCTTCTCTCTTAGCTTATCTCTTCAAAGCAGTTCAGGATTCTGACTAGGGGAGTGACCTATGCTCTAGCAATCTGAATTTGTCAGAGACATTGGGGTTCTGTTGAAAAGGGTAGAGATAGGAAGTGGGAGACGAATGAGGAGACTATTGCAATGGTCCACATGACGCAGGGAGAGCCTGAGGTAGAGTTGGGCCTACGAGGGAGTGCCAGAGAGCAGACAGATCCAGCAAATTTTGGGGAAACAGGAACAGGGAGAATTGGCCAAGGTTTGCATATGGGGGATGAGGGAGAGTGTGGAGTCAAAGATGGCTCAGAGGCTGTGACCCACAATCACAGTATCTTTTTATACCACACAATTATGTGAACATCAACATGGATTTTTGCCATTTTGTTTTGTCTTCTAGTTTCTTTCCTATTTCCCACTACTATGTAATCAATGATTTGGTCAGTTTATGGGACTCCAGGTATGAGAAATTTGGTTGATAATACAACCAATACATCAACAGAATACAACCAGTCTTTGACTTTGCAGCTACTTTCTTGGGAATGAGTGGTCTAATATATTTACAATTTAAATATCTTGGTCATTATTACACCAATCAGGAATTGAACCCACGTCTTCCTGACTCCAAGCACTTCTCTATTTATTATGCTAGACCATATCCTCTTCTGCCATCTACTCTGAATTAGTGGCTATGCAAGGTGGAGACTGCATTTTTCATCATTTCAAGGACCAATAAAATCTCTTTAACAAATTCATTTGTTTTAACGTTTAAGGTTCAAGGCCCCAGGGATTTTTTTTTAGGTGGGCTCTTCTGTCTCAAACTAATGACCCATGATAGCTCACAATTTGATTTTTGTTTGTTTGTTTCAGGCCTGTGATTTCATTCTAAGGGGAATTCCTTTGAATAACAATTCAAAGGTCAGGCTTCTATATACTATGGCATATTACCTTAAAAAAATCAAAGTCCACGTAATGGAAAAGGGCAGGGGGATCACTAACACCTGGGGCGATCAGAAAAGACCTCATGTAGGGATTTACGATTGGTCCAAGCTTTAATGGAAGTTGGAGATTCTCTAAAGTGGAAATAAGGAGGTGTTCATTAGAAGTATGAGGGCCAGTCAGCCTATGTCAAGGAGAAGGAGAAGGAGATAGAGCATCTCATATGGGGAATAATAAGGACGCCTGTTTGACTGGAGTGCAAGTCAAAATCCTTGAGACCTACATGAGCAATCAGTTCATGTCATACATCTGCCTCTGCGAGGTTAAGGCCATTCACCTTGTTATGAATTTTTCATGTTTTTATTTTGCATAAACATGGACAGGCTTATTGAGTGGGCACTAGTATCTGTAGGGGCCAAACCCAGGCAGGGTGGCCTTCTTCAGCCTGGGCCGCTGGCCTGAATTGGAGAGGACAAGGAGGCCAGGAATGTGAGGGTGATGGAAAGAGGGAGGCCCTCCTGGGCACAAACCACATTCAAGATCTATGGTGCCCATTTTTTGATGAGGGAGAACTTCTTCCTTAGTCATTTGACTGAAAAGACCATCAGATCCTAGTCCTAGGTGTAAAAGGGACCTGAGAGGTCATTAGGTCCAACCTCATAATTTGGCATATAGGGAAAATGAGACACCAAGAGATGAGACGGTTTGCCCAAGGTCACACAAGTCATTAGTAGCAGAGTCTGTATTAGAACCCAGGTCCTCTGACTTAAAATCTAACATCGGTTTATCTTCCTTAGAGAATCATAAAGATGTAGAAAGAATCACAAGACCACAGAACAAGTAGCCTCATTTTTATAGATGAGAAAATGAGGTGTATATGTGACTTTCCCCAGATTATACCAGACAACCCCCTTATCCTGAATTCCAAAGAACCATCGCCTCTATGTCATTAGTTTAATTAAAGAAGATTGTTCCATTACCATCTCTTTTCAGTAGCTCTCACTAGTATAGATTGCATTAAATGGAGAAAAAAATAGTATAGGTATGGATCAGAACCAACTCCTACTCCCCACTTCAACCGTTTACCCCCAAAGAGATGAGGGGTGAGAAGGACTAAGACTCTGGCAAGTTCTAGGGCTAACTCAGGCCTGTTTTAAGTCAAATATCTGGTGAGTCAAATCCTCTAATATAAGACATTCAGCATCATCAGTGATCATGATGAGGCTGAGGCCATGTGGTACAGTAGGGAAAAAACAAAACTAGTTGCTACATATCACCTGTGTGATCATGGGCAAGTCCCTTCACCTACTTGGGCCTATTGTCCTTATTTGTAAAAATGAGGTAGTTGGCTATGATGACTTAGGAGACCATTTCTAGCTTTACATATATGTCCGTAAGGCCCTTACTCTGGGACTCTAAGGATTCCATTCTTTCCTTTTAACCCATAGAACCTCAGCTTCATGCCTAGTGGAGGTGAGGACCAATAACCTTTGTACTCTAGTGAATTCCTGATTAATTTCATTATTACTAGATTCTACAAAGTAATAGTGCCATGGTAGGAGTGAGGCTTACCCTGAGCCAGTGGTGATGAAGACACATGCCAAAATCCTTGAACTTTTCTATTGCCTCTTTTCAAGGTTCATATTTCAAATCATTGGAAATGGTGGCACAACTTGGATGTTAGAAAAATAGTGGGATCCCTCAGAGTACCACACAGTCTCTCAAAGGCATCCAGTCTACTGAATTCCTTCAGAAGGAGGACACTGAGACTAATTCATTTTCCATAGGCAGAGTCTGTCCAAGGTCTATACTAAGGGACTAACTGTAGATGCTGTCATGGAGCAGTCTGGAAATTAGATACTCTCCATCCCCAAACCCAGAGAGGAGGAAATAAGCTTCTGAATGACCATTTTCAAGATTCAAGACAAGTATGATAATGAATACTAATTTCTCTAGAGAAAACAAAGGATCTGTAGGGCCATTTTTTAAACACAAATCTTCATGATATCCAGCACTTTGCACAGGGTCTGGCACATAGGAGGTGCTAATAAATACGTATAGATCTATTGATTTTTATTACTTAGGAAACATTTTGAAGATTTATCATAAATGTAACTCAGATGAAATAAAATATTCTGTATTCTTGGAAGAAAGGACAGCCTACACCATAATCACCAAAATTCCAAAAATATATTTGAGAAAGGAGCTGTACATGGGTATCTCATTTCTCACCTATATGCATTTCTTTGGGACATGAACCTATGTCACACATATTCCTGCCCCTTGCTCCTTCTCGGCTACAATTCGTGTATTTTCTTCTCTTGTTAGATTGTAAGATACTTCAGGGCAGGGATTGTCTTTCTTTTTTTCATATTTTATCGCCATTGCTTAACAAAGTGACTACCACACAGTAGGCAACTAATAAAGATTTATTGAAAGTCATTAACTAATCACATGAAAGTAGAGCTTCTTATCTCCTCAGTTATAGTGCAATTAACAATGGCTAACCCAATAACAATTTCTTTTTCTTCCACTATTTGAAGTGGAAAATAAGAATAATCCCCCCCCAAGTATTAAATATAGGAGCCATAAGGAAGGAGGTCATTTTTTATAATTCTTCTTCTCACAGGGGGAGAAATAAACCCAAAGTCTAAATTTAAAGCTATGACTATATATGATAGGTTACCTGAAGAACAGCTTATTTCAGCACTTAGTGACGAATGCATCAATCCTCTCCCTTTCATGAGTCACAGTCACTTGGGAAGGTGATCCATTAAGACCAAATAACACTTTTGCAGAGATTTTGTGGTCAGGATTACAGCTGAGTGTAAGATGAAACCACCAAGCTCATGTCATCTCCAGTCAGATAGGGATCAAATTAAAACAAAAGTGAGGTGAGGAAAACCAGTTGATGAGAGGTGGGATGGAGAGGGAAGGGTTTGTTTTTATTGTTATTTCTGTGTTTTAAGGTTTTGGATTTAATGTTCTTACTTGATGCTGATGAGTCCTGAAAGACAATGGTATCATAAATGCCAAAAAGAAAACCTGAATTCACTAAATATCCTGTGCCTTTCCTCTTTGAAGCACTTAAAGCCCAAAGTTGGAACTGCATCCCTGGGAAGGGCCCTGGCATGGAGATTAATGCGGATGAGCAACTAGTCTAAAACTGTGAAATGATATGGCCAATAATGGCTCCAGTGACATGGAAAACCCTCCTTAAGAATAAAAATGACGGAGTGAAAAAGTAATCAAGGCATCATGGACAGAAGGAATCTTTCTGTTTAAGATATTAAAGGGGGAGGACACGGGGGTTGCCTGGTCTCTCAAAAACCCAGAAGGCCTTCCGATGGAGCAATCTTCATAGAAGATAAAGCTATAAAACTAGGACTCTAATGTAACATCACATAATTCATGACCGAAGTCAGTATCCAGAGAATGTAACCTGTTAAGGGGAAGAAGGATACTCTGTCCATTAAAAGGAGGGGTTGCATCTAAAGTCTTTCCATCTGGAGAAGACCAATTAGACTTTGAGGTCAAGTATTACAGCCTCTAGATAACCTCCTGGCTGGATAAGCAGAGTAGGGCATTTGAAGGGGATTTGGAATAAAATAAAGCTGAAATTGTACCAATCAATTAATTGATCAAAGTGCACGTATTGTATATTGACCATGTGGCAGGCCCTGGGCCAGATACTGGAGGTACAAAGATAAAAATGACTCAGGCCCTGCCCTGGGAACTCATAGTTTGTTACAAAATCAAAATGCACATAAATATGTATAAAAACAGACAATGTAAATATATTGTAAAATGGAGACAGGTAGAATACTTTTAGCTGGGGACACCAAGAAAATAAAATGTTAAAGAAAACAAGAGATTCTAAGTGGCAGAAGTAAAGAATGACTGCCATCCTAGCATGGTGGGCAGCCTTTGCAAGGTGTCATGAGTGAGCAACAGCAAAAAGGATGGTTTAGCAGGACCAGAATGCCAATTAGCAAGAATGGGGATGGTCTGAATTCTGAGACTTTTGAGGCTGAAGCCCGAATATCTGAGTTTATAGCTTCTCTGCATCCTGGGGGAGGGGAGGGGGTTTGGCAGATTCTGATGACTTAAGTGCTGCCTTAGGAGGAAGAAGGTCCCAGCTGTATGAAGGTGTGAAATGAAAGGGTCATAAATTTTGAGGTCATAAGGGACCTCCAAAGTCATCTAGCCCATAGGTGTCAAGCTCCAAGTTTCCATGCCAAACCAGATTACAATGTTATTGGTAAATGTTTAATAACATAAATAAGAATACAATCTAAGATAGATGATGTGAATTTGTGGTTTTCTAAGTCACTCTGTGGCCTACAGGAATGCTTTCTTTTTGAGTTTGACATCACTATTCTTTAAATCAATTCCCCAAACTCAACCTTGGAATGTCTAGGTTCTAGGCAACTCTAAGTCTGTAAATGACAAAGCAGGTACAGAGACATGAGAGGGACTTCATTCACCAGAGGCTTCCTACATCTATGAAATCAAAGCCCCATTCCCTTTTTCCTCCCCCAAGAGAGTGCTGGGCACCAAGAAAGATAAATACAAAATATCCCCAGCCCTCACTGATGGAGGAGATAAACACTTACATAGATAAGTAAATAGAGAAAGAAAACCCTAGAACCTGGGGGAGGAAGTAGAAGGAAATCTAAGGAGGCCTCCTATAGGAAGTGATACCAGAACCATTCTTTGAAGCAAACTATGGCTATGAGGTGATGATGAGGAGAGGATTCATTCTAGACAGAGGGGAGAGGGGTGGGCTCCACAAAGTCAGAGAGGCAGGAAATTTGGAGATGCCCACTGTTCTACTGATTTCATTGTCTCTACAATAAAGGTCCTTAACCTAGGCTCTATGTGCCCCTTCATGAACAGATTTCAGGGGTCTGTGAATTAGGATGGGAAAAAAATACATCTTTCTACTGAACTCTACCTGAAATGTACTATTCCCTTCAATTACAAATTAAAATTTGAAAATAAAAGATTATTTTGAGGAATCTGTAGGTATCACCAGACTGCCAAAGGGTCCACATAAAGGTTAAGAATCTCTGGTCTACAAATTTACCAACTCCATAAGATATACACACAATGGGAAAACACATCAATGTACGATTCTCCCACTAACAGAGGGGAAAAAGCTGAATGCAGAAAGAAGCTTGCAATCATGGAACAAACCCAGGTACCAGCCTAACCCAATCCCACCCCTATCCCCTTACTCTAGAAATCTGTAAAACTAGAACCAGGCATCACAAAAGGCATGGCCTACGCTGTATATTAACTTTCAATCACCAAAGTAAACAAAGGAATATAAGCGTTACATGGCCCTGCATTAAGATAAACCAAACTCCCTTTGTCTAGCCAGATGTAATCACTCAAATTCCATCAGGAAGGAGGTAACAGCATTATTTTGTCTAAGTCTCAAGTGCTGTATTTAGTAAATAAGCAGGGTTTTTGTATATTCATCTCTTCATAACACCTATTTCCAACTTCTAAACATGACAAAGTGGTTCAGTGTTCTGGGCTCAGAGCTCCAGGCTACAACAGGGCATTTGGTCATCTTCCTTCATCAGGCCGTTTTTTTGGCAGTTGAGGGAAAAATGTTATTTAAAAGATTGCTTCTTGCATAACACCTAAATGATAAAGTAAATATAGCAATTCTTGCTAACCACTTTCTATTTAGAGACCTCAAGCTTGGTATCCAACAGATTTATAAGGGAAGGGACCCCCCCCCAAAAAAAAGGCAAGTAAGGGTCATCAAAACTAATGATGATAGCAATAATAATTTATGTCGTCCAACAGTACAGGGAATGTGAACATGGAAAGTTACTCCTCATCTTACACACACACACACACACACACACACACACACACAGACACACACACAGACACACACACACACACACACACACACACACACACACACACACAGCTAATGAGACGGAAGGTGAAGGATGTTCTTTTACACTTTAGTACTGTGTACAAACTCTACATCTATTCAAGGCACTTCATGTCATGACTCCATGACTTTGCCTTGACAGTTTTCAGCGCCTGGAAGTCTTCCTTATTCCTGCCTCTTGAAGTCACTCATTCTCTTCTAGACCCATTTCAAGCATCACCTGCCCCAAAAAGCCTTTCCTAATTCCCTCAGTTGACAGTGACCACCATCTCCCCTTAACTACAGGTTTATTTGGTCTCTAGACATTTTTTAATTTACTTGTCTAGGTGTGAGCTGTTACTTCCCCACAGAATGTAAGATCCTTGTTGCTGGAATAGGCCTCTTGCTCATTTGTTTAGTTTGGTTTGGTTTTGGCCCAGGACTCAGCGCTAAGTACCAATAAACCTTTGTTGAGGTGAATAATGGCTTTGAAATTATGGTTGGTCCCTGTCCTTGATACAGGCAGAATCTGAGCTTCCATTCTTCTTATGGCATCCGCATTTTTCCTGTAACTCTTTAGTTAATAAATGTCTTTTCAGATACATGTTCTCAACTCCAATGTTTTTCTATGCTGACATTTTGAGTTTGTTTATGTTTTCCCGTGTTCCCATCTAAGCACAATTGCTAACATGAACTGGAGGAACTCTCGGCAGTCTTCCCATCAGTTTATGTGCACACCGTGGGATGTCATGGAAAGAAGCTGGAGACGAGGGTCTCAGGTCCATTTTGACAGCAACTAGCCATTGACTGGGGGAAGTTACATTCTTTCCAGGGGCTTGTAAAACTAGGTATTGGACTGGACTACAAGATCCTCAAGAGAAGGAACTATTAACAGTACCTGAATATGCAAGTCCTTATTAAACAAAATCTTGATAACTCATAGACTGAAAAATGGTGTCTGCGACTCTTCGTAACTCAAAGTTCTATGGTTCTAATCTTAGAATCCCACTTTTCGGTAATATCAGGACCAGAGAATTTGCCCACATTGTCTCTACTGCGTGCCCCATCCTGGCAATGATAATCTTCTCAAGCTTGCCTAGGATCCAATGCATGTTACTTACTGTAGTAAACAATAGGCTTGAACACAATAGTTACTGTTTTCACTGCTACCATCAGCTGTACAGTCATTTAGTCTCAAATAAATGACTAGCCAGGTGTGTTTTTGTGTGTGTTGGGGGAGGGGGGACCTGAAGAAAAAACTTCACCATGGTCAGAGTACTGAGGATCAAAATAAGGCTACCATTTACTTGGAAGGATAAACCAGGACTTGGTAGAAAGTGTGAACTTCTGTAGGCAACCTGCTGGCAATTGTGGCTAGGCTTGGTATATTAGATAGCTTTTGAAAGAAAATAACCTCAAGTCTCTCCCCACTCCGATTCATCCTTCAACAAAGCCACTAAAATGATTTTTCTAAAGTATCACCCTCCCCCCAAAAGAGTCCAATGGCTATATATTATCTTAAAGGTCAAATTTAAATTATGTTTGCAATGGGGAGTAGAAATTTAGCTTGCAATTTAAAGCTCTTCACAGAGCCTGGACACTTTTTTTACCTCTCTAGACTTCTTGCGCATTGATCCTGACACATTCTACCAGGGATGGAGAACCTGAAGCCTTGAGGCCACATGTGGCCCTCTAGGTCCTCAAGGGCAGCCCTTAGAGTGACTCCAAACTTTACATAACAAAGGATTTGCATTCAGTCCAAGGGCCACACCTGAGGACCTAGAGGGCTACATGTGGTCTCGAGGCCATAGCTCTCCCACTGCTGGACTCTAGCCACACTGATGGACCTACTTCTTATTCTGTACCCAGGGTCTTCTATCTCTCACCTTCATAAATTTGCATAGGATATCTACCACCTTGAAAGTATACCCTCTGTCTCTGTCTCTGTCTGTCTGTGTCTATCTCTGTCTCTGTGTCTCTCTGTCCTTTTCTGTCTGTCTCTCATTCTCTCTCTCTCTCTCTCTCTCTCTGTCTCTCTCTGTCTCTCTCTCGTCTCTCTCTCTCTCTCTCTCTCTCTCTCTCTCTCTCTCTCTCTCTCTCTCTCTCTCACCAAGCATCTTTTTTCCCTCCATATGTAGCACACCTTTTTGTGTTTTCCAACTACTCATCATAATCTTAGAGAGTTATCCAACTATCCAAGCAAAACGCAGCTGTGCTCCGAGGTAGTTCCTTTAGATACCAGAGGATGCCTGTCATGTTCAAAGCCTTCTCTTCCCCAAGCTAAACATTCTAATTCCTTACCTGGTCTCACTTCAGGGACACCTCTTCTTATTGGACCATGTACTGGTGTCCACGAAGACGGCATTCAACATATGTTTTGGTGAACATACAACTCTTTGGTTGACCCCTGACTCAATGTTATTCATCAGAGGGATAAAAAGTAAGAAAAAAAATAACCAAGCAACAACAAAAAGAAAACAAACCTTAACTATTGCTATAACTTAAAATGTTTTCAATATTGCCAAATCATGGGCTCTGATATAGAAATAATCCTTGCCTAATATCCATTAAATTCACAAATAGGTATGTCATCCTATAAATACATCTATTTCTCAGTTTCTTCTATGTATGATACCCATCTCTAGTGTAGGGGAAGAGGGAAGAAAAAAAGAAAATTCTATGATTATTTCGTTGTATATTTGAAAAGAATAGCAAGTTATGCATAGTAGATTTTCACTTTCATGTGCAATCATCTTTTTATTGTACCACATTATGGAAATGCTTATTTTATTCCATAAATTTAAAATAAACTTTGATAATATTTTTTTTTTTCAAAATTCACATACTGAGTTGTCAAGATGTGTAATCAAACTGTATGATTTAACTATTGTTCAATGATCAGGTAGCAAAGACTGTGGATTTTATATTCCATTCACAAGATTTCTGTATGAATTTGCTGATTCCAGATAAGACTGGTCGTCTGACTAAAGGCCTTCCCATACTTATTCCACACTGCTTTCTCCAGAATGAATGCTGTGATGTAGGATAAAGCTGAATCTCTGATTCAAGGCTTTCTCTCACTCTCTCCACTTATAAAAATCTATTTGAGAGAAGAGAGCAGTGGAACCATCTGTGTCTCCTGTTGGACTAGTGGTCCCAAACAGGCGCAGGAAAAACTGAAGCTGGGTGGTGTTCTAAGGAAAGGAGTCAGCTTCTTTATCACCTGTGTAAAGAAGGTCCAGAGAAGGCCAGTCTCTACTGAAGTGGGAGGTCATAACCCCAATGAGCTATAGGGATGCCTTTCCAATGTGCCTACCCAATTTCCTTGAATAGGTGAGGATCACAAGCTAGAGGCTTGCCCCAGTATCATGAGTGCACCTTCTCAGGTATCACAACTAGAAGGTAAAAAATTTTAACCCCTTTATACTCACTCTCACTTGATTTCACCTGTGTAAAGCTGTCTCCCAAAGTAAGGAAGGAGCAGGAGCTGCACACATTGTGACTATCTATATGAACACAGCAATTCCAGCAGAACCACAGAACCACATGTACACCCCTGCTCTGCCTCCAACCTCATTTAAAACAAGGCTAGGCTGAGACCAGATCTTCCTTTGAGCTTTACATCTTCACTGTCTGCCACAGTGCTTAGTGTAATTCAATATTGGTATAAGGAAACCTGGAATAGTTTTACCCCAGGAACATTGTCAGCAAACTGCCCCAAGTTATCTTCATATACTCCAATGGTCCTACAATCTCCTTGATGTAAGCATCCTCCAAAATAAAGATCACAAACCACCCACCCCAACCTCTGTCCCTCCTTATCTCTTTTTCAAGTCAGTAACCCAAGCTTTCAATCTGTTTAGGGCCTTCCTTGGGTTCTTTTGACATTGGGGTGATTCCAGTGAAGTCTATGAAATGGACATCTATTGAAATGATCCCTCTCACTCTTTCTCCACCTCCAGTCTCTAGGGACTCATCTCTAGGCTCTGGTGAATGCACTCATTAGGAATGAAGATTTCAGGTGTGTATTTCTAGACACATTACTTTACCAAGCAGACAGTTGCTCCTCTGAACCCTTCCCAGTAAGGGCCTCAAAATGAACTCATCTCAAATCATGGAAACTCAGCAATTGCACCCCAAAGGATCACATTAAATCACCTCCCAAAACTGAAACCAGGGGAAAATCAGAAGCTTTGGGTAAGAAATGGCAAGTGGTCCAGAAATAAGCTTTGGTTACACTAGAAATTTTAAAAATTTCTGACAAGACTGCAGTGTCAGGAATGGAATATATATTTTAGATGAATTATAAGAGATAATATTTGTAAAGCACTTAGCAACTGCCACATGAGAGATATTTAATAAATGATTATATCCTTCCTTCCTTCCTTCCTTCCTTCCTTCCTTCCTTCCTTCCTTCCTTCCTTCCTTCCTTCCTTCCTTCTTCCTTCCTTCCTTCCTTCCTTCCTTCCTTCCTTCCTTCCTTCCTTCCTTCCTTCCTTCCTTCTTCCTTCCTTCCTTCTTCCTTCCTTCCTTCCTTCCTTCCTTCCTTCCTTTCCTTCCTTCCTTCCTTCCTTCCTTCCTTCCTTCCTTCCTTCCTTCTTCCTTCCTTCCTTCCTTCCTTCCTTCCTTCCTTCCTTCTTCCTTCCTTCCTTCCTTCCTTCCTTCCTTCCTTCCTTCCTTCCTTCCTTCCTTCTTTCCTTCCTTCCTTCCTTCCTTCCTTCCTTCTTTCCTTCCTTCCTTCCTTCCTTCCTTCCTTCCTTCCTTCCTTCCTTCCTTCCTTCCTTCCTTCCTTCCGTCCTTCTTTCCTTCCTTCCTTCCTTCCTTCCTTCCTTCCTTCCTTCCTTCCTTCCTTCCTTCCTTCCTTCTTTCCTTCCTTCCTTCCTTCCTTCTTTTCTTCTGCTACAGATTACAAATAACTCCAGTTTCCAGAGCTGGGGGTGTTGACTTGAATTGATTTCAACACTTACTTTGTGTCCCAGCACAGATGAAGGGCTGCTGCCTCCACCCAGATTCCCTATATTGTAAGGCTAGGAGTTTCCTTTGTATTTTTTATGTATTTTGGATGTATTTAATGGTACATATGGTACTCCTTCCCCTCTCCAGCAGAATGTAAACTCCATGAAAGCAGGGGTGTTTTTAATGTATATTCCTAGCACCTAGCACTTAGTAGGTGGTTAGTGCTAGTACAACTGAATTCAGTTTTGTACAACCAGTATGGAGCTATAAATTCTTGTTTAGAACAATTTCATCTTTCCAGTTCACTGTACAACGTCAACTGTATTTCATTTGGACACTTTGATACAAAGAATGTGTTGCCAGGTGTTGGCCCTCAAAATGAAACTGGATTGCAGGTCAAGTCATTATGTACTCCAGATGGTATTCAATGAAAATGGCCCAAATTGACACCTTTGAAACAAGCAATACCAATTTCTGGTTTCTTTTGTTTTCAGATGTGAAACACATACATACACACACACACACACACACACACACACACACACACACACACACACCAGATGCTCAGAGCCATTCCTCAGGATATACTATTTTAAATAATTGGCCAGAAAAGTCTTGGAATGCAAAGATGAGTGAAACCTCAATGATGTCCCTCCCATTAAAAGCCAAACCAACCAATATTGTACTGGTTTATTTTCTGTCCACAGTAAGTAAACAATCTTGCATCTTTTCTCTTCATGGATTTGCCCAGGCTGAACCCCCGGCTTCAAAGATATTCCCAGCTCCCCTTGCAACCTCCAATCCAGCAGCCTTCAAGGCTCACTTCAAATGTTGTCTCATCTGGGAGAACTCTCTGGATCCCTCTTCTTGTTGCTAGTGCTGTTCTCCCCATTTTTTGTATATGCCTTGGAGTTATTGATATGTGTACATTATTGTTAAAAATAGAATGAATTCTCCACAGAGAGAGCCTTTTTCTCTTTTTTGTCTTTATAGGCTCAGTTTTAAACTCATCATTTGGCACCCAGTGAGTTCTTTATCAATGTTTGTTGCATCTTGAATTTGGGTGATGCTTGACAACATCCATGTAAGTCACAATGGAGCTGTGATGACAGAGAAAGCCATCTGATGTTTCTTGTATTTTCCCAGCATGATTCTGGCGCCCTTCAATTTCGATGAATGCCAACTATCTTTCACTAATCAAAGTATTAAAGTGACCAGAGGAACTACAGATTCTTCTCTTAAAGCAACTTACAGCAGCAAGGTCTGGGTTTCAAACCTGTTCCAGCCACTTGCCACAGTACTGCAAAGTAATTGAAAAGTTCCTGATAAAAAAGGGACTGGTTTATTCATCTGGGACAAAATAAATACATAATCCCCTTTAAGCTTCATTTCAATGGCATGTGAGATGGCCTCCAACTTGTCCTGAGTGGGTTCAGTTAAAAAAAAAATCTTTATGATTGTAAATAAACCCTGGAAAATTCTTTCTTGGATTTTACCACCTGAAAATGCAGCTGTTGGCTGACACTATCAAAGCCTCACAATTCCAAACTCACGTGCAGATCTCATCAAGGGCAGACATTTCTAATTGATTCCAGAAGTATTCCTTTTGCTAAGATCAGGGGGCAGAAGAAGAATAATGAGGAGCTTTTCAGAGGGAAAATGAGGGGGAGGGGGCCTTTTCAAAGCTTTGACTTGGTTGCTTTGCCAGAAATATGTAGCAATTTTACGGTCAATTGGCTGGAGCATCTGGAACCAACCATACATCTTAGCTTCATTGTTGATGGTTGTGAAACCAGCCCACTGGCCAAAGCAAAGCAGCAATGACTCCCTGGCCCATCTTGGGAGCAGGGTGGGAAGCATCTTTCTTTCCAGACAGATACTACAGGACCTTTTGGAGAGGAAATCTTCTCTTAGGGATTGGAGCTTTTGTTTACCCAGTTACCCCAACTCAATATAGTCATCCATTCAAGAGAAAGCTGAAGGAGAAATTCAAGCTTAAATGGCATTTGGTGAATTCCATGCCTGCTGACAAGGTTTTCTATCATGAGACTATGTTTGCTTTCATTTTTGTGTAAGCTACAAATCCACCAGACTATCTTGTTGGTGCCCAGAAAATGTGTAAAGGCTAAGGTCATAAATCATAGCCCTGAGTGTGGCATACTTAGCCGGGAGGAAATGCAATCTGGGACACATGGCTATTTCAGAACGGGGAGGGGGAGGAACGGTTGTAATGAGGGGAAGGTCTGAAATCTGGGTACAGCACAAAACAGAGGTTGATGTGAAAATAATTTCTTATGGGCAAATGATGTTTACTTTAAACTGATGATCATAATTCACTACCCAGACATTGGTGGATTGGAGAAGCAAACATGATCAGTAACTGTGAGGCAATGAAAAATGGGAGGTGATGGAAGTTAGCAGGCTCAAGATGGCCCCAGCTGTGACAAATGGACCCTGGGAGAGAGGGGCCTTCGAAAATTCTGTGCATAGCCAAACACTGTAATTAATTGAGATTTGCCTTCATTTGAGAACCCACTCAACATTCGTCAGTTGTCCATTTTGAGCTAACACGGGGAGTCTGCTGGCTCTTTGAGCTCATTTCACCAAACAAGCAGATACTTCCTGTTTTCCAGAATTGGGGAAAAAAAGATAAAATAAAATATCTAAATATTAAAAAGACTCAAACGGCTTCTTTTAACATAAAACTGTCCTTAAAATGTAACATTTTATGACTTGAGTGTAAATGAATTTAAAACATGTATGTTCCTCAAAATGCACAAAGTCTGAAAATTCAGGGAAACCTCTATCTCCTGAACTTCTATCACATGGCCAACAGTTGGAAGAGTCCAGGAGCCTTTGAAAGTCCCCAGCAGTCATGCATTGCAACTGGTTCCTGAATGATAGAGTTGCATCTATCCACTGCACCACCAGCTGCCCTGCAAAAATGTTAGTGTAGCTTTGAGTCAATTAAGCTTAGAATGGCACTAAGACTTTTGGGATATCCTATATTGCATTTAAAAGTTTGTAAAGAACTTTATAGACATTACTTCATTTTATCCTAACAACAACCCTAGGAGGTATATGCTGGTATTATTCACATTTAACCAATGAAGAAACTGAGGCAAAGAGAGGTTAATTGACTTGCTTAGGGTCATATAGCCAGTAGGTGGCTGAGGTCACATTTGAACTCAGGTCTTCCTGACTTCGAGATAAGCACACTATTTATTATGCCGCATAGATGTAGTCTATGACAAGCTTAAAGGTCAGCCAAGATGGGGAGGATGAAGCCTCAAGTGTCCTGTGAGATCCAGAAGACATCAGAAGCAGCTAAAAGAAAATGGCAGAGATTCAGACATCAGCTCTACCAGACTTGGAAGTGAACTTGTTGGGGTGAATGCCTGAGTTTCTCCTAAGAGCCAAGGTGGTAGAGGTAAGAATGTGCTGCTACAAGTTGGGGGTGGGTGGTATGCTTCATAATTTCTATTTGTATTTTACTTTTGCTGTAAACATATTTTGTAAAATCTAACAGATGTTAATTGGTTAAATGAAATTGAGGTGCTAAAATGGCTATTAATATTGGGGAGAACATACCAGAATGGGAATCTAAAGCCATAACACTGGAGCTCTGTCCAGGGGTGAGCTGGAGAGAGCTCCAATAGGTTCAGGAGAATCCATTGTTAAATTTTCACTATGAGCATTTATCATTGGAAATCAGCAAAGACTACAACTTAAGGCTTGATTTGTTGCTTTTTTTTGATTTTCTATTTTCGAGAACGTGAACAACACAGCTAAAACTGAAAATTTTGTTGGGGCACATTCTTTTCAGAAAGTTGACTGCTAACATTTACCCCAGACATTTGCAGCACACACCACCCTTCTCCCCTCCAAGAAACCTGTGGGGGAGATGGAGATTTCTTTCTGAGGGACTTGCCTCATCAATAAAAATCTTAGGGTGAGGTGGGATGAGGATTCTCAGAACCTATAAGGACTACACTTATATTAAGGAGGGGAGGGGAAAAAAAGAAAGGGGAAAGATAAGAAGCAGAGAGGAAGGTGAGGAGGGTAGATGGCAAGAGGAGGGCCACTCTGTCTCAATGGTATTTAAAGTATAACATGGTCTGGGACTGGCTAGATATAGTAAGCTGTGCATATGGGCCTAAATAGGAGTTCTAGTGAGGAGAAAACACTTAGCTGCACTACATTTTCTTTTTTAAAAAACATTAAAGAAAAAGAATATCAGGCATAAAATCCTATAGCACTTGTCCACCAACATGGTGCTACAAGTTAGTTTCATGTTAAAAATTCCTATGTAATTGTCAAATAATGACAAGAAATTTTCAAGATATCTCATAGACCTCCATGTTGAACTTGACTTCATTTTTCTCCTGACCCATCATTTTCGATAACAATACCCTCCTGTGATTTTATGTGTTTAAACCACACAACGTATAACCTTCAGAATCATACTAATCTTTATAAATGGAACATATCAAGGGAACCAATAGAGAGAACAGGAGAACAATGCATATGTCTCCTCCAACACTTCAATTTTCATTTAGGATTCATTTCCTTCCCTAAGGATATTGTAAAAGAAATCTAGCCACAATTGCTGCATCTATGTCGTTTATAACTTGTCATCTAGTAAGTTTTGTTGGTTTTTTTAACAAAGTTTTAGGGATGGAAGCTATGAATGAAATGCATGGGTATTGTTGTAAAGGAATGGCTAACGATGCGTGATGTGAGGTTGGGAAGATGGACCTAGGAAGACAGAGAAGGCCAATGTTAGAGCTTCAAAGAAATAAAAAGGGCCAACTGACACTTGGGTTGCTGTTGACTGAGGAAAGTAAATTTCATGGACATTACTCTACATGAAAAAGACCTGAAATCCAGGCATTTTTCCCACATCTTCCTTACTAAGATCATGTCCCTAAGTCAAGACAAGTCAAGTCAAGTCACCAAGCATTTATCAGGGGCTTACTGTGTTCCAGGCACTGTGCTAAGCACTGGGAATACAAAGAGAAAGGAAGGAAAAAAAACCTGCCCTCAAGGAGATTACATTTTAATGGGGAAATACAACACATAAAAGAATTTAGAGGACAGATTAAATAGGGTTACTCAGGTAGAGGGATGGTAGAGAAAGAGCTGAGAGTCAAAAGTATGGCCTGGAATGGAATAAGGTTATATCTGACCTCCTCATAGGTCATAAAGTAGAGGTTCTGGAGGAGGCAGTAAATGAAAGGAAGAGGTCACACTTCCAGAGTTAGAAGTCCAGGGGTGGAGTGAACTCCCAGGATGAAGAGGTTTTTGTGGCATGCATAGTAAAGAAGGTCTAAAAAGTCAGGAAGGAAGTTTGGAGAGCAAAGGTCCTAAGTGATAGGCACTGGGCACGTAGAGATGAAGCTAAAAATCCAATATGGCATGTGGGCAGCAGGAGGGGTTCGGCCTATGGCCAGGAAGTAGATCATAATTAGTGTTAATCTATAAGAAGAAGAGGCAGTGTGGCCTAATGGATGAAAGATTGCCCTTAGAACTAGGAAGACTAGAATTCAAGGTTTGCTTCTACCATATACTAGCTGTATGACTTAACTCACAGAAACTCTGAGTGCCTCTGGACAGCTAGGAATATGTTATAAACAAGTTGAGAATTTTCATTGAAGATGAGAGTTTCCACAATGAGAGTTCTCTACACTGATAGAATCACAAGATTAGGACAAAAAATAGCTGACTCACCTCTAACCTTGAGTTCTTGAATCACATTAAACAAAAATAATGGAACACAATCTTTGTCTAGCCTTACCAAGTGGTAAAGGCTTTGAATGCAGTGGGATCATTTTGCAAGAGCCAGCTTAGCTCAGATCAGAAAGGCATATCTAGAACCTCTTCCTCTACATTAGTCTTGGTTTGTAGCCTTTTCAGGCTAGATAATTTACCACCAGTACAGTAGCTGACCTTGATGCCACTTTCTTCTTTGTTGAAGGCATCCAACAACATCACTGAAAACATCATGCTAAAAGACATGAGAGAACGCACATGAACCTATTTGACTCCACTGGTGACTGGGAAAGCTTGAAAGGATCATCCATTGTCTTGAACCCATGCAAACATGCTATCATGTAACTGGCATACAATATGGATGAACTTGTCCAGGCAAGCAAATTTTATCATAGTCTTCTACAGACCCTTATAACTGACAATATCAGAGGCCTTGGTTAGATCGATGGACATTGTGTACAGACCTATGTTCTGTTTATAGAATTTCTACTTGACTTGTTTGGCATCAAATACCATATCAACCATTCTTCATCCCTTTCTGAAGCCACACCAGTTCTCAGGTAGATGACCATATTCCAGGTGAAGGATGTGTCCAACCTGGATTAGAGCCTTTGGAGCTGATATTGGTCTGATCAGCCATAGTCTGACCCACTATGCCTTGACCCAAACAGAGCAATATCATTTTGGTTCTCCGCAAACATGAAGGGCAACAATCAACCAACCATCTAGGACCTGGAGGCTGGCCACTGAGCTGGTGGTGATTTTTTTTTTTAATTCTAGCTATTCATGAATAGGATTATATGGGGACTGGACCTGTGTTTTCATCAGAGTAGAGGACTCTGATAAGGACACTCTCTACCAATGCAGATTAATACCTGCTCTAAAAGGCACTAAGTGACCTGACCCAGAGGAGAGAGCCATGATGCTGCAGAGGTCAGTCTTGAACTCAGGTCAGCCAAGGTCCAAGGTCAGCTCTCTCAATCAAAGTCACCACCTCATCATGGTGCATCTCCTGAGCACCATCCAATAATAAAGCACAGAATAATTGGAATCTCTACCAGTGGAAGATAGACCCACCATGATGAAAGGAAGAATACTTGAAATATTCCATTTTTGTTGTTTTTTTATTAATAAGAATCAAGATAATGCTGCTAAGCATATGGAGGACACATGCTTTCAATTTTATGGCAGAAGTGGTCACATGCCCCACTCACTCATCTATATCTTTGCCTGTCCTCCATGATCATTCATTTGCAGTTATAGGGTGATCAGGATTCATGTTTACTAAATAGTTTTTGCATACCTGGGGAGCTGCATTGAATTATTCCTAATGAGATCAAAGTCTTACTGCTATGTCATTAATGTTATGTGCACAACAACAGGGGCCATCCAAACACAGATGTCAATAAAAGGAGAAAGAGCAAGGACACATTGGTTAGATGAGGAAGACTGAAAATCCTAGAATGTTAAAGTCCTAAGGGGATGTGGAGGCCAGCCAGTCTAACTAGTTCATTTCACAGATGATGAAGCCAAGGCCCATAGGGCGTATAACTTGCCTAAGGTCCCATAGCTAGGAAGGGGGAGTGTCAGGATCACAGTTTTTTGTCTCTACACATCTGGGAACCTTCAGTGGAAAGATTTTCAGATAGCTCTGCATTTGCTCGAGTTGTAGGGAACCTATGAAGTTTGAGTGAAAGTGACCGATGTAAATTTTCTCATTGTATCTGCATTTCACATAAGTAACAGCAATTACTGTGGTTTCCCCATCCAGAAGAACTAAGAGGATCCTGGGATTTCTGCTCACAAGAGTTGTCACAACAGAGTGTCTATCTGCTGCCAATGCAACCTCCAAGTTTTAGGAAAGATGGACTTTGCATGTTGATTACACATAAGCAAATGAAGCCACAGTGGTATCTTTATTGGAGGGACCCAAAAGGGAGAAAGTAGTTTTATAATTAACAAATGTTAAAGTGGCCCCTTCTAAAAATGGTTCTTATTTCTCCAGCCTTATTCATGGTGATCCCCAAGTGAACTTCCTACTCCAATGACCCTGGTTTGCCCATTCACACATGAGCAGATCTTTTTCTTTTTATCTTTTATTGATTCCTTCCTACCACTCTCTCTCCAACTATGCCATTTAGCCTAATATTTGGAGTCTTCCTCTGAGACTGTTTGCCAATACAGCGCCAATGCCATTCATGGATCCTGATTCAGATATCCTTGGTTTGAGTCTTAGGATTGACACCATTTGAGATGTGGGACCTTGGGCAAGTCTTATAAAAACTCAACCCTTGTGAATATCTGTTGAGTCTAGTTCCTAGATCCTCTTCTACCAAATAAATAGTCACCTTTGACCTTTCTTCCCTCTCTTTGGTATAAATGCTTATGAGGTTAAACATTTCTAAAGCCACTGACATAAGAAAAGCTAAATGACCAACAGATGAACAGGTATTTTTCAGAAATATATATTTATTTTGTGTGAATGGGGGGAAAGAGTTGGAAAGAAATGAGAAGTGATGAAAAAGGCATAATCTTAGTTTTCTGTCACATGTATTTAAATAATAATACATAGAAGAGGAACAATGGGAGAGTATTTGACTCAATGTTCAAGAAAATTACAGAGACACACCTGGATAGAAAGGGGAAAGGACCTGGCCTAAGCATTCCCCACACCTTGTGAAGTAGCGATGTATTTGTGGTACAGTACATCATGGGAATTTGGAAAAGTAAGTGACTAGCCTTGATTAGAAACCTCCCCATACCCTGACCCAATGAATATCCCAAGCAAGCTAAAATCTGAAAGGGATCTAAAATTTTTCATGATTTGTCACGGGATCAAATTCACCAGCCTTCATATTTTATCCCAAATTGTAATCACTGGAGAACTGCTGCTTCCAAGGCAGCATGAAATATGAGTGTGATCCTTGGTCCATTTTGGGAAGGGAAGCTACACAAATAACCAACAGGGGGTGGGCTCACTGAGTGGTAAAGAGCCAAGGAATGGAGGTACCATTACCAATCAATGGAGGAGCTGCCATCAGGGAATAAAATAATGTCAATGAAAATTCTGAACCCTCTGGAACTCTGAAATACCTTCTGAGCTCACAACTACCCAATGTAAGCTCTTTTCTAGATTCTATCATCTCTCTCTACCTGTTAGGAATTTTCCTCTTTCCCTTACCTCATAGTATAATATATTTGTTTTGCATATGTTTGGATTTTCCCTGCCTAGACTTTTGCCACTTTTTCCCAGTGAAATGTAAGTTCCTTCAGGGCAGAGACTTTCTTAGTTATCTTTATAATAACATTACAGTAGTGGGAGCTGCTATCATTTACATAACATTTTAGGATTTGCAAAGTGATATACAGATAGCCCTCATTCATTTCCCCTACAACACTAGGGGGAAGGTGCTGTGATTATCAGTTCTTTTGTAGATAAGGACAATGTAGCACAGAGAGTTAAGTGACTGCATTTAGGTCACACAGTGAGAGTCTCTAGCTATCTTTAAATATGTGGCCTTGGGTCCAGGTCCATCTGTCTGCCTGTGGTGCCCCATAGACACCTCTATCATTATGTGTAAACTCCCACCTAACAAACAGACCGATATATTAAGGATGTTGAACTCATGTGGGTTAAAATGAACCTCTTAAAAAACTACTGCTAAAAATAGATTTTATAGAAAATGCATCATTTGTTTGGGAAAGAACATTGACTATGTACAATCAATTTCTCTACAAACTGTTTAGAGAACACTAATTATCTTGTAATCATTTTAAAGAGAAATGATGAGAATACAGTGTTTTCAGCCAGCCAGTACTAATTAAGATTGAATGGGACCCTTAAGACTATCTATCTTGATTTTATTCATATAACACTAGCAAATAAAAAGTAGACATTTCATAATGAAGTATACAGGAGAAGGATATATTTGGAAGACCTCATCCATCCAGGGTAGATGGAATGCTAAGAAAGGAAAAAATATGTTTGTATGTGTGCGTGTGTGTGTGTGTGTGTGTGTGTGTGATCCTGACTACACATTTGAAATTCAGATATATAATTCTGATTATGGTTCTCTGACTCAGTTTCTTGATCTCTAAAATGAGAAAAGTAACCCCATTATCACCAACCTCACAGCAGAGGTCGGGGCGGGGGGATAGATGGAGGAGGAACTTTAAGGTAAGATAGAAATGTGAGCAATGGCTTTTCAATTTTTTAGCCGTAAAATGTTAAATGTATCCATTTGCAGAAAAATGCTGACCATCTTTCCCTTCACGTAACAATCCCTTATTAGAATGTGAGCTCCCTAAGGGAAGAGCTGAATCTCTTTTTGTCTCTGGCATTACTGGATGTTATAAAAGTTTCTGGATTGATTGATTGGGCTGAAGATAAGAGTTGCATCATAAAGAATATGACCTAAATCTCACATTTACTCATGAGTTCAATGGTTTCCTTTCTATGAGCATTAACATTTTCATTTTGTCCATGATGAGCAAAAAATAAACTAAATATGATAATCCAATTTTCCCCTACTATGTCATTACCTTTTGGAGGAAATTCAATTTTTCCCCCAAGCCCTTATCCCACTGAATGTTACCTTTAGCTCATTTTTTTATCTTCTTCCCACATTTTAGGGGGCACTGCCTTTGTGTTCTTTTGTTTCATCTTTCATGTTTGTGTTTTGAAATGGAAGAGAGAGTAAGTATCTGAAAAGATGAGTAAGGTGCCGTATAGGGGGTGCTAGGGGAAGAATGCCCCACAATCCATTAGATCAATGTGTGATCTGATTTCCTCGAGTCCTCTCCATGAAACAGCTGATTCACATTTGGTAAAGAATGTGACCAGGGAAAAAGGGCATGGATTTCAGAAATGGCACATCACAAACCTTCATAACTTTCCTTCACACTGTGATGTTGTCAGTAAAGGGAACTCCTTGTGATCGAAATTCCTCTCCTTGATGCAGATGGCCAATTGGTCTCCGAGGGATTAAGTGACTAATCTAACACCAGACATCCGGTGTGTCCCAGGCAGGAATTAAACCTCCTTTGGAGTTTTTAGAAGGTAAGGGCCTTCATCCACAACACATAGCAGCTCTTAATCATGGTAGAAACCGCCCCCCCCCTCCACAACCATGCCACATTATATTTGCATGTTATCTAATTTGTTCCTCAGCCCAATCCTCTGAGGTAAGTTGTTCAAATATCATTTTCATTTTATTGAGTCAGTCTACAGATCCAACAAAGCTAAATAGCGGTAACATGTCCTAATATTTTTATTCATTCAATTCATGCAATGAATAATTTTTAATTACCTTAATGGTGCCAGGAATCATACTTTGTACTTTGTATGTGCAGTGCCTAGCCCAGTGTTGGAGTTAGATTAGGTTCTTTAAAAGGTTTGATAAATTGAATTGTTTGTATAACTAATACCTCATTTTACTTGTCATTTATTGAATATTTTCTGGACCCACCGTGTCTCTTGAGTTCAGCAACCAAAATGACAAGAAGCATTTCACATCTTTGCAATATGTTCCTTGGCTGTTTGCCTGGTCAACTCCAGGGAGCCCACCAGGGCAAAGGCACCAAACAGCAGAATACAGTCTCTAATCCACCAGACCACTGCCCAATGTCTTACCTTCCTTAGCCTATTGCTTTGCCATCTACAATGCTAGTGATTTATCATAGGGGACTTAGGGGTGTTCCAGCAAGACTTACAATTTTCCAAACATAAGAAAAATATTGCTATCCAAACAAGATTCCTGACTGATAAAATTGAGAACAAAAAGAAAAACAGCAAAGGAAAATACAATGTTGTTAACCTGCTGAATGTCTGAACTAGATTGCCCTCAGGGACCAGTTAGTGCTCACCGTGCCTGCCAAAGGATCTCCTGGACACCATGTTTGCCAACGAGCTCTTAAACATAATGATCAACAATACCACTAGACAGATAGCACCATCAACTAGAGTGGGGGTCATCATTTACCGCATGCAGGATTCAATTTATGTAAGGAACCATGTGGAGGGTTTGGAATGTTAATCTTTTTTTAAGGAATTGTTTTTCTTTTTTGTTATTTGGCATAAAGAATATGGCCAAGCTAAATAAAATGCCTACAAGGCATATCGATGAAATGTTCATTAAACTTTTGCCATCAAAAAAGGAATTGTATTTAGCAACTAATCAATCCTTTATTGTACCAAGAGAATATTGGTGAAATATATGTGGACTTGAAATTAATGAAAGGATTCATCAATCCAAATAAGTGCAAGCCATGTGCATTCCAAATCTTACCTCAAACACATATGTCCATGAAGGAATGAAGGGTTTCAAGAAGTTCAACCAATATAGCATTAAAAACACCGAGCACCGGATGGTTTCCAAAATGGCTGCCCTAGGCCTACAATGAAAAGTGAATTGGCATGAAGTTAACATGGGACCCTGGCACTAGGGCTGAAGGAGGCGCCTAGTTCTACCTTCTCATTTTACTAATGAAGAAAATGAGGGCCAGGACCAAGTCATGTTGCTAGAAATTAGTAGGAACTAGATTTGAATCCAGACTATCTGACTTCAAATCCAGCAATCTTTCTATTGATTTCTACCTTCAGTGGAATTATTTCATGTTTCAATGCTATGATTATTAGATTCACAAAATATCTATGCGTCTAAAAACTCCAAATCAGCTATTGTTTTTAGATGCCTACTCTGTTCAAGGAAAGAGATGGTTCTGTTTATTGGATGGGATCAGCCCCGGCCTCTGGAAGACTGGGGTTCCAGCATTGCCTCTTCTGTACCCTGGTTATGTGATTGCAGGCAAGTCTTGTGGAAAGTGCCCAGGCAATACTCCAAAGTATTTAAGTTAGAGACTTCTTGCTAATCTGCATAGGGAGAGACAATGAACTCCCTGGTCATTTCCTTCAGTGAAAACACAGATCAGAAACCCCCAAAATGAGGGAAAAAAGCACAAAGCTATGAGTTCAGGGTTTGGAATATGCAGAAATAGCTCAGCTACAGTCCTCAGCCTCAAGCAGAGAATCTAGTGTTGTGGAGAGCTGAAGTGCTCCCACTGATAACCCTAATATAGTTTGGAAGCTATTTAATTCATAAGCATAAACCACCTGGTACCCTAGGTGGAGGGAACAAATGTTATCTGGAAAGGTTTCATGGAGAAGGAAACAACAGAGTTGGGTAGCCTAGGTAAACTTTTCCCTTATGGAGATGGGGAGGGCATTACTGACCCACAAGAAAGTCTGAGAAAGCTAGACAGCCTGGCCAAAGTCCAAAATAAGTGTTGACCAAACAGTGGATCCAGACAACTCTGTAGAAAGTCACAGACTGAGTGTGAGAGCAAAAAGGGACCAGGGTGCTGGTAAGAACACAGAGAAGAAGGACAACACACAGCATGCAAAGTAGAGGCATGAGGTAGCAGGGGGCCCCAAGGCAAGAGCATGTCCAGACAATGTGGCAACATTGGGATCCAAAAAGGAAAACAGGAAAAGGTGGTCTCTGCTTAGGCAGGAGTTGGAGAATCTGATATCCAAACAGGCAGCATGATACAGAACTAGACATGCAGTCAGAAAGGCCCGAGTTCTACTCTATTGTAATTGGATTGCTATGTCAGCGTGACCAAAACCCTCCATCTCTCTGTGCCTCAGTTTCCTCATCTCTAAAATGTGTACATGGGTATAGTTTCTCCTATGGTTCTTGTGAAGAAAGTGATTTGTGAATTGTAAAGTGAAGAGAAATATGTCACTTTCTGTTGGATTGGCTCAACACGATGATAATGGTAACATCTTTTTGAGAACTAGCATTGAGGTTCAACTTAACCCAAGCTCCCTTAATTTTCAGAAGGTTTCTCATCTATGACTAACTCTCCACTACTTTCTTTGTGGGAAAGCGTTGTTCAAGCACCGGAGGAGTGGAGCAGGGCAGAGAATAGCACAGGTCACCTATAGATTGTAGAATTCTGGGGAAACCAGAAACAGAACCCTAGTCAGGGGTAGTAAGGGTCCCGAAGAGAAATCACAATTAGCTTGATACTCCATGGTACTCTAGCTCTGGACCTACCAAGGCAGGACAATAGCCTCTCTGTGCATGTACATTTAAAGTCTTGAATGTTGTTGTTACTTGGTTCATGCCAAATTTTGTGCTTCAGGGCTCTGGGAGGGAAACAGATAATGGAGTCTACAGTCAAAAGATAATATGGAAGGCAGGGGAGAAAATAGAGTCATAGAAGTCAAAGAGAAGCTGAAAAAGGCTATGACCAATTTCTTTAAAGATACCTTTTAAGAGATATTTCTCATTTAATATCCTGAAATGCAGGCCTTATACTCTGAAAAATTTAGAACATACAACATGTGTGCTTCAAATTCAACAGTATAGCCAATGGAAATGAAGCCCTTTGTTAATTTATTTAATTTATGATTAATGTTTGCTGTCCACATTTTGTCCTACACTGTAAACAGTCCTAAAAAGCAGGGACTGTGTCTGTTTAACTTTCTTTGAAAGAAACCTAATCTAGAACTAAGTGCAGATTGGCCCTTAATTAATTGCTTTACAAT